>NC_068338.1:52010716-52323087 GCF_014633365.1 Diospyros lotus
CTAAAGCTATCTAACTTAACTGGGTCTATTTCAAGAGAGCACAGAGAGGGATGCAAACATTGGTTTGTATATCCAAAATATGAAGACATCACTTTAGAAGCATTTGAGCTGGTTGCATGCTTGATCTAAACCTGAATGCTGCTTCTGTGAACCACAGAAAACCCTGTACTGCTAAGTGCAAGATTTGTCCTTATTGAATCATGGGTTAAAGATGGTTTTAATGGCAATGCATTTCAATCAATACAACAATATACCATGCCTTCATCCCGCTATGTTGGGTTGGCTATATAAATTCTAGCTTTCCATTTTGTTTCTATGCATGGCCTCATTTTTTATAGGTTAGGGCCCATATACTTAATGTACACACACACCACACACACACACACACACACATATATATATATATATATAAGACTATGCATTTTGTAACATTCATGAAGTTAATGTCTTTGGGGGTTCAAGCATTACACCAAGTGTACACCCTGACGTCAGACACATTTAATGCCTTTTTTTTTTTTTTTAATATCAGTTTCTGCATATGCTAAGAGGATAAGCTTTGGTAGTAACAGTAGGTTGCTCTCTGGTGACCAGAAAGGTCATGAGCTTGAGCTGTGGAAATATTCTCTTTGCAAAAAAAAGGGGGTGGGGGTGGGGGTGGGGGAGGTTGAGTTTGAATACTACCATCCTCAAGGAGCCTCTTGCACTGGGAACACCATTTTTAAGTTTCTGCGTATGCTACAAAACATGGTATATGGTGGAACACTGTTTGTGTATTATTATATGCCTTAATGGATTCCTTTATGACATGCAGCCTGTATTTAGCCCTTCTGTCTTAGCTGAGATGATTAGGCCTGATGGCTCATCTCCACAGTTCCAGTATTAGGCAGTGAATCTCTATCTGCTGAATTGGCTCATGAGCTGATGGGTATCCAGGTAAGTACTAAGATGAAGCATACCTATAATTTCATCAGACTTCAAAGTACAGAACTATTGTTGGTTGATTTTCTTTACTGATTTTTTTAGATTTTAATTTATAATAGAATCAACATAATACATCAAGGAAACAATCTTTCTGTAGTTCCTCTATTTTTTTGAGCTGTGGTTATCAATTTTAACGGCAACAATAACAGTCACAAGCCTTAATCTCATAAATGCTGATCAATTTCTCAAAAAATGCAACCATTTTGATATCAGACCATTTAAAATATACGAATCGCACACATCAAATGTTAATTATTTTTCACTCAATAAACAATTTTAATTTCACTTCATATAATGTAGGATAAAAACATAATTAGGAGAAAAAAAAGAACTGGAAAGAGGAAGAACACAGTGAGAAGTTAATTTACATTAAATTACAAACATTTATAAATATATAAACATACAATGCATACACAAGTTTCTTCTACATGACAATATTTTTCTTTTAATAAAAATTAGATTGCAATATTGCAATTACTCGGCAAGAGTTAAATTTGCCTTAAATGGAAGACTTGATTAATGCTCTTGAAATTCTTCGAATCCTTTTACTGATTTGGTACAGATGCTTGCTTTAGCTTGGTGTTCTCCTAGCATCAATTTGCCATATTATATTGGTAGTATCAGAGGGAGTGCATGACACTAACATGTGGCGCCTGATGATGACGGTACTCCTTTCTTCTTTATTACTGCTTTTGATTCGGTACTTCTTTCTTCTTTATTACTGCTTTTGATTGATTCAGTACTCTTTTCTTGTTTATTACTGATTTTGATTGGGTTCAATCTCCTAATATGCATGAAGAAGCATTTGAAATGTCTGATTGTCATATGAAGCCCATAAAAATTGTATTTCGATATATAATAGAAGTTCTAAAGTACTGATCTGTTATATCCACTTTCTAGAACCAACTTTTATTCCTAATATGGAATTACCCATCCAAAATATTCATTACTTGCATTATACTACTAGTGGCTCATATCCTTGGCACCCCAATTTTGCTTTTAAATTTTATTAACCGTTATTTGTCAATCAATGATAGTGCTCAAATAAAAGCATATTGTGTCCGGTTTGTATACTTGTACTCTGCTCTTCATTTTGCCTTCCCTTGGGCTTTTTGTCTTGTACTGTGTACTCCCTTTTTGCATCCGAAGTGTTCAATATCCCTTGTCAATACATGATAGCGCTCCAATAAAAGCATATTGTGCACTGGTTTGTGTTCTTGCTACTGGCTAATTCTTACCTGTATCGAGATATTCAGAATGTATTCCTGGTACTGGTTTTCACAAAGAAATTTAGTTTTTTTTTTTATTTTGAATTTACTTATACCCTCTTAATTTACAAAATTGTTTCCTTTAAGCCTTGGATGCTGTTATATGCCTTTGGATACACTTACACTAACATTTAAAATCTACTTAACTTTTAAATTTATTTATTACAATTCCTTTTTTGTGGCAAATATGGAGATTCTGAACCATATTTTGAGGGGTCACATACTTTTAAAAGAAAAACCTTCAAGCTATTTGTTCAAAACTCATTTATTAACCTTAATTATTAAAGTGACAAGGAGGTATCTTAAATTAACATATACTTCTATTTTTTATTCATGTCAGATATTGAATATAAGTTTTAAGTGTTTTATCTGATAGTTTTTTGTATTATCTTAAATATTTTGATGTTAAACGTTACTTGAAGTCAGTAATATCATGATGTTATGTACCACATATTGTACATGCAAATATACACGTCTTTATAAAGACCATATTTATAGCTGTAAATGTGATTTGCACCATGAAATACAGTGGTACATAATGTACCAATGACAAAAATAACTTACTGTTTGGTACAGGATCTCTGTGCTATTGTATGATTAAATAGAAAAACATGTCATGTGAGATTGTTAATAGAAACACCGTCTTCTCTTGAGTAAGAGGCTTACAGGTCTGATTCTGGTTGTCATTTTTCCTGATCTTTTAAGTTTTTAGAAATTACTATAAAATATCACTCCTCCTGTATGGAAAATACCTGAAGACCCCACCTAATGGATCACTTAATTTCAAACAATAGAAACAATAACAATCACAAACCTTATTTAGAAAAAAAGGGCTCCTTTTTTCCCTGGTTAAACTTGGAAACCAAAAGTAAACTAAAAATAAGTTAGGGCTTGACCCTAGTTCAATGAAATTGCCTTAAATAAGAGGATTATCAAGTTCAAATCTGATAGGTCCCGGTTCATGGGACTTACCAAAGAAGGTCCAAGAGGCAGGGGTGGGGTGGTAAATTGGCTGGCTGGCATAACAACCAGCCATGTGCGTAAGGGATAGAGTGGGGAAATTACACAACCCAGCAAGTGTGCGTAAAAGAATGCGGTTGAGGGGGGAGAGAGAGATATATGTAGAGGGTGAAGATATTGGGAAGGGGGAAGATTTTGGTATTAAGTCTTGAGAGAGTTAAGGACCTCTCGAATGCCCAGTTTTCTTCTTGTAATTGAATTGAGTGGGTGAATTGAATAGAAGTTTCAGTACTTTTTTTTTCTGGTTCCTATCAATTTGGTATCAGAGCATTTCAATCCTAATGGTGAACTTGACTGATCCAGTTGGTGATTTGGAGATGAGGGTGGAAGGCATTCAACTGGGAGATGATGCCATGAGGAGTGCGCTTCAAACGATGCAGAGACACCTAGCGAACCTGCTAGAGCAGTTCGTGAGGATGCGAGCGAGATGGGAAGAACAGGAGCGGGTGAGCAAGAGCAAGAGGAATAATGAGGAGAGACAAGAGGAGCAAGAGAGAGAGAGAAAGGGGGAGTGTGATGAGGAAGACCAACCTGCGGGTTCGCCCTTGTCAAGGGAGGGAACGCCGGTAGCTGGAGGGAGAAGTGGTGAATGGGCGATTGGGTTGATGGTGTTGGAAGGAAAGTGTTGTCATGACCCTATGAGTAAAAGGGTATTATTGTAATAGGGTAGAATAGTTTGTTAGGGATATTCTAGCAATTAGTTAGGTGCACATGGCTGCATGTGCAAGGCTGTTAGGGGACAAATATGCCTATATAAGGCTGATGTAAATGGAGGGGATGTATGCTGAAATTGATTAAAGAAAATCTGATTCTCTTTCTCTCCAATTCTCCCTCTCGTTTCTCTATTACTCTCTCCCTTTCTATTGATTTCTCCCCTCATTTCCCTCTCCTACAATTCTGATTTCATTCCCCAATTTCTCTTCTAACCCATCACGAACCCTAGGTTCGTGACAATTGGTATCAGAGCCGTACCATCCTCGGCTGTGATTCTGTTGCGGCTCCGATTTGAGGGCGAATTCGATTGGGGCTCAGCGGTGTGTTGCTAATCTGGATCGGAAGGTGATTCCGACCAGAGCCAACTATTCCTCGGTTGTAAATTCAATCATTCTTGTAAGTGAGTTGGCCAATTTTTGTCAGCCATAATTTTTATTGCCGATTCATAGCAAAGCCAGCGACCTCTGTTAATCGCAACAAAACTGACGGTCTGGGCAGCTGAATAGAGGTGGGTCGATCGGCGGGCACACCGAAGGCGACGTGAACGGACGGTCGTTCATGAGAGGCGACAGTCTGTCGAAGGTGGCGCGGGCCAACAGGCGCTCGTGATTGTAGCGGGCGAAGAGTGCGGATGTCCTGAGGCGATTTCGAGTCCATCGAAGGTTGACGCAAACAGCCAGGAGGTCGTGACTAGGAAGGGGTGACGCGGTTTGGTTGGGCGACTGGAGGTTGATACGGACGGCCAAGAGATTGCGACTGTTGTAGGAGTTCCGAGCAATCGTGATTGTGCAGTGGGTTTCTAGTGATCCTGGTTTGGGTGAGGAAGTGGGTGTCGCGGCCATTGTCAAATTACAGCTAGTAATTGGGCAGAGCCAGGGGAAGGAAGCTTTGATGCATCACGGGCTGGGCTGTCATTGGCAAGAAGTTTGTGATTGGTAGCAATCGTGACTGGAGCGAACAGACAGTGAAGTGCGTTGCTGGTGCTACGACTAACTTGCCATAAGCTAAAGCGGATTCAAGGCCAGGCGATTGTGAATTGGACGACGTCACAGAGAGGGGTGTCTTGTAGGAGGCTGATTGAATCTTCGGCCATTGAATTGGATTTGGAAAAATCTAGGTAGAATCGCTTAAATTTCGAAGCAACTTGAAGCAGTGTAGGAGACGGGTGATTTTCGAAAAATTGATTCCGATGCCTAGGATGATAGATGGTTGTCATAGCATTGTGGGTTGGAGTTCGAGAGGCGGACATCGTCGGCAACGTAGCCAAGTAAAGTTCGATCTGTTTAGTCTATTGCCAGCTGACATGATTAAATTCCAAGAGAGAGAGCAACCCTTCGTTTAGACGTTTGAATTTGGGAGGCGAAGCAGGGTGGACAGCGCTCCAAATTCTTGGCCTGTGTCTCGTTCTGCTAGTGAAAGTTCTGCCAAGGCAGGCAATGCGTACATGAGGCCATGGGAGACTCAATGGCAGCCAAAGAAGGCTGCATTTTCAGTGGGGTGTCCTACTCATGAAGTTAGGAGAGGCTGTGAGCAAAGGGAAACAAAGGCAGCCAAGGGGAGCAGTGCATACATGGAGCAAATGAGCCCTAAATTGCAGCAAAAGAATGCTTCATTTTCAGCTGGAATGGAGCCTCAATGGCAGGCAAAGAAGGCTGCATTTTCAGTTGGCAGCAACAAGGAACATAAGAAGGGGATCAACCAATTGGACAAAGGAACTAGCAGTGGGTTTGATGAAGAATGCAAGGAATTCGGTCAAATGTTTCGCGAGAAGTTACAAGAATTTGTGATGATACTTATTAAGAAGTATCATTACAACTTTCCAGTGGAATACTTTGATGATTATCACAGAAGTTTTAACAAAGATGAATTCCTTAAAATGGAGCAGCCGAAGGAAAAATTTAGGAGGCAAGAAGCAGATTCACTGCCTACCTCCAATACGGAGTGGAAGAAGTATGTCGGCCTAGGTGGAATGGACAAGAAATGTGACAATAATAACAATGTTGGCAGCAATAGCAGACTTTGCGGGGGTTCGGTACAAGGTGTGTGGGCAAAAGGAGAATTAAAGGAACACACCGATTCCTTTGGAAAAGAAGTTCTCGATGGTGATGTTTTTGGGATTCTGCAACAAGAGTAGTCCAACTTTAAGGAAGAAGGGGAAGAGGAGGAGGAAGAAAAAAGTGAGGAAAAGGGATTGGAGGATGACACTCAATCAATTGACAGCCTCTCAAGCACTCTTACTAGTGCTGAAACACTTGGCCAGGTGTCAATTATTGAGCAATCGTTGGCCGGAAGTGAAGTTGCAGCAGCTCCTAATGTTAATGCTCACAAACAGCCTTAGTATGAGTATTCAAGGAAAGAATACAAACCTCCATTGCTTTGAGGCTGCTGTTGATATTTCTGCAGAAAAACATGACTGTGGGTTGAATGGGGATAGAGTAACAGCAACAATGGCTGAAAATCTGTCTTTCTTACTTGTTTTGGATGGTAATGAAGTTTTCCCTATTGAAATTATGGGCCAATTCATACTTGGAATTGGTCTTGAAAACCTAAGAATGAAGAAGAAGAGACCTAGAAGTAGAAAGAAAGAAAGGAGGATTATCCGCATAGAAAAGGTTGGAATTGGATGAAGAGCAATAGCTACTTGCGGCAAGTTCTTGGGGACAAGAACTCTCTTATGGAGGGGAGAATTGTCATGACCCTATGAATAATAAAAGGGTATTATTGTAATATGGTAGAATAGTTTGTTAGGGATATTCTAGCAATTAGTTAGGTGCACATGGCTACATGTGCAAGGCTGTTAGGGGACAAATATGCCTATATAAGGCTGATGTAAATGGAGGGGATGTATGCTGAAATTGATTAAAGAAAATCTGATTCTCTTTCTCTCCATTTCTCCCTCTCGTTTCTCTATTACTCTCTCCCTTTCTACTGATTTCTCCCCCCATTTCCCCCTCCTACAATTCTGATTTCATTCTCCAATTCCTCTTCTAACTCATCACGAACCCTAGGTTCATGACAAGAGTACCGTGGGAGACGCCTGGAAATACCCATATTCGAGGGAGATGATCCAAATGGCTGGGTCTTTAGGGCTGAGCGCTACTTCGTTGTGAACCAGTTGTTCGATGCGGGGAAGCTGGAGAGCTTTGAAGGAGTGGCTCTTTCGTGGTTCCAATGGGAGCAGCGAAGGCGACGGATGAGGAGTTAGGGGGAGCTTAAGGCGACGGGTGAGGAGTTGGGAGTTGCGGTGAATGGGCTGGTTGATGAGGAGAAGATGGAGGGGATGCAGAAGGAGTCGATGCCATAAGAGGGGAGGATCAAGAACAGGAGAGGAAGAGCAAAGCAAAGAAGGGAGATCATCATTCGGAATTTACCCAGAATTCCGAGGGATCACCTGGAATCGAAATGGGCAAAGAGTTCAAGGGTGGAATTGGTAGCCGGAAGTGCGGGGAAGAAGGCTGGAGATGCCGCTCGTTGAAGGCGAAGAACTTGACGGCTGGATATTCCGAGCTGAATGTTACTTTGTGGTGACTGGGATGACTGATGAGGAAAAGTTAGATGCAACAGCATTGTGTTTGGAGGGTGTTGCATTTTCATGGTTCCAGTGGAAGCAACGAAGACCAAGAATGAGAAGCTGGGAAGAGTTAAAGGGGCTGCTAAGGAATCGCTTAAGATCCACGTAGGAAGGCACGGTGGAGAAGTCGGACGAGCTAGAGGACACAATGAATGAGAGTGAGATGGTGGAATTGTCACAGAATTCCATGGTAGGCCTAACTCCACCACAGACGACGAAGGTAAAATTCTGTGGTGTTGGGGAGTTCACCAGCGAGGCAGAAGGGCAGCTGACGATCAGTCCGTTTAAAATGACAAGGACCGTCGATCCGGAGACATCCAAGGAGAGCATCTTACCGATGAGTGGGGCGCCATCAATGGTCTAGGTTGTCTGGGAAGCTGGTTTGATTCTTAGCCCAATTTCTCAGAGATTTCACATGACCGGTTGATAATGGAGGGCCCCCCATGTATTCTCACCATCATGAGGGGGTGGGAGCCTCGTCCAAGTAGGTCATGATGGTGGAAGGGCTGCCTGTTTCTAGAAGTCAAGGGCTCAATTTGCATTATGTTGTGGAGTCTAATGGTATTGACCCAAAGATTTTAATTAATGATGGGAATTTGGGCGAACTTCATGATGAGGTTGAGAAGTGGCCAGCCATGAAACAATTGACAAAGTCAAGAGGCTGGGAAGTTGTATCAATGACCAAGGATGTAGTCATTGGAATGGGAAATGTTGAAAATCAAAAACCTACTACGAATGAGTGCTATGAAGAAAGAGCACAAAATGAGCCTCCTATCAGTCAAGAATCTAATAACCCTAATGTAGCCTGGAATGTGCCACTGCAAGCATGCATGCACAAAATTCCTCTTGCTGAAACAGAACGAGGCCATCTCTTCTCCAAGGTTAAAAAGAGATGTCATTTGATGGCTGAGGTTGACTAGATTCTCAGCCTAGAAGGGAAACTGATTGTTCACAACAAGGTGGAGATCATCAACGAGGTGGAGGAAAGGATTGGGGGGCTGGCGTACAAGCGATCTCTACCCCCATTGTATGTGTTAAGAGGTGCTCATGCTATGGAAGGGGCTACCCCCATTGGAAGCTACTTGGGAGCCTTACCTTTTGATCCAACAATAATTTCCATTTTTCCACCTTGAGGATAAGGTGAAAGTTTTGGGGGGGAGTAATGATAGGTCCCGGTTCATGGGACTTACCAAAGAAGGTCCAAGAGGCAGGGGTGGGGTGGTAAATTGGCTGGCTGGCATAACAACCAGCCATGTGCGTAAGGGATAGAGTGGGGAAATTGCTGGGTTGTTACACAACCCAGCAAGTGTGTGTAACAGAATGCGGTTGAGGGGGGAGAGAGAGAGATATGTAGAGGGTGAAGATATTGGGAAGGGGGAAGATTTTGGTGTTAAGTCTTGGGAGAGTTAAGAGCATCTCGAATGCCCAGTTTTCTTCTTGTAATTGGATTGAGTTGGTGAATTGAATAGAAGTTTCAGTGCTTTCTTTTCTGGTTCCTATCAATGATAGGTCTTGGTTCATGGGATTTACCAAAGAAGGTCCAAGAGGCAGGGGTGGGGTGGTAAATTGGTTGGCTGGCATAACAGCTAGCCATGTGTGTAAGGGATAGAGTGGGGAAATTGCTGGGTTGTGTAACAACCCAGCAAGTGTGCGTAACAGAATGCGATTGAGGGGGGAGAGAGAGATATATGTAGAGGGTGAAGATATTGAGAAGGGGGAAGATTTTGGTATTAAGTCTTGGGAGAGTTAAGGGCCTCTCGAATGCCTAGTTTTCTTCTTGTAATTGGATTGAGTTGGTGAATTGAATAGAAGTTTCAGTGCTTTCTTTTCTGGTTCCTATCAATTTGGTATCAGAACCAACCCCATGGCTCCCAGTGCAAGCGAGCGATGATGAAGGTGACGTCGACATTGCAGTGTTCGCTCGAGACTAGCAGAGGTTAGTGCACAGCCTGTCGTCGTGAGCGCCGGGCTGCGGAGTGTGGTGATATGTTATAGTCCATTGCAAGGTATGGGACTTGTCCCACATTGAAAGTTCAGGCTTCTGGTGTGGGGTTTATAATCTCTTGGGCACCCTCTCCTTAACAGCTAGTTTTTGAGGGTGAGTTCTACCCGAGAGTTGTAACAAAATCCCTAAGAAGGCTAGAGGAAGGGTAGACAAGCTGCAAGTTACTAGTAGTGAGAAGGTTCAACCTTGATGCTCAATGATTAGTTGAGAATGTAACCCGTGATTCTTCTTTTTTGTTTTGACCCATTAATATTACTAAGAAATGCAACTGGAAATTTCTTGAATTTTTCAATAATATTTAGGTACATGAAGCTTATTCCTTTTTTTCTTTTGTCTTTCTGTAAGAGGGAGGGAAGGGTGGTTCTGGATGCCTCCCGAGGCCATGACTAGCAATTGGGTCTCAAATTAAGAACCTGGGAAGCTTTATTTGTTTCAGTTTTATTTCAAAGTCAATTAAGTGCTTGAGTTGTACTTTAACTAGTGCCTCTCAGCCTGGACTGCCAACAGCTGTAATAATTTCTTTGTGGTTTCAGTTGTCTCTACTACATGTTCTGTGCACTTGTATTCTTTTTAGTATGAAACCAGATATTCTTTTCTTGACAGTTTCTCACTTTCTCTTATTAACGTACATCCCAATTGGTTTTTCTCATCAGGGTTGAACTTTCAACATAGCTAATATTATGTTTAGATATTGCAGATAGACTTGTTGAAACATGGTATACCCGATCCATCTTCTCCTGCACTTTCCCTTTCACAGTCCTCTAGCCTGGGTTCTGAAAAAGAAAGCAAAGATAAGATTCAGGAGCCTGGAGAAGAGTACATGGCAACTCCAGTTTTTGTACATACAAAGTGAGTTACCTTACACAAAGTTAACACTATCAGTTTTCAGTGGGTCTGGATAGACTCAAGAACTGATTAAAACCAACGTGATTGGGTCAGTTTGGTTTGGGTTTTTTTCCAACATGATTCAGTGGTTCTGTTGTTGGATCCATGGATGCAATCCAACCTGACTTACATATATCTTAATATTTCAGTGTGCCCCACTGTTCCAATCTGTCACAGTCCTATGGTTTTGCAACCCAGAGCTGGGTTGGACAGGGGTTTCTTGTCCTTTTCTTTTCATTCTTTTGTTATCCATTAATAAAGGGTAGAACTGAAGGCGACCTGCTAAGTTTCATTGCATCACTGTTTGTAGACTGCGAGACCAAGATCTGGCCCCTCATAACTTCATGCAACTAAAGAAGGCGCTTACACAATATTTCAGCACCTCTTCTTTCATGGCAAGTAAACACCAAATTCCTGGCACTCTTAATAACACGAGCAACGATCCAGACTCGAATTTGCTGAATTTATTTCTTCTTCCATTTAAAAGTAGAGATGACTCCCTGAGCCCACAGCATGAGAGTTATTCGTCTATGTTATGGAAATTACGTGATCAGGTAAATCTCTTTTTATGTATTTGTGTGTCTATGTGTTCCTTTAGTAGCTTGACTTGATTCCCAAATTCTTAAGCAATGTATCATTGTTTTTTCATGTCAAAATGGGACAAGTTATTCAATTACCGTTGCAGAAACTTTTAGAATAATGGTTCATTGATCACTAGTTGAAAACGAAGCAAGAATAAAGATTGGAATTCCTTTATATTCTCAGGTTTTATCCATGAGTGCCCCATTATATTCTCAGGTTTTATCCATGAGTGGCCCATCTTTCGCGCGGACAGTGTCTGAACGCGGCTGGCTGAAGAACTCTGCCAAGATATGGGAACTGATTAAAAACTCTTCCATTATTGCAGAGTATAGCAGAACACTACAAAGTTCAGGCATGTTTAGACGATAGATTTGAACTTAAACCTCCTGTTTGGTAAACTTTTCACCCTTTATTCATGCAAATGGAACAAATAGTCTTTTATCTGGTTTGGACTTCGGATTCTGACAAGCTAGTAGCCTGGCTATTGTTCGCCTAAAATTTGTATGTTTTAAGTACTTTTAGTTATTTGTGTAATCTATCTCGGGCAACATCCCCATAACTTAAATTAGGTTTTCTGTTAGAATCAAATTTCGGCTGATTCAAGCTATGGTTTCTTGTCATTTCAACAGCAATGCCCCTCCTTGCTCACAGCAAAAACTGCCCCTTTCCTATTTTTGTTAGCCAGAAATCTTGTTTTTAATTTCTTTTCTTCAACTTTGGTCATTGTCACAACTTTCTTTAGGAAGACATTAAGGGAAGGATTGAGGTGAGCTTTCCATTTCATCCCTTTGGTGAACTTGGACTTTGAGTCCATGCTGTGTGCTTATTAAATAGTTATTTTTAAATTTAAAACAAAAATAAAAAAATTGCAAGCCAAAATGGGCCGGCCCATGTGGGCTTTGCCCTTCGTGCTGAATTTGCTCAATATTTTGATCGGGCCTACGCGTGCCGTATGCAGGCTGCAAGTGGGCCAGCCAGGCACGGCCGGGCATTGCTGGGCAGCCCCTTGATCCCGAAGTAACACCATCAGCTCTCCCAACTTTTGAATTTATGGACCATGTAGTGAACATTACTTAGAGTTTAGGGTTTAGGATCACATGGTGTTTTAGGTTCAGCATCTTCACCGGCAACTCCTTGTAAAGTTGGCTTGGGAGTAAACTTTTCTTCGAAGCCGGGAGAGCCACGCACCCAAAGTTTACATATGGCCAAATATATATTTTTATCCTTGTATTTTTATGTTTTTTTTGTGTGATGATTCAATTTTTTTTTTTTGTTTCAATTATATATCTGAATTTGCATTTTTAAGTAAATTTAACCTTTGTATTTTGACTTCTTCTTTTTTTTTGGTGCCAAGTTGAATTTTTTATTATTTTAATTACGCATTTGAACCTATATCTTCGAGTCAATTTAACCCTTGTATTTTGACGTGAATAGACTGTGACATGTATTTTATCATCTCATTTTATCTTTTTTATTTTTACACATGAAAGTATAAATGTTAAATTAATTAAAAAATACAAGTTTAGATATGTAATTGAAATAACAAAAAGTTTAAGTTATCACATGAAAAAAAAGTCAAAGTACAAGAGTTAAATTAAGTCAAAAATTAGATTAAAGGATTTAATTGAAACAATGAAGAATTTGGACGACCATAAAAAAAATAGCTATTAGCACAAAAAAATTAAATATTTTCATATTTTTGTAATTTTATTCAAAAGTTTTAATTTTGACAATAAGGTCTCGATTTGATCAATTGGTTGTAATTTCATCTACGACCTGAATCCGATTCGAGAGGCGTCCAAGATCCGCTAACATGGTATGTCACTTGGTATTTTAAAATATTTTGAGTAGACTTCACATGCACATGAAAAAAAAAAGATAATATTAAATATATGTTATATATATGTGTGTGTGAGTAATAGATATATTTATAAAGGAAAACAGGCAGAGGATGATAACAGTGACATGTTACGATGTTGGGCTAGTGGCAACAGTCGATTTAAAAGTTGGAGATGGTGATGGAGACTAATCTGGAAGAAGATCGAATCTGAAAGCTTGATGGCCGATCCTTGACATCAATGGGGCTAGGTTAAGCGATCAACGACGAGGGTGAGGCAACTGGCAAGAGCAGAGAGTCGTCAGTCACTTTCTGTGAAGTGACCTTGAGTGGGAGGAAGCTCAAATCAGTGGTAAATTCAGCTTCCAAATTGTTCATCATTGCTGTGAGTAGGAGGAAGCCTAAATCGATCATCGCCTATAGCTTCCAAATCGATCGTCGCCATTCGCTATCGTTGCCATCATCGCCCTTCTTCATCATTGTCACCGTCATCCGCCCGCCTGCTTCCTTCTTTATGTGCATATATATATATTTATTATTATTTTATTTTTTATTTTTTTACATTTGTGTATGTGGAGTCCATTCAAAATGTTTTAAAACGCTAGGTGACATGCCACGTCAAAAGGTCGTGGACGCCTCTCAAATTGAATTTAATTTGTGAATAAAATTACAATTAATTGATCAAATCGGAACTTTATTGTCAAAATTGAAACTTTTGGATAAAATAAAAAAAAAATGCAAAAATGCTTGATTTTTTAAGACAAAAATATGAATTTGGCTGGGTAAATATACAATCTTTAATGCCCACACACTTGGGGAAGCAAAATTTAATGAGGTAAACTAATCCTAAATGCAGAAAATGAAGCTTTAGGGAAGATATTATTGTATCACAAATGTAAAATGGATTTTATTTTGCATTTATCAGAATCTAAAGTTAAAGAAGCAAAAACATCATCCTCTAGATACCATTTTGGTCGTGTCTTGAAATGGAAAAGACCTAAAATAACATTATTGTTCACACACCCCACTTCTACAATTCAATTTTGATGTTGAAGGGCTCAGTAGAGTGGAGAGTGGAAACCTTTATATAGCAACCTGAACTCATACTAAAAGAGAAGCTATTGTCATGGAATTGGAGTGCATGCACTAAAGTAATGTAATCATAGATGAAATATGTATCAGCAAATATCAGAAGAAAACTACAACTACCAAACCAAAAACTACAACTTATGAATTCAATAAAGATCTATGTAACAGACTAAGTATTGTTCTTCCTAGTATACATTCAAATGTGATTCAATATCTTACCTAAAGATTACATAGACAATCTGAAGATAATAATTGCCGTCTCCACATGGAAGTAAACAAAATAGGTCATCTCAGAGTGATGTCAAAATGGCAAACTAGTAAGGGCAAACTAGAAGTACAGATCTAAAGAAGCTTGGCCTCAATCTCCTCTAGAGTGAGCCCCTTCGTCTCTGGTATGAGGAAGTATATGAAAATGAGAGCTAAAATAGTTATCCCTCCAAAGATGAAAAACAAAATTCCAGCTCCAAGCAATTCCTGCAACCAGAACAAGTGAATGATAACAGAAAATATGACCCGAAAATGAACAGGTACATGTAGGCGAACTAATACTAATACATACGGTCCAGAATCAACAGAAAGTATGACCAGATGCTGCTACAACATGCTGGAGTTTAAATGATAATGGTTTAGAACAAGCAGATAACAACTGAAACCCTGGTTTTGAAATTCCTTCCAAAAATGATAAGTCTTTGTTGTAAACAGTCCACGTCCAGAATGCATGAAAATGCAAATGAGAAACATATACTATACAAAACGAAAATGAAAAAACAGCATTTTTCAAAAAAGTGAAAAGCAGAAATACGAGAAAACATGTAAATGAAAAAAATATAAGATGCTTTTTGTAAGTATAATTTTTAATATACAAAATTATAAAAAATAGTTATTTAATCTAAAAATAAACATAAATTTCATAATGGATTCAAACAAATTTTGAAAAAAAAAAATTAAAAATTTTGAATTAGAGATGGAATATTTTTCGTCTCTAACCTATCTGTGGATAGAAATACGTTTATGATATTTTCCTAATATTATGAAACGGTCTCGAAATGTTTTCGAAATTATAGAAATTGTCCGGAAATATTTTTTGGGGGCTTTTTTGGCATTTTGAAAACGTTGAAACGGCACCCCAAGACATTTTCAAGCATCATAGGTCCACATCACAAAACTTACTTTCTCATCTCATCTTCAATAGTGTTTTACCCTCTTAACATCTCAGAATCCATAACTGCAAACCACATCTAATTTAGTTTAGCTCGCGTCCATCTTAGCATTTTTGCAATTGTTTTGCATATAAGCATGGATCCTAAAAAGTATTCTCACAGTTCAAACAATAACTGAAGTTTGATGTAGAAGGTACTCATACCAGTTAGTTGACCTTCAATCAACATGAAGAAAACAGCCCATATTTCTCATAACAGACTCTATTAAAGTTTATTTCTAGTTACTAATATGCTAGCAATGAAAGAAAAGGAAACGAAAGAAAGAAGAAATAATGGAAAAGAGACAATAGACGAATTGCAATTCCTGTCAACGGAACTCTGATGTTAGCATGCTTGGAGACATAGCTACAATTTAAGCATCTACAAGATATCGATAATTTCGAACTTATTCATTTCAAAGACTACTGCAAAACTAAAATGATTTAGAGGAATAAAGCACCTTCAGAGGAGAAAATGAAAACGTAACCAGTGCATTTGCGCCAAAATTTATGAGCACCGCTATACTCAATCCTCGCCCTCTCAGGCGCAAAGGGAAAATCTCAGAGATCATCAGCCAACCAATTGGACCAAATGACAACTGTAAAACCATTCTTCATAAGTAGTGCTTTAGCAAGAAATAGTATTGCAATATACCTGATGGAAGACTAGTAGTAAGCCAAATAGACAAAAAGATAAAGGAAAGCAAAGAGGAAAAGGAGGAAAAAAGAAAGCACCGAATGAGCAAATTCCTCTTGTATGAATGTTAAAAAATAAAAATTTTGTTCTACTTAGGCTTAGCATAGGTGCTAGTGTGTTGTTTGTGTAGTATAGTCTATTGGGCAACCATCATCATGTTAAAGTTAAAGATATGATAGGTTTATCATATTTCAAAAGATTAAGATCCATCCAATGGGATCTAAACACTTTCCAGGGCTGTTCTACTGAGATCAGAAGAGCATTGGCGTACTAAATGTAAGTTCATAATTTTCATCCATCATGAAAAGATCTTAAGGATATTTAAATTGCAAAATCAGCTACACTTTCTGGGTAATTGATCTACACTTGCCATCTGAAAGTGAAGAACACATTTCGTCTTTATTACATCCACGAGCTGGTGGACTGAACGGAACCAGAGATATATTTTGTCCCTTTATAAGCTATATATAAACAAGGAAAAAAACAGCAACATGGCACAAAAACCATGAATATTCCCCTACAAGATCAACATATTTTGCCCCTTTATCGGAGCTGAAATGATGTAATATTCCCCTACAAGATCAACATTAGTCTATTATTGGATATCCACAGGCTTGTGATTTTGTTGTTGACTATTATTGCATATGTTTATCAATAGTCCAAAAATGTAATGTTAAACTACAAGGAAAGAGGTCCAACAATGTATGTCAAACTTTGTAGCACTCCTTGCACGCGACCACTTGGTTGCATGTAAACAGACGAAACCAAGGTGCAGTAACACAGAATACAAGCGCATAACAAACGCAAATAATGGGGAAAAGAGGTGAATAGCCTCCTAAAACACAAACATAATATCATTTTAAGTAAGGATTAGTCCCATAAGGGTAAGCAATTAAGGGAGGGGCCCAACAATGTAGTTAAAACAAGGACTTGGGGTGGGTTCTAAACTTTTCCAATGGAGTTACTTGTACAAAATAACAAAAAGGAGCTTGACCTTGTTAGAAACACTTACATAGACTCAAGCTTGTTAACCTCCTGATAATGTAGATAAACTGAACTCAAAAAATGGTTAAAGAAACAAGTGTGCCAACACTAAAGCACAAAAATCACACGAGAAACTTCTAGAATGCCAAAATAGCTGCAAACTAGCAATCTGATAGGTTCTGGTAGGTAAGATAAAGTGACAGAAATGAATAAATGCATTGAAAGAATGGTAATAATGAAATTAGGAAACAAGCCCTTAGACATGGACACACTACCATCGAATAAAAAGAAAGAGTAAAGTTGTATGTACCTGATAGCACCCAACATATAATAGCAAAGCGACTACAGCCATAACTGGTGCATCATCCAGAAAAGTGTAATATGCTCCCAGAAGGAACAACGAAATTCCCTGCCACGCGTTTAATTATATTATTTGGTATCTTAAAAGATATTGTTATGCCCAATAATTGGTCCAAGTCTGAGAAAATCATCCAAGTGATAGAGTTGGGTTAAAAATTAATGCGGGCCCAGGCCATCAGGGTCCAAGACCAAGTGGGCTAAGTGGGCCAAAGAAGTGGCTTGGGGATTTGCAAGGCTTGAGCAATGAATCAAAAGAAACTCGATTATAACAAAGTGACCTGGGGGGTCACTCTCTCAACATGTCAGCACGCCCTCCTTCCGTCTCAATATTTTTGTAAGTAAAATTAATGAGCAGACATCTGTCAGTGAAGAAAGAACTGTTACCATAACAGAGACACCTCCAAGTAATAATGGCCGTCTTCCAACTCTATCAACAATAGTGACAGCTACTCCAGTCATGATCAACTACAAACGTTAAACATGTCAGACATCTTAAGAACCTAGAAGAATACTAGAAATGAGAATAACGGACTTCAAAATCCAATTACTCAAAATTCAAGCCAACATGCATGAGGGAAAAGAAGAGGGGGGGAGCTGGCATGCCTGAAGCAGATATCAGAGAAAGCAAGTTTAAATCAATTCAGAGCCAGGGAAAATTATGTCTATGGAGTATGGAGGAAGAATCCTAAAGTGAATCTCAAGTACGCTTCTGTTGAAAAACCAATTCAATCACACCCCTAACGTACCAGCAACATATCAAGATGCATTACTAGATCCTACAAAAGCTTACCATATTTAGCAAACTACCAGTTTGGAGAGTTGACTAATGCATTCTGTACACATGAAAGAACAGTTTTGACAATTGACTCGTACATTCTCAGCAAATCAGCAATACATTTGAACAGGCAGCTCAGTGTTCACTTAAAGCTTATATAGCAGACGGTTAATAACGGAGTTAAGTTAAGAATACAAAAATTAGATTTGAACAGGCAAAAGGAGATTCCAGCATCACCAAGACTTTGATTTGATATAGCCAAATAAGCCAATGAATAACATAATACTGTCCATCAGTTCAGTCTATTTTTTCCAGAAAGATTACGATGGTGATAGAGAACTTCTTTCTTCACAATTAGTAGGCCCAATGAGCCCCTGCTTAATTTGCATCAAGGATTTATCAACCAAAGGAGGTTAGACGCCATACTATTTATGAAGACTTCAGGCAAGCTTGTGATTATGTGTAACAATCACAAAAAAGTTTACAAGGAGAGGGGTATATATGTGAAAAACAAAAAATGCTCTTGATAGCAGCAGATGTACCTTTAATAACCCAAGAAGAATTGAGACTCTAGTTGCATCAGATGCTGCAGAAAACCCTGCACTCTATCAAAAAGAAATGGATTCGTGTGAACTCTACATGCTTATCCACTCAATACTTTAACAAAGATCAAAAGGTGTACCTCAAGGATAGATGCGGCATAATAAAGGACACTAGGTTGCCCCGTTATCTGTCATGCAATGGGAGTGATACATGTAAGCGTAGATGTTAAGACTTATTGCTTCATAGTATGCATCTCCAATGGCCCTAAACAAACAAGAATACCTGCTGAAATAAGACTAATCCTGCACCAATAATAAGAGCTTTCAAGCATTTCCCCTGGAACATCTCTGCTAATGTGGCTTCTTGCTCATCACCGCTATTAGAAAGCTCATCAAGAATTTCATCTACCTTTTCAAGAGCTGAATCATTTGTGCCTTCACCACGGATCCGGCACAAGGAACATATGGCTCTCTGCTTTAAATCCTGCATATTACCTTTTCCCTGTATGGCACAAAGAAGTAACCATCTAGGTGATGCAGGTAGCCACCACATCCCAATTCCCATGATTAGTGCTAAGGGGGGTACTAGCCACATACATGTAGCGCCAACCAGAAACTGTGTCAACTAGAAGACTGCCAACTGTGTAACCTACCTGCAAGAGATTCCAGGCATTCAGATTTCTGTAGCCTTTGCTTCATAGCCATTCTAACTCAGGGAAGGCTTAAACATGGCTTGCAATACTTACAACCATCCCAAGAACTATAAAGAATTCTTTGAGAGAAATTAGTCGACCTCGTATCTGACTTGGAGCTGTCTCAGCAATGTAAATTGGAGCAGCATGCATTGCCTACATAAGCACAGTGAGGACTCTGAGAATTTAAGAAAAACAAGAACCAGCAGTCTTTAAATGCATCAGCAGTTCTATCCATCCTTTTTTAAACAGATATAGAGACGAGTATCCATGTATTTCTACCTTTGGACTTAGTCAGCAGGTCTAGTATTAGTTCCTGCTTTGGTTTTTGTGGAAGAACAGTCCATTTTAATCAAATCGAAGGACAGAAAAAATTGATGAGATAAAATGTACTAGTACAACAACTTTGTATATGGAAAACCTAATATGTTTTGAGTGATTACTTGCATCCATCATCCGCATTCACACTTGAGTTAATGCGTGTGGCTAGTGTGGTGACTGTCAGCTGTATATACATGCATGCAAGATACAATGCTGAAGCCACAATGGCCATCTATGTACAAGAGCAATGTAAACAAACTATGGAAGACGCAGACCTTGGTGAAGACACAGTAAGAAAATGGTAGTAATGTACATTACCAGTCCAATTCCTATACCAAACACAAAGCGTCCAATAACCATAACAACAAAGTCTGGCGCCACTGCGGTAACCAAAGCTCCAACAAGATACAATGCTGAAGCCACAATCAACTCTCTTCTTCTTCCTGAAATTCCAATTCAAGAATCAAACATTTAACTATAGAAACATAATTCTGAATATAAACTTTTAACCAAAATAACTAACCTAGAAAATCAGCAACATTAAAGGCCAAGATAGAGCCAATCAAAGCCCCATACAGTGAGCCACTAGTCTGAAAAGAGAAGAAGCAAGAAAAAAAAATTGAAGTTCCCATATATAAGATATTCTTTTTCAGTGATCAGTTGTTAAGCATAACTCCAAGTAAAAAAGTCAGGAAAAACAAAGCTTCCACTAATGAGATTCAAGTTTAACAAGCAAGAAAGAGTTGCAAACTTACTATGAGACCAAGTTCCACCGAGGACAAATCATACCATGTAATCCCGCTTAATGTGGCTGACTGCAAAAACAAAGAGGAAATCTTGATGTTTAAAGCTGTCCTGCATGATATTGTTTTCATCACCCCCTCTCTAACAGTTTAACTTCAGAGAAGTTAATTGTTTGACATGGTACTGGAGTAAGTAAAGTACTGAGCTTGAATTTCAACACCTGCTTGAAAATTATTTGCAATCCATTGCTACTGATGAAAGGATCGGGTCAGATATGCCATTGAGGCTTATGATATAGATATCATTGTCACATCATAATATGATTTAAGCTTTTATAGACACTGGTCCTTTCAAAATTTCTAGCTACATAAGATGATTGGACATGTTTGAGGTGCAAAGTCCAGACAAAAAGCCTGGGCCAAGCTGGATATCTGTTGTCTTTTGAACAGAACTAAAAGATCATCATTTACATGAAAAAGTTCTTGCAATCTGTTAAAAAGGCGGGCTCATCCAATTTATTTGGCCTCTCAGAATGGACTTGATAATCAACCAGGAAAACAGCAGACTTCAGGCTTTTTTTAATGATCCAAACAAGATAAAAATAATAGTTTTTACAGACGAGTAAAACATGTAATCAGATCCACTTAATTATGTAGTTTCATGCATAAAATTGCTTAAAGCATAACGGGACTTTGACCATTTTCTTTGCCCATTTCTTATATAATACCCACAAGTTAGAGAGGACAGAAACATATATTTTAAAGAATATTCTTTTGTCTTTTTACTAGTCTTGCTTTCTAGGAGTCAGGGGGAAAAGGAAATATTTATTTATGGAAGGGTTCCAGAAACACAAAGTTGGGAAGGCTCAACAAGAAACTGCAGTTTTAGAATGCAGGAAAACAGTTACCCAAAAAAAAATAGATGCATGCAATCTGAATAATCATTGACTGAATCTGTCGAGGCCAAGACACCAAGCATGTGAGGAGATGACAGTGAGAAAAGGCAGGCAGTCACACCAAAACTATACAGAATTTAATAAAAACAAACTAGTAACAAAGTAAATTGACAAATGCAACATGTATAGGCACAGATCTCTCAGTGCAATAATTAAATCACTCAACTAGAAAAAATGTCCTGGCTATTTGGGCCAGCTATACAAATCTTTTCATGTCCTTTTATAAGAAGGGCTTCAACATAAGCATACCTCTACGGAAATTGTAGCACATGATGTGGAACCAATATCATACCCATATAGTAATCCTCCAAGAGCTGGGAATAGAAATCTGAAATTATTGAGTTACCAATCACATCAAGAACCAAAGAAAGTAGATGCTGGCTTATTTGTCAATGGTCGATGAATAAAGAACTATGCAGCCAGATTGGAAGTGAACTCATTTTGCATTTATTTTGGATAACAGACAAAAGCAGTCGTGTTTAAATTTTAGTGTGTGCTCCTAAACAGAAAATGTTTCTTATGTATATAAATTGAAATGGATAAACCATTAAACAATAATCCAAGTCAAGAAGAGCAAAAATGACAGTATGATGAACAATTGTTGGACTGATTTAAAAGCATATTTTGAAAGTCTTTTGTAAGCTGTAAACATGTCTTTTGAGGTTTAGAATACGGCATGGCAGTATGATAAACAATTGTTGGACTGATTTACTAGTTTATCGGCTGATCTGTGATGATGTACTGAGGTTATATCTAGGATTTTACGGATTATTTTGGATTAAATTGAGCGTGGATGTGAAGGATTTACTGTTAAGAAAAATACTGAATTAGATTGAATTTTTAGCTGAAGGAAACCCGAGGTTTCCAGTTGAAAACAGGCTGGTCGCTCAGCAACTAGCTGATGCAGCAATTTAGCCACAGTGGCTGTCCAGCTGAATCTGCCCTGCTTCAGTACCTCAATTTCTGACTTAGGAGTGTGTTACAGTCATAATTAGAACATGAGTAAGGAAGTATTTTACTGGCATAATTTCAGGCCCCTTTAACATATCTGCATTGTAACTTAGGAGTGTGCTATGGTCATCATTACAAATAGAACATGAGTTGGGAAGTATTTCATCAGCATAATTTTCCGATATAGGGGCTGCAAGTCATGGTTAAGACACTTTTCATCGGGAGTGGCACTTGCTAAGCATGTTTGAGGCAATGAAACCAACCCAAAAATAATCAAAAGGGGGCCTAGCTACACTAGAAAATATGTAGTCAAATCTTAGTAAATTAGTTAAGGCTGCCTAAGCATTTAGGGTTTGGATATTTGTGCTGCAGTGGCCTAAACATGGCTCAAAATGCTTGTGTTTTTGCTGGGAAGTTTTGGTAAGAAATGAGGCCATGAGAGTTGGATTCGTTTCAACTCAAAACGCTAACAAAAGGCTCTAAAGTAAAGTCCAAGGGCAACTAAAACAACAAAAACAGTAGCCAGGGGACTGCAGGTGGCAGCCACCCTTGCTAATCAACCTCTGAAACAGAAACTGATTTGTTGCTAATTCATAACCTTTAGGTCGAACCTCAAACCTAGCTACCTTTAGACCTAAATTAGATTGGGATATGCAGTGGAAAAAGTGTCAAGGAGTTGCCAAATTGGGCATCAAATAGGCAGGGATTTCTGTAGCCACAAGGGGGCTGAGGCAGGGTTTACCTAGGTCCTGTTTTGGGTCCTTGCCTTACAGGGTGGGTATCAGAGTCAGATAAAAGAATAAATAAAAAACCCCAGGACCTGGTCCTGGAAATTCCTCTCCTGTGCTTAATGTAACTCATAACCCATTTCAATTCAATTCACAATGCAAGACCTCTTTCAAGTGCACCTAGTACACAAAACCAAAAATCAAGTCAATGTGTAATCGGACATGTCTCCACAGAACACAATTAATTAGCCAAAATCCAATATTTATGCAAAAACCGTAAGTGTCCCTACAGATATAAGTAGATGAATACTTACGGGAGGATAGCAGCAAGAACAGAGTAATCTTCGTGGTGCGTCTCTCCGTTAATAAGAGGCTCTTGGGCACTGTCGATCTCACCCGATGACCTGCCACCCTAATCAGCATCACCAACAAAAGTAATAACAATCAAAATCACCCACTCTTTCATTTATTTTATTTCTTTCTGTTTGAACGGAAACAGACAGACAATTACGCGAACACAAACAGGGCGTCAGAGCAAGTCAATGAAGTAACCTTTCCGAGGGATGTGAGTTGCTCCGGATCGGATGAAGCCGAGGCCATTTCTGATTCTGAGAAACGCGAGAAGCAAGGTCCAATTCGGAAGCAAATGAGAGAGAGGGGAGAGTCCGTGTTTTTTGGAAAAAGGGGAAGCCACTGGAAGGTCGAGGGGGGTTGGTCGGAGAGTTGGATTCACGTGGATGGGGGTTGGGCTTTAGAGAGAGATGGGAAAGGAATCGAAGGATAGTGACATTACCGTGATTCTGTGAAGCTGGAACTAGCGGCCGTTGATGCAGCTACGTTGGACTGTTAGACATTACGAGAGACAGACAAATTAACAAGAAAATGATCATTGGCTGAAGGTTAAGGTTGAAGGAGACCCTGGGAACAGACGGATTTGATCATTGGGAAGGCTAAGGTTGAAGGAGACCCCGGGAACAGACGGATATGAGTGTAATTAAAATTTTGTACAACAAAAAAAAATAAAAATATAGAGATAAAAAAAATAAATGTGAGCTGAAAAAATTAAAAAACTTCACGAATCAATTCATTCGAAAGTAAAAAACTTTGAGATTGGTGGAGAATACAAACATGAAGATAAGAAAAAGGAAATAATATTAATACTAGTAGTAGAGAGAGACTCAAGTTGTTGCACGTGAATCCAACGATAAGAGGCAAGACGTGCCCGTTGTGTCGCCATACATACTGCCCCCCACCCCAAATTAAATGTTAGTCTATTTTATACGATGAATGCTAGTCGGACATTCTCAACGTCACCCACAAGTAAATTACTAATTTATTCATAGTGTGCAATTACAAAAATGACATCAGCCAAATTTCCTCTCTTTCTTTCACACTAGAGGCTCGCGCAAGCCTTCCTCTCAATCTCTCACTCTTTTCTCTCTCTCATGCGACCTTCTCTCTCTATCTGTCATTTCAATCATGTGACCCTTCATCTTGTTCTGATAGTCAAGCTCATCGTCTTCCGCCTGTGCGACCGAGCCTCTGAAGTTTGGTTGTCTCTCTCCCAATCTCCCGCCTATGCGACTTCATCTCCGGCGTCCTTTAGGCTCACCCCAACCCTCTCTGTCTATCTCTCTCATTCGTCGCATGTCTCCATTAACTCCGATCTATAAGGAGGTAAGTCTTTTAAACATATTCAGAATAATTTTCAGCACACATCCATCATATATATATAGAGAGGGATAGATGCAAGAGTGGTGCGGTAGGCGATGAGGATGGGTGCGTTTGACAGTATGAGAGACGAAGAAGAGAGAGGAGAGAACTACTAAAATGATGTAGGGTTCTCCCACCCCTTTAATTTTTTATATTTTTAATTATTATAACATATATCAGGCGGTTCAATTTAAAACCGAACCGCTTACTGTCCAAATCGCGTGGTGCGCGATTTGGACAACCTTCAAACCGTTTTCGACCGCCCAAAAAAAAAAAATCGATCGGTTCGGTCCAGTCAATTTCCGCGGTGCACCAGACCACGAGGCACGAGCGATGAAGAGGTGCAACGACACCCGTTGTTGGTCACACCAATCCACACACGAGTGACGAAGAGTTGCTGCGACGAGCCATCCCTCATCGTCGGCCGCACGAGCGATGGAGAATTGCGACGACCCATCCCCTACCATCCACGAACGATAACCCATCCCCTGTCGCTGGCCGCACCAATGACGACTCAGATCTATTTCCCCCCTTATCCTAGATCAACAGATCCAACGATACCAGCTTTATTTCTGACAAGATTTCTCTTCCATTTGCACTTCCATTCCTGAATGTTTTGTTAATAAGATGGTTCGTTCGGTGCGAAAGTTTGAGATCTTTGGTGGACATTGTCTGATCAAGATATTTGAATTTTGATTTATCTGTATGTTGATTGGGGTTATTGGGATTTATCTGCAAACCATGGAAACCACACCAAATCAAATAAATTGGTTTAACTATATGTGTAAATTGGTTTAACTATATGTGAAAACTGCATGTGCGGTTCGACACAATAAATTAGCCAAAAACTGGCCAAACCAAACATTGCACACCCCTACCAAAAACCATCGACCACGGTGGCCAATGATTGCTAGTAGTGCATTTTTTCCTTGTGGTCGAAAATTAAAAATTATATCTACGAAAATCCAATTGTTAAATTTGACCCACTTTTGTATATGTTAATCCCTTTGACTTGGTGTTTCTAATGAAATATTCTAATCATGGGAATCTTCAGCCAGAAGTGGTCGTAGGCGACCACTGGTGGCGGTGAGTTGTTTTGGGCTATTTTTGCATGTAAATATATATTTGTATATTTTTCTTTTTTGTACTTTAGTAATTATTGTTTGCTTATGTTGTTTTTTTAATGGTGATGATGAAGATGATTTTGTTGTTGAAATGGAAATTAAATAATGTGATTTGTTTTTAGATGTAAAAAATCATGATTTATTTTTATATTGTGTTGTGTGTGCATGCATATATTGAGAATGGAGTTTGGGTCTCGTTGGTGAATGGGACAGAGAATCAGGTTTATGTGTCAGAGCTAGCAAATAGAATTCATTCATTGGCGATGCTGAGGAAGATAGATTACAAAATGGTGTTAAAAAAGAGCGATGATTTGTTGTATATTTTTTTGTCTTGATTTTTTTAAAAACAAAATTTTAATGTCTCATTTGATAATTTTAGATTGTTCAGTTTCATTTATTTATTTAAATATATTAAAAATAAATTAAATATGATTAACAATAACTATTTACCATTCAATTCTTAGATAAACTTAATAATTTCACTTCAAAGATTCACAAAACAAATATAAACCAATTCAATTTATTAACACTCAAAATTCAATCAATTATTTAATTTTAACTTTCACAACATTCAAAAAATCACAAATTCAATATTCAACTTCAACATTTCCAATACAAACTTATAATTAAATATCACATTAAATATCAACATTCACAACATGAACAAAAATAATTACAAAATAATATTTAAACACTAATTTGCGCAACCTTATAAGCCTAATTCTCCATTTCCTTTGTGAGGCCCCAAACTCCTAATTCTTCTTTGCGAATGAGACCTAAACTTTTTCTCATATGAATACACGCAATAAAAAAATAAAATAAATTTGTTAATTTTCAAATCAACAACCAAATCATCATCACCTCCATCAAAAAAACATAAGCAAACCAAAAAATAATAATGTAGAAGAAAGATACAAATATATGTATATGTATGTACATGCAAAAAACCCAAACTAGCCAAAATCGTCGCCACCAACAGTCACCGACGACCACTGCCAGTCGGAGATTCCTCCAATCAGAGCCTACCGTTAGAAACACCAAGTTAAGAAAGTTAAAATACACAAAAGTGGACCAGATTTAACGTTTGAATTTTTTTATATTTAATTTTTAATTTTCGGCCACAACTTAAAAATGCACTGTCAGCCGTCACCAGCCACCGTGGGTGGTGGTTTCCAAAGATTAGAGGCAATCACCCAACACTCTTATCCCCATCGACCAACATATTCAAAAACCGACAAGATCCAACAGACGAATCTCTCTAAGTCTAAACTTAAACTTTCGACCAAACCTAACACCCATGTAAATGCACTGTCAATCGCCACCTACCACTGTGGCTAGTGGTTTTCGAATATCTGAGACAACCACCCAACACCCCTATCTTCATTGACCAACATACCAAAAAACCAACAAGATCAAACGATTGAATTTCCATAAATTTAAGCTTAAACGTTCGGCCAAATCCAACACTTGTGTATGTACATTTGCTGAAAATCATTGCTGATAAAACTAAAGACTTACCTCCCTTATAGATCAGGGTCGGAACAAGCCGAATAGGAGAGTGAATGAAAAAGAGAAGGTCGGACTGAAATGAAGAGTCGCGCATGCGTGAGAGAAAGAGAGAGGGGGTGTGAGAAAAAGAGATTTGAACTTTACAAAAATTATGCTACCTTTATTCTTGGGTGGTGTTGAGGTTGACCAAATACCATTATTCATTTTATACTTATGTCTCATGAGTACAAACCTATTAAAATATTAAAAAATTTAAAATGATTTTGTAAACTGGAAAGGTATAATTTTTCTCCAATTAATAAAGTTCTGAACAAATGCAAATAAAATAACCAACTCTAGTATTTAGAAGTGAATTTAGAAATTTATATAAAGGGAGGCTAAAATTTTTTTAAGGTGTAAAACTGCATATCACAGATTTTGAGATGAGTTGTAATTTTTTTACTGAATTGTTATTAAAGATTATTTGTTTACATTAAAAAAATTTAATTTTAATAGTCAGTTGCCCTTGACATGCATCCACCAGTTAATATTCGAAAATTCTATGAAAAGAATAAACATTATTTATATTATAAATATCCCAATTCTAATGCATCATGAAACATTAGGATAAATGTTATTTATAAAAATAATAATGTTAATTAACCTCAAAATATTAAGATAAATATTATGTGAAAGAATCTTAATTTGAACCCATTTCATTTCAGACCTTAAAATATTAAAATAAATATTATCTAAAAGAATCATAATTTTAACCTACTTAAATTTTTTTTTTATTCCTTTATAAATATACAAACCTCATTTCAAATAAAGTACATCTCTTATATTGATTTTAATATTACCTTTAAATCTTGAGTATCTAAATTAAACATTTGAGTATTTGAGTAAAAACTTCCATGCACTTTCTAATCGTTATTTTTCTTGCATATTTCAACCGACTTAATAACAACATTTCTAAATAATAAATATATTATTGTGTTCAAATAACAACAATATTGATATTTATATATTTATATTAATATAATATAAAATATAAAAAATTAATATAAAATATCTTCATAAATGTCAAATTTGAGTATCATATGTAAACTCGGTGGTTTAAGTAAATTTAACTTGGTGTTGGTTGACTATTTAAACAAAATCAAAACTTTACTAAGTTTGAAAGAAAGGAGAAAAAAAGAAAAAGAAAAAATTGAACCAAACTAAGCCGATTATATTGACGCAATAGTAACAAAACAGATACCGTCCCGATGCTTCCAGATTAAGAAATGCACTGAGTTTCATATACCCTACAATTGCACTGCTCCATTTAAGGGCTAAATATGTTGTATCAGGAGGCAGTCCATATGAAATAAGCTAGCATCAGAAACCGAAGCTGGAGGGAGCTTAAATCAACAAGAAAACACATCACCACCATGCCAACTAGACACTAGTTATTTACAAGAGAAGACCATCTCCATCTAGAAAAGTGATCCATATCCCTGAAATTTGCCCAGCAGTGGTTGGTACCCTAATAGTCTTGGGAAGATGGATTCTGTGCTAAAGAGATAATCAACCTTGCAACCTCAGAAAGATGTCACATGTAAAAATGTTAGCATTAAAAAGACAAAGCATGGGTGAAGCATTAGCAACCGTGTTTGGCGAATAAAAAGGAATACACTACTTCAGTTTTCTCCAAATGAACAGTTTCACACAACCAGCTTAAAGTACAGAACATTTGTTATTCAAAAGCAGGAACCAAATATCTGAAGAATTCCCCAGTTTCTTGCTGCCTTGGGAAGAGTGAAAATTTAGGCCTTGGTGGGCTCCCAGGATCGGTACCTGGTCCAATCTCTCTGCCCAGGATTGAGGGTGTGTCCCTTAGAATGATAGATGTATTCTTCACCCTCTCCAGATAAATTCTCTTTGTGCTCAACGCCATATCTTTTCGGTTTCAGCATCAGAAGCTGCAAGAAATGCCTTCCATTGTTGTAAAACCAGGGATTTTGTATTACCTAATGTTGTCAGTTAAAAAGCAATTAGATCAGGGACAAGAGGGGCAGACCTCATCTCCAGTGTGATCGGTCACGAAGTGAAGCCAACCATGCCATTCTGGTGGCACCTGTGAAGCATTATAGCGGCTCTTTGATGCATATTCCACCCACCTATGCCTCCCTATATGGTACCATGTCCATAAAAGTACAAGTTTCATTCAGTTCAAGCCTTTTAAATTGGCATTAGCAAATAATTCTCTCATTCACACTTGCAGAAACAGGAGAGTACAAATTGCAACACCGTTGTGTATTATGGTCAGGGTCTCGGCCAACTGAAATATTATAAGATCTATCCCTAGGAATTTAAGTAAACACACACATGCATGTGAGAGAGAGAGAACAGAGGTTGGAGAAGTTTAAACAAGACTCTTTCATATTCCTAGCTTACTACAGAAATCAAAACCAAGAAATTGAGAGCTCATGCTGTTGGGTGAGATAAATACACCAATGGTGACAGCAATTAATGTAATAATGGAATGAATAATATTGGCCAATCCATGCATGAGAGAATAATAATACAAAATGAATGTATGACCAAGCAATTTTTGAAGTCATTTTCAACTAATAAATCAAAATATAAGGAAATTTTAGCATTTCCAAAAACCCCCAGATGAGATCACTTGGCTGGTTTGTGCATAACAAGGCTTATCAGATTAACACATCAAGAGAAAGAGCAGGAGATTACTTGGTCAGTGTCCTTCAAATCCAAAACATCAGTCAAACATAAAAAGGCTATAAATTAAAAATATGCCAAATAAGAATATTCATTTGACAAAGTACACAATGAAAACAATGTGTAAATATTATTGACAAAGTACACAATGAAAACAGTCCTTCAAATCCATCTTGATTGATGGAAAAATTCCAAATATTTATCGGTGCTACAAGATATTTATAGTTTTTAGTTCTCTGATCCGCATTTTGGTACACAAAGTCATCATAGTAGCAAATGCAACTACAATAGCTAATCAAGTAGTGGGAATAAGTAAAACTGACCATATTGAGTATCTCCGAGTTTTTCATAATATTTGTTACCAAATTTGTCAATCCCCACGACTGTTGCACCTATGTTGTGAATCTTGGTTTGCCTGAATCAAACAGCAAGAAGTTACAGGTAATTAATCAACAACTGATGTTTAAGCAATAGTTTGAACACTAAAAACGAAAAAAATAAATTTATTTGCTTGAAGACGGCAACAAAACATCCACTTGGTCTTCATGTTAGGAAAAGAAAGAGAAAATCAGAAAGAGAGAGAATACATGCGGTTTTTTTTCCCTCTTTTGAAAGGAGGATACCAATAAAGAAAGCCAATATAAAGAGGGCAACCCATAATAAAAGAAGGAAAGAGAACAAGAAGCCCACAAATCAACAAACATGTAAAACCCATCCAAAAATTGCACAAAATTATTCTCCCTAAACCAAACAAATAAGAAATGAAATGCCATGAGAAAGAGCATAATTAGCACAGCCAAGTGTCAATAATTTTGAAATAACAAGCAATTGAACCTAGCACTTTTCTTTTTTCTTTTATCTATCAAACAGTGGCAGCATTTTGTTTATTTAGTTCACGAGAATCACGACAATTTCAACACCAACCCACACAACTCCGTTTAAGTTGTTCTAAAGTAGCAAGATAGAGATCTTTGTTTTTCCATTGGCTCCATAGATCCCAGCCCAGCCATCTTTCTTTCTTACTTCAGATCAAAACTACACTCAAACTCCAGCCAAGTAACCTTTCTTTGAGTCCTCTTTGAGTCCCTAAAGCAAAGGCCTGGTTGGTTAAGAATTTAAATCCAAGCAAGCAAGAGACAACAAGCCTCAAACTGTTTAACATTCAGATAAGTAATTTATGTCTCAATCAAGATTCTAGTGGTGAGAGATACCAATTCTTCATTTGAAAGTGTATGTCTTGTCTTTGGAATAACTCACTGAACCATAGCAGTCCACATAGTTATAAACTCTAACTGCACTTGGGAACCTTTGTTTGCACATCATGGTATTTGAGGAAGTATTACATTTTCATCAAAATGCTTCAATGATCAACAGACTGCAGCAGCCATGGACTTGCTGAATATATAGCTTGTATTCACCATTGCAGTAAACACTTGATTTTCAACATATGTAACTACAATAAATCACATATACAAATATAAAAAATGTTTTTTAAAATAAATAAATATGTTTAAAAAAAAACATAGAACATGGAGCATACACCTGGGCATAGAAAACAGAGGGCTTCATACTTACTGTGCTGAAAACATATAAGAGTGCAATTAAAATGATGACCAGAACACAACAGCAATCATCTTACTCGTTATATAGTTGATTTTATGGAATATGCTTCTTTACTACAAAGTTTCATCTGGTAAAACCCCAGCATGTATGAGAAGACAGTGTTACTTACAAAAGATTTCCGTCGAATATGCAATTCCTGTAGAATGCAAACAAAAGATAAAATATTAGTGTCATCGTGGTCAATAATAGAAAACCCACCTCAAACAAAACAGATATGATTCATCACACATCAAATTTTTTCAATTAGATGTATCATTAGTCTCGTATACAAGGTTATAAAAACAATATTTTCAGAGAAAAAAATGAAAAACAAGTTCCCAGTGGTGAACCAACAGCAGAAGGACCAGAAACCACACAAACTGCATTTGTTCTACAAGTGAGGCTCTCAAATAAATTCTAATGCTATAGGACATATATGACAGAAACTCTCAACATCACAAACTGTTCAACGTCTGCCTGAAAGTTACTGTAGATTGAATTATTCCATCTAGTTTCCCACCCGACAATAATTTCCTTAAAGCTCTTTCAGGTTTCGCAACCAGCATACGCTAAATATCTTTTTTCAGAAATTATCAAACACCAAATGCCAAAAGCTGGATCAGAACTCAATGCCAGATGTAGATAACAGTAACCACTTGCTCCGATTCATTCCTTGTGCAAACTTGAGTAACCATGACAGAAACGAGTACGCAGACCTACCACCGAAACCGATGAACATCTAGCAAATAAATCTAGCAACAGACCACCAACATTCTGGAAGCTTTGAACTCGCTAAATTCTATGCAACATTGTAGCTTAATTTGATTCTGCTTATTTGAAATACGCTATTGACATCGACCAAATATCACCGTAAATCTTCAGTTTGGAAAATCTAATTGAGTGTGCTTCGTTGTTTGCAACCCTAGATGACCAAAGAAAAAATGCACAAATTGCACAATTCAGCAGAACGGAATACGAAGCATGCCATGAGTTTGGCTTCCTTTTCTAAATTTCAGTCAACTCAAAATAGGCGCCCAAAGAATCGAATTGGAAGCTGGTCTTGATTGACAATAAAACTCAGATAAGAACATGTAGATTGTAACGATGTGAGGTCTTTCGGGCCAATAAACTTTTAGATTGAGTTGCGATTCAACATCGAAAGAAGGCTTGTTCCAAGATCAACAGTACAATTTCATGGACAATCAAACAACAAAAATTAGGGGAAAAGTATAGATGAATGCAAACATATATCATATGTAAGAAGCGGGTAGAATAGCTTACAAGTATCCTTCTTCCCTGAGCTCCCTTAAGAAGTTCCCTATTCCCCTTTCTCTGATCGCTTTCAAAGCGCTCTTCACCACGGACGCCATCTCTCTCTCTGGCTGCCTCCCTATTTGCTTCGGGCGTGCCTGTTTCCGTTTTGTCTCTGACAGAAGCTATTGGTTTAGGAAAATTCTATTTGCAACCACATATTTTACTCTCCGTAGCCTATTTTTAATATTTCTAAAATATCTTCAAATGAAAACTCATATTTGTCCTCATTTAAATCGTTGAAAATCAATCACCTACCATTACTCCTCAAGTGCGTGCACCCACTTTCTCACCCACCATCGCCACAACCACTTTTTCAAATAACAGCAACTATAGTAAATCAATATAAAACAATAAAAATTTATTAATATTTTTAAAAATTAAATAATTTCTTAATATTATCAAATAGCATTCATTTATATAATTTATATTTAAAAATAACATAATTTATAACATTATAAATATCGATCACTAGTTAAATCACATAATTTATATATATTACGAATAAATTAAATCACATAATTTACATAGATGAGTGATGAATTAAAAAAATAAAATTAATTAAAAAATAAAAAATACTCTTCCTTGAAGCCCCGAACCCTGGGATTCGGGGCCTGGGGATACCCTGAAATTTGAGATTCGGGCTATTTGGATTTCCCCGAACTTGGGGATTCGGGGCATCCCCCAGCCTCCGAATCTCAAAATTCGAGAGATTGAAGGAATTCCACATCTATAGATTCAGAGAAAATCAATTCTCCCGAACCTTGAGATTCGGGATAATTGATTTCTCCTGAACCTCAAGGTTCGGGAGATATATATATTTTATATATTATAATATATAGTTATAATTATAATTATATATAGCTATACATAATTATATTACATAAATTATTATATACATACATATTTTATCTACATAAATTATTATAACTATAACTATTATAAAATATGTATAATATATATAACTTTTATAAAATATAAAATAGTAGAAAATCAATTCTCCCGAACCTTGAGGTTCGAGAGAATTGATTTCTCCTGAACCTCTAAGGTTCAGGAGATATATATATTTTATATATTATAATATATAGTTATAATTATACATATATATTTTATATACATAAAATATTATAACTATAACTATTATAAAATATAAAATATGTATAATACATATAAAATATAAAAATTACAAGTTGCCCCCTGAACAACGTGGTTCGGGGGAGCCCCAACCCCCCGAAACTCGCTGTTCGGGGGGCGGGGTTTCCCCCGAACAACGTGGTTTGGGGGAGCCCTAGCCCCCCAAAACTCGCTGTTCATGGGGTGGGGTTTCCCCCGAACAGCTGGGTTTGGGGGTGCCAGTTCCCCCGAAAGCCCAAGTTCGGGCGCTAACCAAGCGTCGATCAGGAACTCTGACGAGTTCCAACACTATTACATTTATCATGAAATCAATTAAACTAGAAGGTAAAATTTTTACTTGGTTATGCGATTTGGGGGACTCCAACTGGTTGGATGAGGCAAGCAAAATTGGCTAGGCAAATAAAGTCGGCGACGCTGTCACAGAAGAAGAAGGAAAAGGAAAATGAGAATGAGAAGAATAATAGGATTTGATGCGCGTGGGTGTAGTTTTTGAGGGTTGAATGTGTAAATGGTTGTAAAAAGTAATAAGTGTGGTTGTAAATAGTAAAATTTAATATTTTAGCTATAATAGTTACAGAGAGCAAGTTCTATGGTTGTAAATAGAATTTCCTATTGGTTTAACATCATAGAAAGTATTAAAATATAAGTATTTTTTATTATATTTATTAAATAACTTTTAAAAAAAATAACGTGACTTATTGCATAGTATTATTTAGATAAATATATTCTGTATCTTATAAATAAATAAAAATAACTTTTATATCCTTCAATACATTTTAATTTTTTTTTATAAATTTGTATTTTTCAACCTTATCTTAATAATTTCATATATTAATTCAAAAAATATTTTAATTTTATATTAATATAATTTTATTTTTTTCATTTTAATAAATACTACTTAAAATTGAAAAACGGAGATGATTGATGATATTTTATATTAATATATTATATTTTATATCACATTAATATAGACGCACAATATATTAGTGAGATGTGTTAATTAAATAATCAAATTTTAGTATTCAAATAATATTTTCAAAATTAAAATTACATTCTCAATTAATAACAAATTTAAGATCAAATATATATTTTTGTCTTTATATTTTTATATTTTTTTCAATTACATCATTAATTTATATTTTTAAATTAATTTAATTCTTATATTTTTAAATGAACATAGTATAACATATATTTTATCATATAACTTTACATTTTTCTTATAATGTGAATATACAACGTTAAGTTTATTAAAAAATATAAATTTATGAATATAATCAAAACAATACAAATTTCAAAATATTATGAAAAAAAATTAAAGTGTTGAGGATTAAATTAACTAAAAATTAAATTTAATAATATAATCGAAATAACAAAAAATTATGATAATTACATAAAAAAATGAAAACACGGGATAAAAATACAAATTTAACCAAATTTATAAATTTTGTATTATTTTCTCTTGCCGCAATAAAACAACAACACAAATTTTTAAAATTATAAGGGTGTCTCGTGCCATTCACGTGCCTAGAAAAAAAATTAAAATGGTGAGTTATTGTATTATACTTGATTGTCACAATTTAGTTTTGGGTTTAGAGATAAAATTTAAGATAAAGTGAGTATTAATACAATGGTATAATTATTTACAAATATGTTGCAATTTAGATATATCATAAGTTTAAATTTTATTAATATCGATAATTGTTATTTACTAAATAAGTTATAATAAGGTATTTTAAGAATAAATAAAATATAACAAGGCTTTATGTGCCAAATTTAATTTTTGCATATTTAATAGAATATATAGATATCCAAATTACCCTTGCGTTTATAAAAATGGGATATACAATTAATTTTTGTTTTGTTTTAATGGTTTTGAATTAAAAGGGAAAAGGGAATAAAAAAATAATTTAATAACTATTTAATTCTACTACTATATTTAGCACAGGTAATAAAGAAATGACCAGTCCGTCTATTGTCATGTTTTATAGGTTTTCATTTTTTTGGAATGGAATTGTAAAAATAATCAATTGATGATAATATTATCTTATAGTATAAAAATAAAAAAATATATAAAATTTTATGAGAATTTAAGTGAATTTGGTGAAATTTTCGTCTCACTAGTATTATTTTAAACAGTCGAGACGTAATTAAATCCTTACTTAGCTAAAAAAATCAATCCAAAATTATGATCAAATGAAATTTTACCTTATTAAGTCTTTGCCCTATAAATATAATAAAGTACAACAATATCCAACTCGAGATATTCAATTCAAATTTAGACTAAAAATCATCATTGATCTCAAAATAGGGCTATTTGGAATAAATTTTTAAAAATATTATATAATTTTAAATTATTTAACATAATACTATAATTTTTGCCATAAATTCACGTGAATAAAATTCGCCAATGCCAATAATGAGTTTATATGACACATTTGTCTAGGTAGTGTTTGTTAATCAATGTATGAATTAAAAAAAATAAGATATAAAAAATATTAAAGATAAAAATGTGTTCATTATATTTGTTACATTTATTTGACAACCCATTGAAAATAAGTCACGTGATTAAATTTATCTCTTATTTCTCTAGATAAATTTATTTAAAAATTTATAGATGAGAAAATTTGATCTATATGTTTTCTAATGCATTCAAACAAATTTAATAAACAGTTTAATAGAAATATTAAAATAATTTTTTTATTTTATCTTATTCATTTTATATATTAATCGAAAAATATTATAATCTTATATTAATACAATTTTATTTTAATAAAAGTTACCATAGAAATTTTTTATAGAAAACTGTTATTGAGAATAGCGAATTAAAAAAATTGACGAAATATGGAGATCTAAAAACTCACTACAAACAATAACGAGTTACCTTCACATGAGTTCCATGCTAAAATACTTGAAATAGTTTTTTGGGAAGGCGCTTTAAGGGCACAGAGGAGAAGCCGAAAGAATAGTAGCGACGCTCCCAAGTCCCAATCGTAAGCTCTAGAAGGCAGAGGCGATTTCCCTAAATTTCGTCGACCAAAGGGGGGCAACCAATTACCCTTTTTCCCTGCGTCCTCTTGCAGCTGCAGACCATCTATATTCGGGGGAGGGCCCAACGCGCGCACACACACGCCCGCGCACACACCCTCTCTCTCTCTCTCTATACGCAGGGAGATTCATTCGACGGGACAGAGAGAGAAGCCAACGCAACAACACAAGCCCCAGTGGAGGGGAGGACTTTGCTCTTTTTAGGTAAGATAAAAGACTAATTGACTATAAAAACGGGAGGGAAGCCGTCTCTCACACCAACTATTTCAAAGTCCCTCCTTCTGCTTCAATTTGAAGCTATATATATATGTGTATACATATAGGTAGACAGATAGATATCGATATCGCTGCATCGATTTCTGCTTCTCGCTCTGGCTTTCTGCGAACATTCACGTCTGTGTGTGTGTGTGTGTGGTTCAGTTGGAACTAGGGTTTTTTCGGGTCCAGGGTTTTGGAACTGCTTCTAGGGTTTATCAGTTTTGTTGATCTCTCCATGGCGGCGGAGAAGCTTCGGGATTTGAGTCAGCCGATCGACGTTTCCCTGCTCGATGCCACCGTCGCTGCTTTTTACGGCACCGGATCTAAGGAAGAGGTCAGGACCTCCCCTCTCTCGCTTTCTCTCCCTCTTTCTTGCGCCCTCCGCATTTATTCGGATATTCGTCATAGGACGCGTATATGGGTCGATTCGCTCTTTAATTTTTGCATAATGCATGGGTATATTGTAATTCCAGAACTTGGTTGTTTTGCGTCACTGTTTGCCACTGGACCCCGGCGCTTTGACGTTGTGCCGAAGCTATTTCATTTACTCGGCTCCGTTTAAGGACCTAGGGTTCTGTTCCTCGGTCATCGTAGATGGTGACTGCTTTCTTTACTATATCGAGTGAAAAGCTTGTCGCTTTATCTGCTGTGTTCCCGCTGTCCATAATTTTGGCCGGGAAACTCATGGAAAATGATCTGATAAGGGAAATTTTGAAATCTTCTTAGCCACATGCAACCACAAGAACAAAATGTCAATTGGTTTGTGCTACATTTTTTTGGGGGGTTATTTTGTGCTATATTTTTGTTGTCATGTTTAGAAATTGGCTTTTTTTTCAACAATTGCTCAGATGTCTGGGTCTTTTCAAGTATTTGTTTTGCCTACTTTCTACACTGTTGCTTTCAAAAGTTCATAGGCTATTTGTTCTATTGGTATGTAATGCCAACTGCATATATTATCATGCTCGATTAAAATCACCACTGAAACATGGATTGCCTTAAAACATCATTCTGCTTGTTTAGTTTCTGTTTACTGTTAACATTTATCTGATTAAAGTTGCACATGCCAACTAATTTTCTCTTATTGTCCTTTAACGGCGAGGGTACAGAGGGCTGCTGCAGATCATATTTTGCGGGATTTGCAAAATAATCCAGACATGTGGCTTCAAGTGGTTCATATTCTATCAAATACACAGAACCTGAACACCAAATTTTTCGCTTTGCAGGTAAGTTGTAGATCAGTTCGATGTTTTTTCTCATGTTGGGTATAAGTTGCCCCCCCCCCCCAAAAAAAAAATAAAAAAAAATCTTTCTTTTGTTTATGTTTCTTTGTTTGTCAGTTTCCTTGCATTTTTTATTTATTTTCCTATTAGGCGATTGACATGGAATTTGGTCACTGTAAATCTTGCCATAAGATTACTTGAAAAAACAAAAGTGAACATAAGATTTGTCATTCTAGGTAATTTTTTGCAGAGGTTATATCAACTATTTTATTTTTATAAGCCAGAACTTACATGAACAAATTAACAATTTACAATTACAAAATTCCAAGAAAGTATAGAAATTATGAACATTCTACCAAGAGCCCCCAACATCCCAAGCCTGTGAGACCCATTTAATTGTTATTACTGAATTTTTATATGTGGATGGAACTTATTGCCCCTACCTAGTGAATCTTTACTACCACCTTGTTATAGATGCTTATCCCTTGACCCTGCTCCTGTCTCACAGCGTGACCACCCTCACGAAAAAAAAGTTAAAATTCTAATGCAATCAGCAGGAATTCTTTGAACTGGTATTTGACACAACACGTGGCACACTAAGATGAAGTTTGAAGACGGTGAGTTCATGTTCACAAAAGACAAAGATTTATGGGATAAGTAGGAAGTTGCATAGCGGTGTAGGAGTAAAAAGGAAGAACAGAATAAGGTTTAGACCCTACACAGCAATGATATTTTCGTTGTCCTTGCACTCCTTTCCCTGTTGCTAAGTTTTGATATTGGCTTCTCAAAATCCTCATCTTTATGGTTGTGGTACACCATGACTATGAAGAATGAAAAAAAAAAAAAAAAAAAGGGCTATGCATTCAGGGGATCTTAAAATTGTTTAGTAAACTGTAGTTAAAGTTTTGGGAGAGTGCCCAAAACTGGTCCTCTTAGGGTGGGGAGAAGTCCCAAATCTTAGAGTTCTTGCATCTTTAGTCACAGTTTCAACTTTGACATGCTGAGTGGCTGAAACAGAAAAGAACCTTTTATATTAGGTAATTAAAAATATAGTTCCCTTTTTTCTTTGACTGATTTAACCAAAGACATAAATAGAGGGTCAGAGAGAACAAAGATGGTAGAATAGGAGCCCGACTTGTTTTCTAAATTGAAAAATTTTCCGGCTCAGGCACAAGAAATAAAATTGAAGAAGAGCAGTGCATGTTAGTAAAGAAGCAGATGGAGGGGGAAAGAAGGGTGTTTTTTTTCTAATGACTTTCATGGGAGATTAACCTCTATTTTGGCATATGTTATTGCAGTTATATCTCTCACAATGCAGACAGACATGTCAGGAGTTAAGAAGATAAGAAAACAAAGGACTGTACTGCCTCAAAATGCAATTTGGTGTCTGAAACTTGGACTTCCTATTATTGATTTTCAAGTCCACCACGCCGATATATATATATATATATTTTACCATTCAATATGTTGGGATGTTGGGTGTATGTGGAAAAGGAAGATAGGATATCAGAGATTAGTGCCTACTTGTAGTGGTGTGTTTGAGAGAAATAAATAGGCACACTTTCAAAGACATTGAGTTGGACAGTGCATGAGTTGACTAGTTGTTTAATAAATGATTTCACGGTTGTTGGCATAGAGGAAATTTTTGTGAATATTTTCTCTTGTCTATTGCATTTGTGAGCTCAGCCATTGTGTTTAGCTCTTTTGACTATGTATGGCTTTTCATAGTCAAGGTTTGCACCTTTTGGTAGCTATTCCGACATACATACATTATTTTTCATACCGTTACTTGTATTTTATCTGTGAATAAAATATGGCAGGACCCATTTCTATGCATGTGTGGCATTATTGCAAATGAATGGATTGACCGCGACAGTATACAAGTGTTATGGCAATGGAGTGATACATAGTTTATCCTGTTCCATGAGATTAACAAGGGCATCTTCCCTCGGTTATGTAGAAAATGTAACTTAATAGGAAAGACTCTTGTTTTTGGATAAGTAACATAAAAGGATAAACTTCCTTATCAGGGTTTTTGGATTTTGGAAAGTGCTCCATCCTACCTTTGCTTCATCTCCAGGACAACTTGATAATCTCAAATTTTCTTGTCACATGCACTATGTGGTTGACACGGTGGTTTTGGAGAAAATCTGGTGTTGCTGCTTAAAATAGAATGCATTGGTTCTTTGCTTTCAGGCTCTGATGTTATTATTTTCTTGTGTTCAGGTTCTGGAGGGTGTTATAAAGTATAGATGGAATGCACTGCCTGTTGAACAGCGAGATGGAATGAAAAACTTCATTTCTGATGTCATTGTAAAAGTATGAAAAACTTCAGTTTGGATATGATTGTTAATGTATTGTGTTTATTGTATTTTTCTGTTATGATTTTTTCATATTAGAAAGTTGTTATTTTCTGATGTTTTTATTATACTTACCTTCATTTTCTCTTGCTTAGCTGTCAAGTGATGAGAGTTCTTTTCGGCGGGAAAGGCTGTATGTCAACAAACTTAATATTATATTGGTCCAGGTAAACATGAGGATGCTCTATTTTAGTTGTGATTTGAGATATAGTATGTTGTGGTACAGTTGCATAAAAAAGGATTTTGTGTTGCATAATTTTTTAAAATATTGAATTGTGTGGTACAGCCAGAGGATAATCATAATGTGATGACTTACTAACAAAACTAATTTTGATTTATGTGTGAACTGGTCAGTCTTGTTCAAATGTGTATTCATAGTGAGTTTTTCCATTCTAATTGATTTTATTGTTTTTATGTTCATATATATTTCTTTTCTTTTAGTTTTCCAAATTTGTTGATTTGTTAAAGGATAATTGGACCCTATAATATGGAGTTATTCTAGATTGTTATCTGACATATATATGCCTGTTAAATATGCAGATTTTGAAACATGAGTGGCCTTCCAGGTGGCGAAGCTTCATTCCTGATCTTGTTGCTGCTGCAAAAACAAGTGAAACTATTTGTGAAAATTGCATGGCTATATTGAAAGTAAGTTTCTGTTACTTTATACCAGGGAGTTTGATTGCAAGCATTTTTAGTGACTTGGATAATTACTTCTCAGCTTCTGAGCGAAGAAGTTTTTGATTTCTCAAGGGGTGAAATGACACAGCAGAAAATCAAAGAACTTAAACAGTCATTGAACAGGTAATTTCTTAGTCAACTTATTAGTTTGCTTAGAGAACATCTCATCTCAGTTAACTTGTATTAACTATCCATTGCTTCTTTAATGGGCTATCTTCCAGATTGTTTTGGTGATTTTTCTGGTAATGCATATTTTGTTGGCAATATCATTCTTGTCTCTGGGTCTTTCACTGGCCCATTATTGCTTTTCATTTCTTTTTTAACTGCATTGTTTCTAGATAATCTTTTGGTTTTCATCTCTTCGTTATATCTTATTAAGAGTGTACTGGTTGTTTGCAGCGAATTTCAACTCATTCATGAGTTATGCTTATATGTATTATCGGCAGCGTCTCAAAGAACTGAGCTTATAAGGGCTACGCTGGCAACACTGCATGCTTTTCTTTCATGGATTCCTCTGGGTTACATATTTGAATCTCCATTGGTTCGTATATTTTCTGCGCATGCTTGGGTTCAATTTTCTATTGGAAAACTTGTAGGGAACCTGCTAGCACCTGGTGTTTAGCACAGGCAGGCAGTATCACCTACTAATCAATTTTGGCATATGTGAATGTTTCAAGGCTCAGATAAAGGGCATGGACTGGGACAATTTATATGTATGGAGAGGGCATCTGCCTTCTACCTGCATTTGTTGGATCCAAACTAAAATAAATAGTACTTTTGGTGTTTAGGAATTTATATTTGAGTAGTTCATCTGAGGAGAAGTGCCTAAACGGTTTCTTACACCTTTTGTTGGTCTTTGAATCGGACAGCTTGAAACACTTCTCAACTTTTTCCCTGTTCCATCCTATAGGAATCTCACCCTTCAGTGTTTGACAGAGGTAATTCCAAATCTACATAAATTCGTCATGTTAAAGTGCTACCGAGCTGCTCAAAATTTTCTATTTCATATTTTGATGTTTTCAGGTTGCTGCTCTTAATTTTGGGGACTTCTACAACTTGCAGTATGTTAAGATGTATAATATATTCATAGTACAACTGCAGGTACTAGGAGTTTCATTTGGAACTTCAGATCTTAATGTGCATTTTATTTTGGATGCATTGATTTTGTCTATTTTATTCCTGATGATTTAGGGGGGTTATTTATTCTTTTGGGGTTTGTACATGTTGACTTTTCTTGTGATTCTTGGTATTCTCTAGACCATTCTTCCTCCCAATACAAATATTCCTGAAGCTTATGCAACTGGTTCCGATGAGGAGCAGGTGAATGTTTCATCTGCACGTATTTATTGTTGGTTCCAAGGGTTTACAAATTGCAAAAGCTGATTCTTTATGTGTGTTTGTTTCTTCAGGCATTCATTCAGAACCTGGCACTGTTTTTCACATCATTCTTTAAGGCAAGTCCCTGTCTTTCTTTTAAGCAATTTATATGACAATTGGGAAACAAAAAAAAAAATTTGATTACTGTTCTAGTGACCTGTTTATTTATTTATGAATTCAGATAAATTCTGGATAACATATTTGCTGAATTGGTTTTGAATCTTCTATTTGAGAAGCTTCTCTCAAACAATCTTGGGAAGGGCCAGAAATATAAGTTTTAATGATGGTTCTTGTATGACAATGTAAATTACATGAAAATAGTGGTGATTTCAATTTTTTTATTTTTTTTCATTCTTGAAAAAAAAAAGAAAAAAAAGAACCACAATACTGTAACTAAATAGCCTCTAATGAGAACATCAACTTAGATTAACACCTGGAGTTTAGTTTGTAAATTTTGTGTACAAGCCTGTAATTTGTCAGTTCTTCATTTATTGTTGTCAATATTGGAGCTTGATGTTGTGCCAATTTGGGAGTCCATGGTTTAATCAAGTAAGATTGCTCCTACACATATATTAAGCTTCCTTGATTTGGTGGCTCAGCCTGTATGGCTGCTTCATTTCCTGCGGGGTGACATCCTGCTCTGAACCCCTGCAGTGGTACCTAATGGTCTTATTTTCTTTTGAGACAAGTACTTGACCCCATATAGTGAGATAAGACTTGCCATTGTTGTTATATTTTGTGAGAGCGTTGGTATGTTTCTCTGGTATAGAATGTTTTGATTTTGAGATAGTCTAAATAATCCTCAAGTTTTATGTTCATGCAGTGTCATATTCGGGTGCTGGAATCCTCACAAGAAAACATTTCTGCACTCTTGTTGGGTCTTGAATATCTTATAAACAATTCATATGTGGATGACACAGAGGTTTTTAAGGTACCTTTACTGCTTTATCCCTTTACTTGCTGTTTCATAATAGTTTATTATGTTCTGATATAGTTATGTTATAATTTCAAAGGTTTGCTTGGATTACTGGAATTCCTTAGTTCTAGAGCTGTTTGAGGCTCACAATAATTTGGATAATCCTGCTGTGGCTGCCAACATGATGGGGTTGCAGGTGAGATGGGTTCTTTAGTGCATGCGATTGGTTTGGTGGGTCTGTGCAGAATTTCTCTTTTTAGTTTTTTGATCCCTGTTATTAGTGTTGCTGGACATAATGGTTTTCTGCTTGTCTTCGTCTCTCTGTTTCCAAGGTTAGTGGTTCCTTGTTATTTTCCCCCATATGTGTGTAAGCAAGCATGCACGGTGCAAATTGTAATGGCAATAAAGAGTTGAAGTGAGTCAAGTTTACCAAATCTCCAAAGCCTGAGAACTTTTCTTGAAGGGATGTGATAGGTCGTATCCTTGTGATGTAAACAATTGACGAACTTTTTCACTGTTTCTCTCCTTTTTTATTTCTTTTGTTGCTTGGGGTAGGGGTTGGAAAATGCTGATAGCTGCTGCATTTGTGCTCCATTGAATCTTTGCCAAGGAAATATCAAATATTAAGGTGGGAAAAAGTGAACTTGAAGTGTGGATTTGGTGTTACCGGCCAGGGCTGTCACTATGTTAGATATGTGTGCTATTGTGATCTCCAGTGACCAGTTTTAGGTTCTTGTGATCTTAAAATTTCTGTTATAGCAGTAGCGGGTTGCCAGGATATAGAACTTATGAAAGGAAGTGGTATTTCAGTTGTTATGCACTGCTGCAGTTTCTGGGAGGAGAGAAAAATGGCTTCGGAAAATTGGACCTTTTTTTGTGATGTGAAGAATTTGAAGGGACAAAAATCATAGAGCTTTTGTAGGGGGAGAATCCTCATTCATAGTTCTTCCTCTTTTTTTTGTTGACCTAGTCTATTCTCTTTTGTTCGTCCTCTTTTGGTTTTGTTTGATGATGTATTCTAGCTGTTGATTGCCTCTGTTCTTTTCAATCCTTTATTTGTTCTTCTTTTTATGTTTTTTGTATGGCCTCCTGGTGAGAAAACAGAGTGGGTTGGGTAGGCAGCAGCCTGTACATTCATAGAACTTCTCATAAACTGTATTTTCTATCCTTGTCCTTTTGTTTCTCTTCGTACTTTATTGATATATATATCTACGCAAGCAAGTTATAAGGGAAGATTTTATTTTATATAACTGAGATACAAGCCTAGAACCTCAGATATATGCAAATGATTCACGCATGGCTATTCTTGCTGATGCTTTTTGTTGGTTTTCTGTTTTTAGATTCATTGCGTCTTGTATATAATCGTTGGTTTCCTCTATATGATTTTGAATGTCCCCCCCCCCCCCCCAAAAAAAAAAAAAAAAAAAAAAACTCACATTGGTTCTTTCTGAGCTGGCTGCCTTTATTTTCCTGTTTGTCTCCGAAATAATTATTGCCATTTAGCATTTACATTCTAGGCATAAAAAAATATCTCAGTTCATATGTACTCCGTACATGTTTAAGCATCATTTGATCTATCCGCTTGCGGACCTTGTTTGCTTAATTCTAAGTAAATGCATATACATTTTATTTTTGTTAGAAAATGTACTGATTTCTTCTTTTCTGTGCATGGTGAATTGGAAGGTGCCCTTTCCTGGTATGGTTGATGGTCTTGGTTCACAACTGCTGCAGCGACGCCAGCTCTATTCTGGTCCAATGTCAAAATTGAGATTACTAATGATTTGCCGTATGGCTAAGCCTGAAGAGGTTCTGATTGTTGAGGATGAGAATGGGAATATAGTCCGTGAGACAATGAAGGATAATGATGTCCTTGTTCAATATAAGGTGTTGTAATCTTTACTTTGCAAATATGGATTCTGACCTCTACGTCAAAGACTTGTGCAATGGATGGTTAACCACTCTTCTTCGTTATGCATGCATGATTAGGCTGCTTGTTATTATACGTAGTACTTATCCTATTAACCCTTTTGCAAACTGTATATGTCCAATGCAGTGTTATGATACTGCCTCTGAAATCTGTAAATGATGTGATTTTAGATTACTTATAACAAAATATATTGTGCATTTACTGTCAACTGTTTCATTAGTTTATGACATAGAAACAACCTCTCTGAGCTTGCTGTAAGGCTTGCACATCTGACCTCCATAGACTGTGTTTATATGAACCTGCACTCTGCAGCAGTTGTATCAAAATATATTTGAACCTCCATCTGTGAAAGGAAGACAGAATAAGGCACATGTTGTTGGAAAACTACCAAAGATTACATTGACTTTATTTTGCATATATCTAGGTGAATGATACAAGATTCTGAAAGTTGCTTATCCATCATATTATGTCCTTTTCTTTGTTTTCTGTTCAGTGGTGGTGTTGGGGGTGGGGTGTTCATTGAGAAGTTCTGATTGCTTCTGGGGGAAAGGTGATGTAGTTTTCTGTCAAGGATGCTAATGTACTGGTTCATTTTTCTAGAGTACTTTTCTAGAACTTTTATTAAGTACAAAGTTTTTTGTGGGAAAGTTTTATTCTTCTAATGTTGTAGCTATAGCCATATAGTACTCATAAAAAATGCTGGGGATAGGGGGATTGCCTAGGATCTTCATTTCTATTTCTGGGTACTCATAAAAATTACATGACTATATTTATTTATTTTGAAGTCATGGATTTAAAACATAAAAAAAAAAAAATCTCTCAGCGCATTAGGGATAAGGGGTTGAGCCTTCCTTTTTTCAGGGGAGGGAAAAAGTGAAAACAAGGCAGGCTCAGTGTTCTCTCTTCATTGCTTCCAACCCAGTTCTGTAAGACACAGAAGCCTTTCTAAAAAATAATAGAGATTGGAGAAGCTTGTACCGTAACCACTCAATTGATGCTGTTTAATTATGAAAGAAATGTTTAATTTTGAGAATTCCTAGTAACGTCTTGAGTCCTTTGTGAATTGCGACATGATCACAGGCCTCTTTCTTATTTTTGAAGGTTTAAAATTAATCTAATTAATCTTTTTTATTTATAACTCTTATTTCAGTGTTTCTCGTATAGTCACTTTTTCTAATTTGAACTCAATTTACAGATCATGAGGGAGACACTTATCTACTTGTCACATCTTGATCATGAAGATACTGAGAAGCAGGTATTAGTCAATTGATTACCCTTTTATCAGCTTGCATTATCATATGAAACACGACTGAACTAGTATGCTACTACTGCATACTAGGTACTAAATATTGTTCCATTTCAGTGAAAACAACAGAAACGTTTCAGTTTTGTAGGCACCTAAAATGAAACAGAATTGGAAAACTGAAATTTCACCATTCCAGTAGAAATTGTTTGGTTTAGTATTGACTCAACTGAAACTACAGTGTCGGTTGAAATATTGCAGTGTAGAAATTGTTTGGTTTAGTATTGACGCAACTGAAACTACAGTGTGTCGGTTGAAATATTGCAGTGGGCTGCAATTTGGAAAGCTCTGTGCTCATGACCTGAGCATCAAATCTAAGAAAATGTGGTTGAGAGAAGAGAAAGAGAGACAAGGGAAGAATGTGGAAATAGAATAGACTCTCCTTTGCACCTGGTGGATCATCATACTTGCAAGCTTCACACTTCTTCAGTCTGCAAAAGCTTCTGGTTCCCTTCTTTGATGTCTCTGAGAGTTGCCTTTTTGTCTTGGCTCTCTGTTGGTCTCTATCAGGCTGCCATCTGGCCCAGCTCTAGTGTTGGCTCTCAGTTAGGCAATTGTTCTCGGAGATACCACAAAATCAAAACCAGGTCCCTGATTGTTCTCGGAGATACCTGGGTCTCTCTCTCTCTTGTTTGACCAAGACATAGCAAAGCCAGGTCTCTTGGTTCTTCTAGGGAGACCCGTGTCTTTATTGTGTAGTATATAAACCACAAAGATACATTATAATAACATACAAAATAATACTTGATAAAGGCATATTATAATAATGTACTATTACTTACACATAGATAAAGAATGTGTTATGAAAACCCACTGATGCACCATACAGAGGTGTATGCTAATAACATCCTATTATTACTATTTCTTATTCTTATGCTTCTATGTACACATATTTATTTATAATATATTTTTTATTATTACGTTTTCGGTATTTATAATAAGTATTGTTACATGTCATCATTTAATCGATAACTATTAGAAGTATGTATTATTGCTTAGTTATTACCTTTAGTTCAAATTATTATACACACTTCTAACATGTCAAATTACTCATGCTAGATTAATGATAATAAATATATAAAGTTTGGCTTTATCTTCCCATTCATTTTATGATGTTTCCAAAATCTTCTCCATGTCTTCAAAACATTTTGGAGACATTTGTTTGTAGACCAAGTGAAACTACACATCAAAACTTATTTTGAACATTGAAATATAGCTTTCTATTTTGTTAGACTGTATTGAATGTAGATGGATTCAACATATTACTTGATTTAGTTCATCATAGCATTTGACAGTTGATGGCATGATTTTTTTTTAGATACTGGTAACATATTGTGTATGCAGGATTACCAATTAGGTTTTACATGCCCAAAAAGGAAGAGTTCTATAGGGTTTCCACACAAGTCTTATCTCATCAATAGGAATTTTTGTGGTTTTACTCAACATATCATGGCTATGCTTCAATTAGCAAGTTGCTCGTTACTGTGTGTGGGTGTGGTTCTTTCTTCAAGGGAAGTAAAAGAGTGGTGATATACAGTTGTGCAATCCAGTAATGTTTTTTTTCCTTCATGTCATGATACAGATGCTGAGGAAATTGAGTAAACAACTGAGTGGTGAGGATTGGTCATGGAACAACTTAAACACATTATGCTGGGCAATAGGTTCTATCTCTGGGTCCATGATGGAGGAGCAGGTATGCTTCTTTCCACAATTAAATATGATTTTTCCTAAATAGTTTTTTTTGGTTGCATTGCCATATATACTATGCATTTCCATGATGAATGTCAATGCCCATGCTTTATGTTATGATCTTAATATGTATGGGACCTTTTGGTTTCTGATGTCAACTGATTGGAGGCAATATTGCTTGAGAGTATTTATGCTACTATCTAGCACTGATTGCTGTTATACGAAAACAATATCATGTGGTGCATCAAGTCTGATGCAGTGGCTATTATATGTTCATTTAAGAAATCCATTTTACTTTTCTTTTGCCTCTAATGCTGTCTTGTATACAATTTACTTATGGTTCTTGGTTATGTTTATATTAATTGAAATTTACTACCTGACTTGTAAACATCAGTTTGTGATTTTTACTTACTAAAATCAATGATTTCTCATTGTTTTGCTTATCAAGTCATTTGTTTCATTAATTATGCAGTGTGCATGTCTTACAAATTTTGAATTTTGACCTTTTCAGGAAAACAGATTTCTGGTGATGGTTATTCGTGATTTACTAAATTTGTGTGAGATCACTAAAGGAAAAGACAACAAAGCTGTTATTGCAAGTAACATTATGTAAGTTTTCTTTTGGGTGTTAAACTTGTGATCCAATTAAGGTCTTTCTGCTCACTTCATTAGACACGATGCTTTGCATATTTGATCTGTTTCTGATCCAAGTTTTTTATTTATTTTTTCTCATTTGCTGTATTTATTACTTGATGGTAGTGTCCGAACAGTTGCTGTAGGGTATATTGCAATAGTTAACCAGGAACATATTATGATTGAAGTTTAGGTGAATCCATTTTATAAATGTGCAATACATGTTATCAAAATTATATCACTTTTTACGTTATCTTTTAATTATTTTTTCAGGTATGTTGTTGGACAATACCCAAGATTTCTTAGGGCCCACTGGAGGTTCTTGAAAACAGTTGTCAATAAGTTGTTTGAGTTCATGCATGAAACTCATCCTGGAGTTCAGGTTAGTTTTGTTCTTATGGCAGTTTTCCTCCAAAACCTAGGTGTGTTTGGAACTTGCATTTTTCCAGATTGGTAGTTAATGAATGTTGTCTGCTGAGAAATCTCTGGTTTCCCCTTTGCGCCCTGCCATAGAGGCATATAATCTCAAAAAGCTTTTTAACGGTTTCTCTTGCTTCATCAGCATCAAGAATCTTAGCTTCATTTAAAGGTGAACTGATAACTTTTTGTGGAAATTTCCATGTAATACTTGGTATATCTCTGGCTACCGCACTCCACTTCCACCACCACTACCAATTGGGGCACTTCATGATTATTTGTACTGGTTGCAATGGCTTTAAGCTCTAAGATTCTGCATTATTCTACCTCATTTTTCAGCAGTTTTACAATGTTATTGAAGTTTTTTTTTTTTTTTTGGGGGGGGGGGGGGTGGGGTGTTTCAGCTTTTGTTAGGTTGCATTTTTGATTGGGTATGGTACTTGCTTGTTTGTCACCTACCCCGGCCCTATTTTGTTTGTTTTGCAATAAAAGTTCATATTTATGTCAATGTATATTGAGCAAAGGAAATTAATGAACTTATAGATCTTGTATTTACTCCGAGAAACATAGTTTTGAAAGGCGATAGGCGCATCGAGGCGCAAAGGGTCCTGGAGCCTGAGGCGCGAGACGTGCCTTTGCGAAGCGAGGCGTATCTTTTAGAAAAAAATTGAAAATCTTATAAAATCATAAATAACTATCAAATTATCAATAATAACACATGCATATCATTCATGATTCATCATCTTCAAATTCTAAACTAATAACATCAAAGTTAATTCATTCATCATGGAAATTCGAAACTAGAAATATCATCAAAGTTCAAACTCAAACAAGTACCAATCATCATGCAAAGTTCTAAACAAACACATAAACACTACAAGTCCACATTCAATAAATAAGTTGTTGAAGTATGTCTTGATTTCTAAAACGAAGCCCGTTATTTGACCCGACTTGGATAATTTGGGACAAGATCCAAATGTGGATTTTTCAGGAGAGCAGTGGTGGGCTTGGGCTGGCCTAAATCTTCGGTCTCTGTCTCACTTTCCTCCTCATCTTCAATCTCCGGAGTTACTCGGCACTTTAAAATTGAAGCAAAGTTTAACTCAATTGTGATTGAGTTTGTTTTAATTCTAATTCTAATCAAATAAAACAAGTAAGAAACTCACAAGAGCAGGCTAGAATCGAGAAGAGGGGAGGCTGAAACTGAGAATGGCAACTGGTTTCGGTGGGCAGCGGGCTGCTTGACAGCTGGTTTCATGAGGCGCGCCTCACTCCTCGGCGCCTGGCGGCCCGCTGGTTTCATGAGGCGCGCCTCGCCATGCAAGGTGCGCGCCTCTTGGAAAACACCTCACCTTGGGCCAGTTGAGGCGCCAAATTGGCGCCTTAAGGTGCCTTGCGCCTAGGCGCGCCTTAAACATCTATGCTGAGAAAGGTGTTTGGGAGGAGGATGTATGAAGGCCTAATTCATAATGATGCTTTGCAGGATATGGCTTGCGACACATTCTTGAAGATTGTTCAAAAGTGCAAGCGTAAATTTGTTGTTGTGCAGGTAATGGTTTTCTGATCCTTTTGGTTTCATAACAATAAAAAACATAGTAGGTGTACCTTTGTATGTTTCCTTCTTTTTCATCTCTGCTCTTCAGGTTGGAGAAAACGAAGCATTTGTATCTGAGCTCCTATCAAGTCTTCCAACAACTATAGCAGACCTTGAGCCACATCAGATCCATACATTTTATGAATCAGTATGTCTATCTGATACTTCAACTCTACACTTCACATGAAGAGTTGTTTTTGCTCACAATTGCTATCCTAATGTTTTAGGTTGGCCATATGATTCAAGCAGAGTCTGATCCTCAGAAGAGGGACGAATACTTGCAGAGGCTGATGGAGCTGCCAAATCAGGCATGTTTACAAAAAAAGTGCTACCACTGTTGGAACACTGTGTATTAGAGTTTCTCTACATGCATATTTGTGCATGGGCACATGCTGCTTTCATGCTATTGCCTGGACCAGCAAGTGGCTGAATCATGTAGTTTTCAATTTCATTGTTCCGTGCAGAAATGGGCAGAAATTATTGGACAGGCACGCCAAAGTGTGGATTTCTTGAAGGATCAAGATGTGATCAGGACTGTGCTTAATATATTGCAGGTACTATTTATTATTGGGACATCATTTCTTTTACGGATTACTAATTTCAGTGTCCACTTGTTTCATGATGAGATTCACTATTTGTTCTTATTTGCTTATCTTCATATATCCTCCTTGCTTACCTTCTCATCTTCAGGATGGGAAGTTTTTTTTTTTCTTTTTTTTTGGGAGGGGGTGTAAGGGGATGGAACCACCAATAATAATATCTTTGGCATGCCTTTAATGTAGTTTGAATGTAGTAATTTCAGCATTCAGATGACTGTTTATGACAATGCATGATCTATGCAAGTCTTTTTCTTTTTTCTTTTTTTCTATCGTTGCTGTTCTTCTTGGCAGACAAATACAAGTGTTGCAAGTGCACTTGGGACATATTTCTTGCCACAAATTTCATTGATCTTCTTGGACATGCTTAATGTTTACAGGTTTGCTTTCACTTTGGAACTTGAACTTTATTCTTTTTGGCTGTGCCAGTTTTTCTTTTTTTCTTCTTTCTTTCTTTTTTCTTTTTGTGTGTGTTTGTGTATTGAGATGCCTGAGAAATCTTTCAGTGGACTTTCATCTCTGAATAATATTTTGATTGTTTAATTCTTGATGTCTGGAACAGAATGTACAGTGAGCTCATATCAACCAGCATTGCGGAAGGAGGCCCTTTTGCATCTAAAACATCTTATGTTAAACTTCTGCGGTGAGTTAAACAATTTGAATATTGTTTGTTCTTGTAATTCTTCAGAACATTCTCATCTAATTTAATTTTCTCTTCAAACAGCTCAGTAAAAAGGGAGACACTTAAGCTCATAGAGACATTCTTGGACAAGGCTGAAGACCAACCACAGATTGGAAAGCAATTTGTTCCCCCAATGATGGACCCTGTGCTTGGTGATTATGCTAGGAACTTGCCTGATGCAAGGGAATCAGAAGTCTTGTCACTTTTTGCAACAATAATAAATAAGTATGCTTTCCTGTTTTGTTTTGTCAGAAAAAAGGATGCTGCCTTTTTCTTGTGTTTATTTATGTAAATAATCTGGCATGCTAAGAAAGGACGGTTTTTTTATTCTAGTTGAGGGGTCTGGTGGCTATTTCCATATAAGTCAAATTCTGGAACCTCTAAGAGCTATGATTAAGTGCTGCAGAACTTTTAATGTCCTCGATCTTGATGCACGAGTTCTGATGGAATAACACCAATCCAGATGCAATGTTCTAAGTTAGTTGGAGACAACTTTTGCCCTTGGTTTCTTGCAGTGTTCAGTAGTTAATGATTTCTTTAACTGAATTTACTGGATTGTTTGTAAATCAGTTGAATGGTTCTCTCTCTCCTTTCTCCCCTTTTCTTGAAACTTTTTTATGCAACTATGTTAAGGTCACTGTAAGTGATCCATTTGTGGTTAGACTTTTTGGCTGGCTACTTTGGTTGGATGGCTTGATTATGAGAATTGTTATATCATTTTCTATGTTAGTTCTTTCTTATTCCCCTCTCGTGATCTTGTCTGTATGTAGGTATAAAGGTGCAATGACAGAGGATGTCCCTCGCATTTTTGAAGCAGTTTTCCAGTGCACCCTGGAGGTGAGAGTTAAAATTGGTTTGATAAAGTGACAATTAGCATGCCAATTCCTGTAATGCCTTCCTGATGTTCTAAACAACCAAGTTCGGATACATCTAATTAAAAAAGCTGTGACAAATTATTTTGGTATCTGATAATATCACAAGCATTTTAGAGAAGTCTGCAGCTGAGGAATATATGCTAATTTCAAAATGTTAAATTGGGGTACTTATTTGGTCTAAAACAATAAGATATATGCTTCAGAGACATAATTGCACTGGTTCAACAAACATTCGTTGTCTGCCAACCATTTGTCATTTGTTAATTAATTTTGATGTGACTGTGTCTCCAGTTACTTCAAATGTATTGATAACCCTTAAAAGTAAATCTGTCGTGTTGTATTAGTTATTGATTTAAGAGGCTTTGAGCAGACAAAAGAGAGGTTTCCTTCATTAGGCCGTCTTCTATGTGATCCATTTTCTAGCAAAGTTTATGAGATCTTTGTTCAATTTGTTTTTAGAGGTTTTATTTGGTATTGAATTCTTTTTTTTCCATGAGTATCCAAGTGCTTTGGCTTCATTGCCTCACTAAAAGAATTGAGTTCTAGTGCTATTATTTGATGTAAGGAAAATCTTTGGTTGATCCTGTTTTATCACGTTTCTTTAATTTTCTGTTTACATAGTTATTTTGCAATTTTTCTGTCAAATAGATATCAGCTGCTACCATGTGATTCGTAATCAAGTATTTTACCTTTGTTACAGTTAAGAATTTTTTAAATGGTTAGCACTTCAGCAATTTGGAGCTTAGAGTTCCTCAGTTTCTGGTGAAACATTTTTCATCAAGTTTTAAATATCAGCCATGTTAGTTTTGTTTTACTATTTTGTTACCTGTGATGTTATGGTTTGGGACATGATAGATTGAGAACTGGAAAGAATTTGGAACGGGTAAGAGATTTTTAAATGTGATATGGCAAACATAAAGAGGTTGGTCAGTTGAGATGCTGAGTTGGCATAAAGCTAATATTGGATGGATGGTGGAATATTGGTCAAGCAACTAAACAATTGCTGGAAGCAACATTGCCATTTGTACCTTCTATGCATTTGTTTATTGTAATGGATTCTTCCTTAATGATGCGTTTATGTCAGGAGCAAGGGTTTTGTATCATTTTTTACCTTTACACCAACTTATTGATTTCTATGGTTGATGCATCTTTTTGGTTTCGTATGCCAGATGATCACCAAAAACTTTGAAGATTACCCTGAGCATCGTCTTAAGTTTTTTTCCCTGCTACGTGCCATTGCTACTCATTGTTTTCCTGCTTTGATTCGTCTGTCAAGCCAGGTTTGCAGTTAACAATTCTCACTTATTGAGTCTTGTCCTAATTTATGCACCTTGAGTTATTTGACATTTACAAAGCCTTAGAATCTTACTAATTTTCTTGTGAGCACATCAATGCTTGTTTTTTTACATAATTCCTTTTGTGTTTTATGCCAGCAATTAAAGCTTGTTATGGATTCTATAATATGGGCTTTCCGGCACACTGAGCGGAACATTGCTGAAACTGGGCTTATTCTTTTGTTGGAGATGCTGAGGAATTTTCAGGTATGTTTCTTTAATGGATTGTATGGGCTCTCGTTCACTTGTTTATGTTAAGAGGGTCATTCTATTGGGTTCTTTTGGCAGGCTTCGGAGTTCTGTAATCAATTTTACCGGACTTATTTCTTGACCATTGAACAAGAAATTTTTGCTGTCTTAACTGACACTTTCCATAAACCTGGGTTCAAGTTACATGTCTTGGTGCTTCAACACTTGTTTTGCCTGGTAATTAATCTTCTAATCCCTCTCCTTTCAAGTTTTACTTGGAAAACTTACCCTTGGCTCCGAGTGCGATTTTGTGCACCTGCTTTAACGCAGGTGCACATCACCCATGTTAATTTGGAGGGCAAAATCGTCATTTTGCCCTCTAAATTAACTGAAAACATAACAGTTCTGGAGGGCAAAATGACGATTTTGCCCTCCAAATTAACATGGGTGATGTGCACCTGCGTTAAAGCAGGTGCACAAAATCACACTCTTGACTCCCACTTCTCACTCTAACTCCACTAATGAGAGAAGAAGAAAAGACTCACTGGACTTATGGGGTTTGATTTGTAGGTAGAGTCTGGTGCACTGACAGAACCTCTGTGGGATGTGACATCTGTTCCTTATCCATACCCAAACAATGCAATGTTTGTTCGTGAATATACCATAAAGCTTTTGGGTACATCATTTCCTAACATGACAGCGAGTGAGGTAGGAAGTGCATTCAGTTTTTAATTTTATCTTCCTCTTGACATCTCTTATTTGAGGGTGCTTTTCAGGTAACCCAATTTGTGAGTGGACTGTTTGAGTCGAGAAATGATCTCTCTGCATTTAAGAATCACATTAGAGATTTCCTGGTGCAGTCAAAAGAATTCTCAGCACAGGTAACAGCAGCAGATCTTACTTCTATTCTTCAAATTTTTCAGAGGCATCTCCTTGCGCTTGCAGGAGTGGTAGAAATTCTTCGTTACCTTGCAGCGTTTGAGGTTCTTAATTTGGTATTTTATTTTTATATTCTTTGTGTGGTCGGGTTAGTATGGAGCCAGGACAATTTTTTTTATTATTATTTTTATAGGTTGGTGGGATTTGTATGAGAAATTTAGGGAAAAAGAGTAGCCTAAAAAGATGCTTTGATGTTTTATTTAATTTCTCTTTTTTTTTTTCCATTTATGGTTATATGAGCGTAAAGACAAATAAATGTTAAGTGAACAAGTTCACCCTGGGCTTGTATAACCTGGAAATGCTTGTTCTGAACATCAGAGAATTTTTAGTCATGATTGTTCTTATAGGTCTAGCTGCCTTTGCTTTGGTGCCATATTGCTGCAAGACTTTGTGTGTCTGTATGAGGCCTAGCCTCCTTTGCTTTGGTGCCGTATGCTGCAAATAGGATCATCTTCACATTTACATGGATGGTAGCCAGGTTGCTAATAGGACTTTTTACTGTAATGCAAATTTACTGCAGTTTTATTACAGTACTTTTGAGTTCTTGCAACTAGTTAACATCAATAGTTTTATTAATACTTTTTTTGGCATGTTTATGCCTAATATATATGTAAATTTATATTCGTGATGTGCTTGAATTGCTGAGATTTCACCTTTTGTCAAGTGAAGATGATATAACATGCACATACTCAGCATGGCGTTAAATGTTTCTGGGGCAAAAAATGTTAGGGGTGGGAGTGTTCAGGTCTATGCTCAACGACCCTTAACCCTCCACGTGCTGCCCTCATGCTTTCATTTTTCCTTTGAATTTGTTAGCACAAGTTGTTAAGTTACAACTTACATCACAAACACAGGAAAAAATTACAGCCGAGTGGTGCTCTCACTAGCAAGCGATTAATTGGTAGCTAGTAATGGAATGGGAGATGTCAGATGTCTATAATATTATTTATTTGTGATTTTTGCTTGGAGCTGAATGTTAGTCTCAAGACATTTCCTAATTTTGGCATTCATAATTATGCAGGACAACAAGGATCTCTATGCAGAAGAAGCTGCAGCTCAGAGAGAGAGGGAGCGACAGAGAATGCTTACTATTCCCGGGCTTATTGCCCCGAATGAGATACAAGACGAGATGGTGGATTCATAGACAGGCTAAACAAACTTGCCGCGGGCACTAATTTCATGGGTTTTGACTCTGATTTGATGTGGGAGCTGGGATACATCCATTGAGATTACCAGATTAGTTGTTTTGTTTTTCTTTTTCTTTTTCTTTTTTTGTTATGATTTTCCTCCTCACCCCCCCCCCCCCCCCCCCCTATTATTTTTCTCATGTTTCCCAAATTTTCTTTAGTTTTTGGAATGGGTGAATCGTGAAGGTGTCCCAGTGCAAAGGCTTTGGCTGCTGATGGAACGAACTGTTGGGGATGTAGAGTAATTAAATTAGCTAGCTAGCTTTTCTAGTTCTAGGAATATAGTGAGTCCATTGTGCGGGTTCCTGAATTCAGCTTGTTACTGTAATTGAAGACCAGGGGTTGAGACTCAGACAGAGACTGAGACTGCTGTTGGATTAACCAAAAATTAGGTCCGGTCCCATGTATACAACTTTGTTGTGCAGGAAGAATTCTTATTTTTGGTTCATTGGTCGAAAGTTTATATGTATTTGCCCTCATATTTGTGTTTTGTGTATCATAGCTTTTGTTGATTTATATGCTGAGGCAGCATGCTTTACTCTCAGGATTGTCTTTTTACCACCCACCGACTGTTGTGAATCCTGATGTTCTTTTGGGCCATTTATTTAGCAGTATGATAGAGGAGTAACTCAAAACTCATTGGCCTGGTCATCTATTAACTCATTGTGAGGCTGCTATTGCTTGGTTGGGTGGGTTGTCTACGGGAATAAGTACCTGGTTCCAAGATAAGAGAGATTTAATCATCTATTGCGGTAGGGTAGGGTAGGGTGTCCTTATTATAATAGGGCAGGGCATTACTAAACCATGAAAGATGGGAAAATGTAATTCTTATTAATAAGACTTGGAAACCAACCCAACTCTGTCAACCAGTGTTCCACTCCTTTGGCCAAATAACTTAATCATCCATTCCTTCTATTTATTGTTTGTTGGGGCAGGGCTTGCTATGAAAATGTTAATTTAATTTAAATATTTTTTTATGGTATTTATGTATTAATGTATATAATTATTATGTATTGAATAAAATACAAATGGAGGATCAGTGTTTATGAATCACATCACATGTATATAATATATATATATATATAGAGAGAGAGAGAGAGGGGGGGGGGGGGGGGGGGGGGGCAACGTCCCAACGAAAGCAGAGAAGAGCATCAGAAAAAGGAATGGGAAGAAGAAGCTGCAATCGAATCGTCCCCGATCGTTGAATTCTACTACCGAGATACATACATACATTTTTGTGTAGAAATTAGAGGTTGTAATTGATAATTCGGGTGGTCGTCGCAAGCCTTGCGTCTTGTCTTGATCAAGAAGAAAGCTGTTCATCTCTGACGCGTTTGCGAGGAGCTTAAATCTGATCTTCCTTCGCAGAAGGGGAGAGGGAAGACAAGTCTTTAATCGCGCTGATCAAATCGGCATCGGCCATGGGGCAAGCCTTTCGCAAGCTCTTCGATACCTTCTTCGGCAATTCTGAGATGAGGGTACTCTCTCTCTCTCTCTCTCTCTGCCTTTACGCATCTTTGTTATTTTTAACTGTTTTCCTACCTTTTCTCTTTTCTTTTTAATTTGTTCCTTACTGTTTTGGGGAGGAAGATTCGTTTTCTTGTTTATTTTTGGTTGAAATTTGTCCCTCTAATGCGGCATTCGTTATACCTTTGGGTTTTTGAAGAATTGCAACTCTTTCTCTCCTTCCCACTTTGGTTTTAGTAACCTGGCTCTAATAATCACTAGTTTGATGCTTAGGAATTGCCGAATTCACAAAGATCATGCTGTTAAATGCATGAATTTATGTCTTCCTTCTGCCTCTTGTTCTTGCCGACAAGTACCTGTCGAATCAGCTTTAGGAATGTGCACAAATGGATTGACAATAAAGCCTGTGTCTGATAAGATCTTTATTGAAGGTCACGGGGCACAGAGAATTCATACTTTTGAGTATTCTTCTTTTATTTCAAAGAACAAAATTTGTTTCTCTGAGATATGGCATTGAGTCTTGGCACGCTTCACATTTTGAAGCAAGATTTTTGTGGACAGTTATATCATGATTGTTGAATGCATATTCCATACTCTTGTGCAAATGGTTGTAGGTTAGAGTTTATTCATGCTTTTGTACCTGTAAAATTGTGCATGTTTTTTTTATCTGGTTCGCTCTTTCCTGTTGATGCATCTATCCACCAATGACCAATTGTATTTAGCTGTATTTTTTGACAAATCACTCTTCTGGGAACCCCCCACCCCCTATTGATGTTTGTCCTCTTAAAATAATTCACGTGATAATTGTGGTCTGACGTACTGAATCTTTGGCATTTCTTGTATCTTATCACTTCTGGCATTTTGCTCTGTGTTTTCTTGTAAGTGTGGAGCTGTGGCTTCTCGTTTAGTCCTTACATCTAATGTTTAGTAAGCAAGAGACAATTTGGCTTAGCCTCCAACCAAAATGTTGAATATTTCAAATTTTACAACTGTTCTCTCCTCACTCCCTACCCTTACCTTTAATCCCCCCTCTATCTTTTTTTTTCTCGTCTCTATTGTAGGATTATCTTTCATTGATTAGCATCCTACTGCATGTGCAGCCATTTTAAGGTGATTTGAGATTGTATGGTGCTAAGATGTTTAGATATTTGTTGATGATTTGTCTGTTCCTTGGTTTTCATGTTTATGATTCTTAATTTAATTGTCGTAGGTTGTGATGCTTGGCCTGGATGCCGCTGGTAAAACAACTATCTTGTATAAACTGCACATTGGAGAAGTTCTATCAACAGTTCCCACAATTGGTATTTCATTTATGGAAGCCTTTTATAATTTTGTTTGGTCGTTTCAGCTAGTGTCCAGGTTATTTTGCAGTATTAAATCTAGTGGATTCTTTCATGCCTTACCTGCTTGTTGCATGTTTGAGTTATATAAATATGTTCTAGGGACATGCAACTTCTTTCTTGTTGGTTTCTTCTTTTACTTTCTTCTCTCTTTATTCTTGTCCTTGTGAAATTTCTGCTTTTATTTTTTTGTAGGAAGTGCATGTGGCCCATGCATTTGTCATACACTTAATGAAATTGTTTATTTTGTCAAAGAGGTTAGAAAGAAAAAGTTTCTACGTTGTAGCTATCATTAATTACTAAATTCAAAGAAAAAGAAACAAGAAAGTCCATGTAACTGGTAACTAGTTTAATATATTTTTCGGGGTATACAATTTTTTAGTTTGTCTAATGACTTGTCTACATTTACTTTTAGGTGTTTCAAAAGACAAGAGAAACATTCTTACTAATTTTCTAATAGTCTACCTTTTATATATTTGCAGCAATATAATGGAGGTAGGCATGTGGATCCTACTAGTCATGTATGAAATATAGATAAATAAGTCTGCAATTGTTCTGTGTTTAGCAATGTCATAAGGAAACTTTGTACATCAGGACTTTGGTGCAGCATTTGCACCAGTGATTAGGTGAACTTCATTGGCATGCAACATGTTTTGGCTTTGGTGTATGCTAACCTTGCAATTGAATTCTTTTGTGCATCTGCACACGCATGCATGTGTGTGTGTGTGACTGTGAGTGTGTAGTAATTTATATACTTTTGACGACTCTGTTAATGGCTCTCTATTTCCAGAGCTATTCTAGCAGTTAGTGAAGCAGATTCCATTCTTACATGCTCTGAGCGGGTCTGCTATGTTTTGGTGAAAACCACTACTACTCTGTTATCAATTTGTCCTATTGCTAACATAGTAACACTAGTAAAACAGAAAGGATGTGCTCAACGTTGGGTTTTTTGGCATCCATTCTTACCACTTAATGTTATCTAAGACCATCCCTAGCAATTTGTACACTCAGATTTTCAGGTTTGCTCAGGGTTGGATGGATTCTGCAGATGCTCCTTTCATTCACATTTTTCTATCAGCAACATTTTATTATTTGGCATTTAGGATTAACTTGATGGTCAAAAATATAATTTGGCCTGTTATTGATCTTTAGGCAGAATTAAAGCATTGATTATGTTTGATTTGCCCTTTTCGTTTTTTCTTGTCTTGTGTAGGTTTCAATGTGGAGAAAGTACAGTATAAGAATGTGATGTTCACAGTTTGGGATGTAGGAGGACAAGAGAAATTAAGGCCACTTTGGAGGCATTACTTCAATAACACAGATGGACTGGTAACTATAGTTGTATATTATTTTTCCAAAATTAGATCATTGGCCCTTTTGTCTTAAATCATCATATTCTTCATCTTTTATTGTTGAAACTAGTGGCCCTTATTAACTGTCTGGACTTTTTAGCTGGTCATTGCCTATTGATATTAGATATGTTCTAGTGGCTTTGTCTCAATGGTAAAGTGGGGGGAGAGAGGAGGAGGAAGAATTTGGGGGGGGGGGGGGGAGCGAGAGAGACAACCTTTTTGGATAGAACAATTTTTAAAGCCGGAGGATACCTCTGCATATGTTTACTTCTGCTATCTTCTATTTCAGATTTATGTTGTTGACTCTTTGGATCGAGAGAGAATTGGAAGAGCAAAACAAGAGTTTCAGGTCATATTTTACAATATTTTTTTAATTAAGGGTTCCAGTTGTGAGCATATATATTCACTTGGTATTCTTCTTTCAGGCCATTATAAGAGATCCATTCATGCTTAACAGCATCATTCTGGTGTTTGCAAACAAACAGGATATGGTATGTTATACTAATACTTTCCTAGCTCCCTTTTTATGTCTGTGAAGCACATTTACATGAGTTTGACATGGATTTGAACTGAAGAATTTGAAACAGCACCTGGAAAAGTATGGATGGGCATATATATCAATGTATACTTATACTTGTCTAGAATTAGTAACGTAATTATAATTGTTCTGACAATTACAAACCCCATGTTAAAAACATCACCCTTCTAACTTCTGTTTTGCAGTGTGTGAGGGTCTATGAAAGAGTGTTGTATTGGGTAAGTATGGTTGATCACCTGTGGGATGTGTCAGGCTCCCATATGGTTTGGAGTTGTTGAGAGAGATTTTGAGGGTTTGGGTTGATTTCATTTTGTCTCTTTGAGATGGCCGGTGGCAGCTAGGGTTTTTGGCTTATAGTTGGTATTGGTGTAGGCCTTCGTGTGACACTTTTTGGACCTCTTCCACTTGGCTTTGATGGTTAGGACTCTGTTTCTTTGTCTAAGGAGGAAGGTATTATTTGGATCCTGCTTCTTGGGTAAAGTTTCTAGGATTGGAAGATTGATTCCATGACAATAGGTATTGGCACATGCTCTATGATCAGCAGATATTAGAGTTGGGCAGAACAAGTGGTTTGACTTTGATGTCCACGGAAAGAGGTTCCCTTTTTGTTCATGGAAGAACAAGCTTTCATTTTTTTTTTTAAATAAAACAATTACTAACCACAAAAATTAAAATTAAATTTGAAAACTCTGTCAAGTGGCCATTAAGTAACCCATTTTTATACTCTTAGAGAATGGAGATGTTTGAGAAAACATGAATTGTTCTTGTATAATCATATCTGCTATTGATAACCATATCACAATTAGATGTTATTATGCCACAGTATTGTTTCTCCTTGCTCTTTTTCTGTAATTGTTGTCTCGTCCTGTCATTTTTGTGTTGGACCATTATCAGATGTAACCACCCAACTCAATCAGATGTTAACAGAGATACATCAAATCAATTTCACAACTCTCTAAAGGCTATCCCCCTGATAGGAATATAATATGAATTTAATATGTAGGCAAACATTGACTTCTCAAAAATAATTATATGGCAGAAACACCTAGTCTGCTGCTTGTTCTTTTTGTACAGGGTCCGCCCCCTTGAGGCAGTTTAAAAAAACCACCATGTAGAAATCCCCAGTATGTTCAAATATCTTGCCAAATATTGTATTATTGGTTTTTATCCACTTATAATTGGTCAATTGGACAATACAACATCAAGTTATTAGAAGCACATTTTTCATTCATTCCCTTCGGTAGACCACCTCCAGTGAATAATTATCAGATGAAATGCAAATATCTTTTGTGAAACCAAATTTAGCCATTTTCTTGTGCATACGAGCTAACTTCTCAGCCTGACAAAATATGTATGAATTTCTTTTCATGTTACAGAGTTATATTTTCCAACTGGCAGCTGCCCGCTGAGGGCCCTATTTCATGTTTCTATGTCAATGGGGTGCTTCAGTTGTTTGGGTACTGCAAGCACCCTAGTTTCTCTCATGGCATATACCATGCGGCGCTGCTTGTACCTTGAGAGTTGAGACAAATGCATGGCCTATCCTTTTTATATCTATCTCAAAATATGGACTGTATAGATTCTTTCCAGTTTCTGGCATGCCTGCTGTGACTGATCTAATCAAACATTAGATGGAACTTTTGTCTATCTTCACATCTAACTCAAAACTTCATCAAAACCACCTTGGTTAAGAGATGACCTCTCTCTAATCATCAAGTCGTTTCTTTTGGTACATCTGATGATCTCATAGTTTTGTGATGCTGATCCTCATTGGCGTTATAAGATATCATGCCAATCTTTGTAGGACCCTAAAGCCATGTCCCTTATTTTTTGCGTGAAAGAAACCCAAAGAAAATCAACTTATTTATGCTACGATTGCTCGCAAAGTTTCTTCAGTAGTGTAAGCAAATACACTGATGCAAAGTCCTATTAATCTCTATTATGTCATCCCTTATTATTTGCGCGAAGGAAACCCAAAGAAAGTCAATTTATTTATGCTATGACTGCTCGCAAAGTTTCTTCAGTAGTGCAAGCAAGTACACTAATGCAAATTGCTATTAATCTCTATCATGTCTGCTTGTGTGTTCAGAAAGGAGCAATGTCCCCAATGGAAGTGTGTAACGGACTTGGGCTTTATGATCTTAAGAACAGAAAATGGCATATACAAGGGACTTGCGCTCTTCGAGGAGATGGTCTTTACGAGGGCTTGGATTGGTTGTCTAGCACTCTCAAGGAGGTAAGAGCAGCTGGATACTCCTCAGTCGGCACCTCGTCGATCTAACTGACCAGGTAAAACAAGCACCCTGGCATTTGCCATCCATCCATCCGCCCTTTCAATTCACTTGCTATTCGATTGTCTTCCACAGGCCACTCGACGCCCTGCGGTGGCTGTTCAAGCTGAAAAAGATGACTTCTCAAGCCTTGGAACTGAAGATGATTTTTTGGGTTGATTTTGTGAAGTTTCTTAGGCGCTAGCAACGACCTTAATTGGCACTTTGATCTGTCAATCCTTCAGTATATATTATCATTTATCTGTATGATGATGCAGCCTTGCCCTTGCCCGGAAGATCAGTAACAGTGATTTATCTGTGCTTTGATAGTTGGTTGACACTGTTGACACGTTTTATACGAAAATAGTCGGTGTTTTATCTCTCGCACACACAAATAAGTACGAAAAATATTATTGATATATTTTTGTGTATTTCTTGAGCTACATAAAGGTATACCAATGACAAAAAAATCTCATGAGGCACGTAGAGACACATGTGAGGCGCAGGGTATTTTAGTTATAATACTCCCCTATGTAGTCCAAAATGTACAAAATGGTTGTACATCTAGCATGATTCAATAAGTACTCTTTTCAAAACAATTTTGTCCAGATATTATGTTATCTGACTGATGTGATATCACAATCTAATCATATAATACTATCTATTTAGATTACACTATAGTTAATTGTTAATTTATTTTAATTTTTTGAAAAAATAAATAAATAAATACTTGAAATGTTTGTGGCATTTTCATATTCTTGAGAAAGCCATTAATGTCATCAACTCGCTTAAAATCCAAAGCAAACAAATATCGGATGTTGCTTTCGGTTGCTATCCCACTTGAAAAACGAACAGAACTAAGTAAGCTCCAACGATGTATGGAGGGCTAGCTGGGCCGGCTGCTTCCATTTCAGTTGCCGCAACGATTAACTACCACTCCTTCCCGACCACACAAAACCAAACACGCCACTGCCGCACATATAAATATACATATATATAGAGAGAGAGAGAGAGAGAGAGTTGTTGGCTTCCGTTTTCTCGTCCAAGCGATGTGATTTTTTCTCAATTCTTTTTTGTTTTGTGTGTGAGATTTGGAACCAGCAATGTGTTCACGCCAAACCTCTTCGATCTTTCGCAATAATTCGTACTTTCTTCACCATTCGAATCGGAAAATTCGCGATTCGATGAAGTTCCGGTGCGTGCTTGATCAAATTGTGCCCAAATTCGCGGTGTCGTCGTCACTGAGCTCGGTGTTCACCTCGGCCAACGTGATTGCGGCGGCCGCCGCGGCGGAGTCGGGTACGGTACACAGCGCGGTGGCGTCCGCCATAACGCATGTGGCTGTCACCGCCGTTGCTATCGCCTCGGGCGCTTGTCTTTCAACTAAGGTCGATTTCTTGTGGCCGAAAGTGGAGGAGCAACCCGGTGAGCTCACGCTTTCTTAACAACTAGGTCTTTCTCGTGAAGAAGAACTATTATTTTTTCTTTAAAAGCAAAAATTGCTGCAGTTGAATTTCCTGTTTTTGAGTTTCTGGCTGTCTAGTCGCTTCATTTTGTTTCAAAATGCTCTATATTCGTTGAAAGTAATTTCTGTGTCATCTTCACAAAAGCAGGGGGAAAGTGTGGGATGGAATCTATTGTCTAATTTTTTTTGGTTTATTTATTTTTATATGTTATTTTATTTCGTATGGAAGACTGTTGCGTAAGTTGATTGCCTATGTACTGCAGTTAGTTATGTCATGTTAACATTATTCAATGCACTGCAGGCTCACTTATACTGGATGGAGTGGATGTAACTGGCTATCCTATATTTGCTGATGCGAAGGTTTACCGTCTGTACTGGCATTGTTGAATTGCATGCACTCCATTATTGAATTGCCTCTAAGATAATAAATATTTGAAGGCAGGTGCAAAAGGCAATTGCATTCGCTAGGAAAGCTCACCTCGGACAGTTAAGGAAAACAGGAGACCCTTATTTGACTCACTGTATACATACAGGAAAAATCCTAGCAGTCTTAGTTCCATCAAGTGGAAACCGGGTATGCATCCCTTTTCCTGCTATATTATTTCTTTCATACTTTAGCATCTAGTACAACTTCGACTGCCCAAAGTTTCAAACTGACTGATCTTTGTTCTTTTCTTCTTTTTTGTGTTACTTTTTGAGGAAAAGTATGAGAGACCATTCTTCTTTCAGTTGGGGAGAATGAGCTATGCTGGAGAACATCCACTATCTTATTGACTCTTTCTTCACTATTATCCATCTCTCTATGCATGAGTTGATTCATTGCTCAGTTGTGTATATTATGATCGTGCAAGCCTCCTGCTGTTCATGTTGTTATTGTGATTTCTGAGACCTTGCCAAAGGAGTGAATAATTTGGCAAATCGTGCATAATTTGTTTCACTCACAACAGGAGTACTTGCTTCCAAAAATACAATAATTTTAACATTTTGTTAGTTGTCTTTGTTGGCTTTAGGGCTTCTGTAGAACTATCCATAACGAAGTGATGCCAATTTGGACCATCTGCCAGTTATAAAGTGGACTGTTAATTTCTGCTTATAAATGCTTGGGTAGAAATTTTTTATATAATAACTTCCTGCCCTTGCTTGCTTAATTACATATGCACTTATAAAAAGCCCAGTCCCCTTTCTCTAAGGAAAAAGTAAGCTCCAATTTATAAAGCAAATTTAGACTAAACTATCGGTCTGCAGGGGGGTTTCTCATTCTTTGGTCCTGTATTGCCAAAATGGTGAACCTGTTGGCATTTCTCATTTTTTTTAAGTATTGCCAAAATTACCAAACTGTATGTTCTTTCAGAGTTAGAGAACTTCTTCCTCTTTTCATATTTTTTTCTTTTATATCCTGAACATTACATAAATGATCAGCAAAAAGGAATCATATACACAAAGCATTTCTAAAATTTCATACTGACTTCCCATCGAAATAAGTTAAGTTTTGTAAACTATTAATTGATCCCCTTGATTTCCTTTTGCATTTATATTTCTGTTCTGGTATGCTCTTTTTTTTTTTAAAGTATTTATATAAACATTATGGAGGGTAAAGGAAAGTTCTATCTGCAGAAAATGGCCATTACTGATCAATGTATTGTGACAATTTTGTAAACGTTGCTGAAATATGGATCTAGCTTGTTGTCTGTGATAATGAAACCAAGCAATGTTGTTAATGGAAAATGAATATTAACAATTTAATTACCATTTTCATTGAACATAGTGTTGTGGTAAGGCAGAAATAGCTGGTGCTGGAAATATCTCATTTACAATATGTGTTATATATAAGTTGCCTCCTGCATAGAGCATACATTTCCATCCTATTGATTCCTTCACTGGAGTTTCAATTGTGTGTTGTAGGCTGTCGATACAGTTGTGGCTGGGATTCTCCATGATGTGGTTGATGATACATGTGAAAGTTTGGACAGCATAGAGAGAGAGTTTGGTGATGATGTAGCAAAGTTGGTAGCTGGAGTTTCCAGGTTAAGTTATATTAATCAGGTAGAGTTAATTCGCAGAATTAATAATGAAACTCAATGGTTCTCTTTTAATCAAAAAGGTTACAAGTAGCAGTCTCAGTCCATCAATAATTCATTTTTCTTCTTCATGCAATGGTTAGCAGGAATATTGAGTTGGCCCATTATAGTACAGCTGGTAAGGAAGTTTCTGAACTTAGATGTGGTAGGGATAAAAGGCCTTCCATGTCAGAGGTTAATGGAAGATGCTAGTGAATGATCAAATGCATTTTTAAGTCAGATATTGGCTAGTTGAAAATTTAATTTCTTTGGTTTTATGGAAGTCCCGCCTCAAGGCCATTTGGTGAACTTCTTTGGTTCCTTATGAAGATCTTTTTTCTTTTTCCTTTCATATTCTCATGAAACAAATGAGGAAAATTTCGATTAAGAAAGACATATGTGGGTTAGTATAATTGTTGGCATTCTATTCAGGATTCCAGGAGATACTGGTTCTGGTATTTTGATTGCCCAATGAAATATAGAACAAAGTATTGTCACAGGAAGACATACAAATAAGATTCACTTCTTGTATGACCCACAATGAATTCAATTGAATTCCACATATACTAGTTTTCTGGATTAAATAAACTATCTTCCTTTCTTACCATGGTTTTGTGTCACTTCAATTACTAATTTGAATTTGAAAAATCTGTTTCATTGAAATTACCCTTCTTGTTCCATGCACCGATTTGTGTCCAGTGAGATTGTACTATTTCCTCTTGTCCCATTTAGTGAAGTTGTATGTTCTTCATCTTGTGCTTAATTGATAATTCTTTATGCAGTTGTTAAGAAGACATCGCAGGGTAAACATGAATGGCAGCTCTCTCGGTCAAGGAGAGGTAGAAGTTTCCAACCACATCAGTTTTTATTTTCCTTGCTGGATATGTTTACATCTACATCAAGCTAAAACCCAGCCATGGATTCCATATACATTTAATTATAAGTGTTTGTGTACTGATAATATATAACTTGTCAATAATCTTAACAAAATATATTATATGCCTTGGTAACCTTCAAAAAAGAAAAAGTATTCTGAATCATATAGTGGTTGTGACAACAAAACACTGTTAGCGAACCATGAAGTGGATTAATCATCATTGTCACTACTGCATTGCAAGGGACAAACTAACTGTTGTCAATTTATTTTCTTAAGTTTGTCATTTTAGCTTCTTAAGAGGTCATTTTTATCAATGGGACTTGCTGTTGATCATACATATCTTTGTCTTGTATAGGTTAATCCCACATTGCTTATCATATTGCACATATATTTAGAAAAAAAAATTATCCTTATAACTTATAGTACAATGGTACAATCTGGTTTTTCATCCATTCAATAGTTCATGTGAACACCTTGATGGAGGGTTGAAACATATTACCTTTCTTGCTAACTAGTTAATTTTACTTATCCATGCTGGTCAATTGGCTTCCCTTGAATATTGTGGGAAAAGAAAGTATCTGGGTTGGGTTTCTACCTAACAACATAAAAAGGTGACAAAAAAGAGGCATGATGTCTTGAGTTCTTACTTCTTGTATTTCTGATAGCCTGCAATTTTGTCTTCTAGGCACATAATATACGAGTCATGCTGTTAGGCATGGTACACGATCCCCGTGTGGTGCTGATCAAACTTGCAGATCGTCTTCACAACATGAGAACCATGTATTGGCTAGAACCTCATTTCATATTCTCTTACCCTCATGTCTATGAAATGTTTTCTTTGTTTTTTTTCTTTAAAATTTACTTCTCAGCTGAAATTAATCTTGCTTCTCTTTTGTAAAAACATTGTTATTATATTATTATTTCATTGGTTCTTTTAATTTTGCATTTATCATCTTCTTCCTAGTCATTTTTAGCTTACTTAAAAATTTTCATGGATGGCAATAGTGAAGAAGTTGACTTGTATAGTTAAATTAACATGGTTCTTACTCCTTGAAGATGACTTTTCTGACAGTTATGCTCTTCCCTTAGCCAAGGCTCAAGCAGTTGCTCAAGAGACGCTAGTTATTTGGTGCTCACTTGCTTCCAGATTGGGTCTATGGGCCTTAAAAGCTGAACTGGAAGATCTGTGTTTTGCAGTACTTAAGGTGGCTAATAGTTTTATCAGTTGTTTACAAGTGGATGCCCTTGTACAAAGGGGAGGGAAATGCCATGTAAATTAACAAAGACTTGCCTATTCTACTTGCAGCCTCAAGTGTTCCGTCAAATGCGAGCTGACCTCGCTTTAATGTGGAGCCCTGGCAACAGGGCAAGCAATCTGCGAAGAATGTCTGCAAAAGCCAGCTTGCCTGTGCCATCAAATGAAAAAGGCTCTGTTATCGACTATGAAAGATCTGCAGCAATAGATGAGGACAACACAAGCATGAGGGTAATTAAGAATCCTGTTTGGGAAGTTTTTCCCTTATGCTTAAACTGGGTCAAAATCCAATTTTTGACATTTGTTTGCCTAGGTTAGGCTTTAGTGGTGCCAATATTAATATCTCTACTCACTTTCTCTGAACAGGCGCTAGATGAATGGTTAGTACCTTTTTGGGGAAGCTCTAAATTTGTGTCAGATTTAGTTTTAGGTTCCCTATTCAACTGACGCAGCGTGTTGCGCGAGTGTAAAAAAATACACCAAAATAAACCCTTGAAAGAACAAACTTCAATGGCCGAAGCTTGGCCTTCAAGAAGACGCAAAAACAAGATTGTTTTGTTAAGAAAACCCAAATAGGTTGCTGAAATTTGATTGAGAAAAACTTGATTACAAACTCTAGATCCCAGGCATATTTATAATATTTTGCTAATCCAAATCCATCTAATATTTGTAAACAAAATCCAACTAGAATCTTAATAAAAATAAATCCTAATCAAACATGAAATAGAATTCTAAATCAAGTAGAATCCTAAAACATATGAAGTATTAAAATATTGTTCTGGTGCTACTATTCCGGCATGGTCGACTCGGCCTTGGCTTGGGCCAGGGTCTTGATCAGTGTCCGCATCATTCACCTCCACTTGAGAAGAATTCGTCTTCGAATTATGATCCGAGTATGATAACTCAACATCTGGTAAATACAAAGAAAGATCAGCAACATTGAATATTTTGGAAATACCCATATGATTAGGCAAATCCACAACATAAGCATTATCATTGATCTTCTTTCTAATCTTATAAGGACCATATTTCTTTAGCTTGAGCTTGTTCTGCTTCCCTGCTAGAATCCGTTCCTTCTTCAAGAATATCATGACTTCATCTCCAACTGCAAATACATTGTGCTTCCTATGCTTGTCAGTTGTCGCCTTGTACTTTTTATTTGTGCAACTTTTGCTTGATATCTTCTTGAACCGCTTGAACTTTTCTGCTAAGGGAACATGAGCAAAGACTTTCCTTCCTCTCTTAGCCCTATCTTCGTTGGCATGGGTCCAACCATTACCGTGTTTGTTTCCCTCTTCCTCCACTGTATTATTACTGTTAGATTGAGGACGTTGAACCTTCCATCTTGAGCGTTTCTCTAATTTGGTAGATCTTACCATAGATCCTCCTCCTCTCATCAGCTTTCTTGATTTTAACTCCTCAACAGCTTCCGAATTCATCCCTAGATTTTTCTTGCCTTGAGAAGCATTCTTTTGCAACTGTTTCGAATAGAGGCTTATTCCATGACTACCAACAGTCACTCCATCACTTAAAATATTGATGCTTGAATCCTTCTTTGGTCTAAGCACTTGATCAGCTATAGCAACAGCTGCTACAACATTCTTAGTTTCGAAATCTAATTTCAGATCAATACCGAAAGCAGTTGCACTACCCGAGTTAACTAGCCTGGGAGATCCAACATCTCTATCCACAAAGAGATCCTTGTGACCATCTTGCTTTTGCAATCACAAAAGTGAATATGTTCCTATTGCCTTCGATTCAACCATGCCAGAGCCTAAATAAATAGTAGAACGATTTGTTACTACGGCCTCCATCTCCTTTAAAGTCGCAAGCCGATCAGAAGAAACACCACCTTCCTTGGATTGCGAAGCAATGCCTAAGCCCTCGGGACTAAAAAATACCCCAGTATGAGTCAACAACCTTGGAGTTTCTGTCATGTTAGCAGCATAAACCAAACTTGAGTTTGCAAACGTTGAGGTTACTGGGACAACATAATGTTCGAGATTAAGTTCCAAACTCACCGAAAAGCCATTCTTTAGTTTATACTCATAATCTCCCCAATGGTTGTGTTGTTGCGCTTTCCTCCTAACCCCTCTACCACTAGGGTTGGCTATCATACGACCAAGATCATCCTCATCATCGCTATCATCCATCATTGGTCTTCTAGGATTAATGAGGACAGGATTAATGGCTGGTCTTCCCGGTTTAACGTAGCTGGCTTGATTCACACCATTAGTCCGGTTCTGATTATCCTTAACTTGTAAAACGCCCAATTGGTTGCGGATTCGCTCCAATTGTTGTTGCATTGTATGAGTTATTTCCCGTTGTTCTTCGATTGCTCTCCAAATCACAGGCAACCCTCGATCATCGTCACGAGGCTAGTTGCTACCGTTACCTTCAAAATTGGCCATCTAATTGATTGATGAACCGCTCTGATACCACTTGACATAGCATGTAGCGCAGGTGTAAAAAAACATACCAAAATAAACCCTTGAAAAAGAAAACTTCAATGGCCGAAGCTTGGTTTTCAAGAAGACTCAAAAACAAGACTATCGCAAAAACAAGACTGTTTTGCTAAGAAAACCCAAATAGGTTGCTGAATTTTGATTGAGAAAAACGTGATTACAAACTTTAGATCCTAGGCACATTTATAATATTTGGCTAATCCAAATCCATCTAATATTTGTAAACAAAATCCAACTAGAATTCTAATAGAAATGAATCCTAATCAAACATGAAATAGAATCCTAAATCAAGTAGAAACATGAAGTAGAATCCTAAATCAAATAGAATCCTAAAACATATGAACTATTAAAATATTGTTCTGGTGCTACTATTCCGGCGTGGTCGGCTCGGCCTTGGCTTGGGCCGGGTCTTGATCAGTGTCCGCATCATCAACTAGATGTTGTTACTGATTTTCGTAAACACACACATGATAGTCTGTGTACTATTAACATAGTATTGTTAACCGATTTTTAAGTTGAGTAAAAAGTAGTTGTGGCAATGGGAAGTTTGAGAATGTAAAGGCCCTAAAACACTTTTAGGCCCTTGACTTTATAAATCTGCCTTTACCTCTCTCAAGGGAAAGAAGGGGAAAAAGAGCTGGAGGAGGATGAGAGAAGGAGGCGGGTAGCAGAAGAAGTAGAGAGAGGAGGAAGAGTGAAAAGGAGCAAGAGGAGGAGAAGGATAAAAGAAGCAAGAAGAAAAGGAAGGAGAAGCACAAGAAGCAAAAGGAGCAGGATGTAGAGAAAACCAATTGGGCTTCAAAGGAAAACCCAAAATTTGGGGTTGGGGGGGGATTAAAATAAGAAACCCAGATTTTGGAAGTTGGGCAAACCCCAAATTTGTGGATAGAGCCAAAATCTAGTTTGAGGAAGAGGAAGAATCCAGTTTGGGGGAAGACAAGAATGAGTGTGGGGGGCGGGGGGGGCGGTTAGATTACACGAAAACGGGAAAAATTTCTAATACGAAACGGAAACGTGGAAATGAACATTTTTCTAAAAAAAAGGGCATAAATAAAGTCTAAAACGGGAATGGGAAACATTTCGAAAACGGGAAAACGGTTCAGAGGAGCTGTTTCCGTGCAACATGGGGGGGGGGGGGGGGACAAAATCTAGAGGATCTGATAATAGAGAGAGAGTTTGGGCTTCAAGAAAAACCAAAAAACTGGTGAAGAAAAAGAAGAAACCCAACATCAAGGAAGAGGGAGAAACCCGAGTTCAAGGAAAATAAATCAAAACTTGGGTGTAATTGTGAAGAAATGAGAGAGAGAAAAATTAGGGTTTTTAGATAGGCATTAATGTAATAAATTTGAAAATAAAACTGGAGTGGTTATGATAGATTACTTTCTGCTCACCTCGTTATTGTGTTGCACTTTACTCCAAAGTTCAAGTGGGGTATAGGTAGGTTCTTAAAGTTAGGGGTGAACATGCATTTTGGGACCTTAGGAGGTGAAAAGGCAATTTTCCCTTCTTTTTTGCCTTTCTCAATGATTCTTCATCTTCACGTGCTGCACGCACCACAAGGATTTTTCATAACAGCCATAGAGGTTCTATAACTGGCAGTTATGGCCATTATGGTAACCGTAGCAGTGTTAAGGCTGTGTATTGTAATCTCACCTCTATTAGACCCCGATTGAGATGGAGCACACTGAAACTGCTGCATTATGTTTCATTTGACTTTTTGAACTTTTTGTTGCTCTGTGCCAATTGGTGGTCTCATTTGATTTTAAAAATTTCTGTTGCTGTGTACCAATTGGTGGCCTTCCCTTGCTAGTTATAAGACTTTTTTTAGCTTAATTTCTTTTTCTCTTTTTTTTGGCATGTAATAGCCATTTGTTCATTGGTAATTTCAATATGTAATAATTATGTTCTCTGCAAAACACGGTGTCTACTAAACTCTCGGAATAAATTTTGATTCGTGGAATCACCAGTACAAGATGATTTGCTGCTAAGGTAATTCCCAGTGAAACTATATCCTCATATCACCTAGCCAAAATATATATATATATATATATCTTCCCATACCTTTTTCATACATCGGTGGGTAAGCAGTGAAAGTATGTCAGCATATTTTTATGGTAGTAGTGAAATTGTTCTTGAAGCAGCAGTACAAGAGCAACTATCACCACTAACGGGAACATAAAGTTTAAAGTTTATCTCCCTCAATTATGTGTGTTGCTTTTGAGAGTATGTTTGCACATTAATTTGCCTCATCAATTTCAAAATTTTCATGTATTTTCTATTAGCAGGATCTTTTGCAGGCTGTATTCCCATTTGACCTCTTGCTAGATCGTAGAAAGCGAACTAACTTTCTGCATAATCTTGAGAAGTGTTCAAAGTCTCAAGCAAAACCAAAGGTTGTAAGGGATGCTGGAATTGCTTTAGCATCATTGGTTGTTTGTGAGGAAGCCCTTGAGCGGGAACTATTTATATCTACTTCGTAAGTTCTGCGTGTTCATTGTTGCAATGCTGCTTTCTTGTGCTGATAATTGTTGATATTTAAACAAACACATCGCCATATAGTTTAGCAGTTATTATCATCCTTGCTACACATTGTGGTCACTGTAGTTTCTTTCTTTCTATGTTTGCAGCTATGTTCCAGGGATGGAAGTGACTTTATCAAGCCGTCTGAAAAGCTTGTACAGTATCTACAGCAAGGTAGCAGCAGATTTGTCATCTCTGATAACAATAATAATAATAATATTAACAATAAAAATAAGAAAAAAGCATGCACTCACCGTGACATGTATATAACCACAGAAAAGAACGTGCTTTAGTCATGGGGATTTAGACAGAGGAGACATTATATAGACATGTTTTGATATTATTATGGAAATGTATATTCTTGGAAGAGTCAACAGTGTTCCCCTCTAGATAGGTGAACAGTTTTAGTTTATGCACTGGTTTTCTTGTAGATAGTTCTATTGTCTCAACTGTATGAGATCGCATAAAAGAAGATCTGGGTACTAATAGTCAAAATTCTGGTATTTGCTAGCATTTTGTAATAATTGTGGGAAGAAGGTAAGTTTTGGCTTTGGTTTCAGATTCATATTCATATAGAAATGTACCAAGTTTCCTTTGGTGAACTTCCCTTGTAATAGTCATTCAGTCTTATATGAGTTAAAGAAATTGGCACTTATTAGTATCATATTTGTATCCCTTCAGGAATTTCGTAGTAACTTCTCCAAAAAGTGTGATCTAAACTAATTTTCCCGTAACTTTTTTATTTATAATTCTGTGCCAACATTTGCAAATAACTAAGATGAGGATGTTAAGGTGGTTCTGCATCTATACAGGAAAAGACAAAATTAGAGACTGGATTATATGTAATGAGGTTAGATTGCCATCTAGTGAAGATAAGGTGCACAAGATGCAATTAAGATGATTTATACATGTGAGAAAAATACTGTAGATGCACCGGCGAGGTAACCATGTGGAATGGAAGAACTTTGTAGCAAAAGAGGTAAAGACCAAAGAAAACACAGTGGAATATAATAGCCTTACAGAATATGGCCATGGATAGAGATAGTTGGAGAGCTAGAATTCATCTAGCTGACTCCACCTAGTGGGATTAAGGCTTCTGATTGTTGTTGGTGTTGTTTTTAATTTATAATTTTTCATTCTTTCAACAATATAAAGAAATTGATGTAGTGAAAGAGAACACTTATATAATAAGTTAGACTCTGATGAAAGCTTTCGAATATGGCATCCTTTGATTATTTTCAGTGTCATATTGCTCCAATTGATTCTCATTCCCCACTTTTTTCCTTTTGTGCTATTAGTTACTCACTGAGTGTGTGTGTGGGCATGTAACCAATTACATGTCTGTCTTGTGAATATAGCTTTTGTTTAAGTCCATCTTATCTTCAATTATCTTCATGTCGTTGAATTTTGACAGCAAGACCTTGCAAAGAACTCTTATGAAAAAAATTTGTTTTATTTACCCAGATGGAACGAAAAGATGTTTGCATCAAAAAAGTATATGATGCCCGTGCATTGAGGGTAATTGTTGGGGATAAGAATGGGACTTTACATGGAGAGGCAGTTCAGTGTTGTTACAGTCTTCTCAACATTGTTCACAGGTGAATGACAATAAAAATTGCCTATCCTCTATTTTTGTCAAGCATGAAATGGTTTCTAGCATAAATTGGCGATACAAACTGTGTTTCAGCTCTGTTTTGCTTTCCAATGCTGAGACAAGATATTTTTCAGGAAGTCACCATAGTAACTTGTTTGAAAGGGCTTTAAATGATCAATAATTAAAAACAGATTTGGCATGTAGCTATTTAATAATATGCTTAAACTGTGATCTTGGGAAATGAGAACTTGTTATATTCCTTTCCCTGTGTGCAGGCTTTGGACTCCTGTTGATGGTGAATTTGATGACTACATTGTTAACCCAAAGCCCAGTGGCTATCAGGTTACAAATCCATTTCACTGTTTTCACTGTCAATAAGAGACGAGGAATCCAATCACTCATGTTGTTGCATTTGCTCAGACAGATATTATTTTACACTGAAATTACAGAATGTATGTCTTATTTCTGGCACTATAAATCTTTCCCTGATTGACTTGGAAGATGAAGAAACTATTTTGCCTTCATTTCCTTTATTTTTCCAGTAAAGAGTGGATATATCATATATGCTAGCAAACTGATTACTTTTGCAGAAGACTTTGTTCTTTTAGTTCTCAATAAGGAAATTCCAAAATATAATTGCAAGCTAAAATTTTGTATGGATAGCAGCTTGCTGCAAGCTTTAAAATCATTTACACATTTCTTCTACTATCCACACATTTACTTTAAGATTTTATGTTAAAAGATCTTTCAGTAGTTTATGGGTTTGATTGTGGCCTAATTTAGAAGTTGCAAGTAACTGTAGCTTTAGTACCTATGTACTTGAACTAGCATGGATTAGCTCATATCCTCTTTGGCAGTAGATACTTGATCTGTCAGAGGCTTGTCCTTGTATCCGGCACTTAAAATCATCTGCTCTATCATGTTTAACTCTTAGTTCTAAACACATGCTTTCTTGGTGAGTAGTTTAACCAAACTTCCAAGTTCTGATCAGAAGTCCACCTGTAATGAAAAATGCTTTGCATAGGTACCAACTATCATTTGTTAGATACACTCTGAACAAATTCATTTACCACGAAGTCTCATATATATATATATATATATATTTTTCAGATTAATGGCTATGAAGTAGAAATATTCCCAATTGCTGTATCCAACAGAAACAAAGTATAAAAACTTCCCATATTTTCTGACTATTTGGATGGGATATCCTGCTGCAAGATCATGTGAGCTAATAAATCTATGGGTATTGTAGTTCTGAAATAATTTTGAAAGAATTTGCTAACTATACAAAATGATAACTAACTTTCAGAAGAAAGTTGTGACTACAATTCTGGTTATTTGAAGGTAATATGAAGGAGTTATTTATTCCTATTTTTGTTTCATAATGATTGCATTTGCATAGCACTTCTTGTCATTTTTCACTTTTTACTCAGGTAACAATTTGATTATCTTTGTGAAAATACATAAATATATTTTTGCACTAATACATATGTTTTGAGTCTGTATTAAGTATTGGCCAACTCTCCTTGAAAATTGCACTCTAAACCCCAACTTTGCTTTCTAATCTCAGTCTCTTCACACCGCAGTACAAGGTCCTGATAACTGTCCTTTTGAAGTTCAGATAAGGACACAGGTGGTCTGCTTTCCCTCTCTTGCAATTAGATCAATTTCATGTCCACATGGATTCATTTGGCTAATAATACTTGCTCCCAACATTTTAGAGGATGCATGAGTATGCTGAACATGGACTTGCTGCACATTGGCTTTATAAAGAAACTGAAAACAAGTTGTCTTCCTTAAGTAGCATTGATAAGTCAGAGGCATATTTCTCAGACGATATGGACCAAAGCTCTATTGAAGATGATGCTTTTTGGAAATATAGTTCCTTGAAAGCAGGGCATCCACTCCTCAGAGTGGATGGTAGTCAATTGCTTGCTGCTGTTATTGTCAGGTTGGTCATCTCTAAACTATATCCAGTGCTGAGACGATTTTCTTTTTCTAACTTTTTGCATGCATATCATATTTCCAGAGTCGATAAAGGTGGAAGAGAACTTCTTGTTGCTGTGAGCTTTGGACTAGCAGCTTCTGAAGCAGTAGCTGAAAGAAGATCGTCTTGCCAAATAAAACGATGGGAAGCTTATGCAAGGCTTTATAAAAAGGTTAAATAAAATAAGAAGATTCTATAGAAGCTTTACCGTTAAGATGGCTCAGGGCTCTTCAAGAAATAATGGCTATTTTGACAACTTTCCTGATTTTGATGGACAAAACTAAAAATTATCATGTCATAGAAAACTTGGTTGCGAAGCCTTGAGGAGGTGACAGGTAGAGAAAACTATTTGATAGAGAACATCAGATTGCTATCTAGATAAATTTCACATGATACTGGGTAATGCCTATGTTTTAACTAGAAAGGGAAAGCCTAAAACTGGACGCAGAGCATAGAGCAAGAATTGAAAGACCATGTCCAAAATTTAATTTAATGCATACCCTCAGATGTGATTAATCTTTAGTTGAAGATATTTTTTTATGTAGAAGCATCGTTGTAGTTACCATTTGTATCATATTCAGACTGACACAAATTGGCTTATAGGTAACTGAAGAGTGGTGGTGTGAACCTGGACATGGAGATTGGTGTACTTGCCTTGAAAAGTACACACTCTGTCGAGATGGCATTTACCATAAGGTATGTTCGCCATGCATTTGCTTTTCTTTCTTTTTTTTTTTCATTTCTAGTTTTACTTAGTTTTGTTAACTCGACTTCAATCAAATGGACAAATCCATTCTATAAAAAATTTGAAAGTCCAAAAACAGATTTTACTAAATTTCTGAATAGAAATAAGAGACGCAGGGTTGCTGTAAAGTCAACAGTAATGTGCAACCAGGGCCGGCCCTACCTTGAAGTCATTTATGCCATGGCATTAGGCCCCCCAAATTAGAAGGCCCCATATTTTAGAAATTTTTTAATATTATATATATATTTTTTTATTTTTTAATAATTAATATTTTATTAAAAATTAAATATAAAACATTTTAATTTTTTTTAACTTCCTTTACCATTTTTCATTTTTTAACCGTTGTTGTGGTGTTTCCCATAAAACTCATGATTTATTAAATAAACTTGATTATGGAGATTTAATGAACAATTTTGCATTTCAAAAGACAAGAAAAATTGATTTTATATAAAGATGAACATAGTCCAACACATATATGTAAAATGAAAAGTTATTGTTGGTGAATTTTATCCTTTAATACTATCAGTTTAATGTTATATTTTGTTTCTCTCTATAAGAAAATCATGAATATATAATTTTTTGCTCGCACTAATCCTTGTAGATTTTAAAAAAAAAATAGTTTTATTTTTTTTTGTTTATTATTGTAAGTTATTTGGCTTTTTTTTTTCTGAGACATTATATTTTAGTTGAAAATTTATTATTGTTAAGAGATTATTATACTTTGTAGTTGATTGAATTTTAATTTTTTTTATTTAATAAAATGATGAAATATTTATGTAAAAAAATATATTATTTATTTTTTTATAAAAAATTAATACTGAAAGGCCTCAACAAATCTTTTTGCCTAAGGCCCCAACTCTGTTGGGCCGGCTCTGTGTGCAACACTAAATTGAAGCAAGATGTGTATTATAACTAATTATGTTGGTAATGCGTGTGTACATCACTTACACCCGATGCTAATCCTAAAGGCATCTTCTCATCATAAAATTTTGACAAAGACAGTGGGATCATTTAAAAGCTGAATTTTGAAAAAACACCACATCCTTCTTCCTGAACTCTGAGATTACATCTTCCATCAATTGGTGGTGATGAGGCATAGCATCTCTCAAAACAAGGGAGTCTAAAATTAGGCACGGAACAGGACTTCTGAATTTTAAAACTTCAGAGACTAGTCTGGGAAGGATATGGGTTGAATGCCAAATAGAAAGATGGTTTTTCAAGCAAATAATAAAACAGAAAACTCAGAGCTCCTGAGAATGAAAAAGAAAACTTCTGCAGATCTTTGCCTGGAGTTTTTTAGGCTTAACCCTTAAGGTGAGGCTGTGTTTCACTTCCAAAATGCTAGGTTGCATTACGTATAGTGGCGGTCTCACAATTCCTTCAACCAACTTTATTGATTTACTACATGTATCTAAGTTGGTAGACTTGTACTTAGTAGCATTGGAATACTAAAGCAGTGAACTTGTCACAGTTGGGTTGCAAAAACCATTTTAGGCTCTTACCCTGATCCACTATATATAGGATCCAGGTAACACCACATGGAAGAAATCTAAATTTCTTGAAAACCCTCTTATCTAATGACATGATTGAAGTTCCTTACAGAATGTTTGTCCCATATGCATCTTCTCTAAAAAAATTGCTGACCGAACATATGCATCCTCTCTTATATCCCATTCAAAGCTGGGGCGGAATTATTATTATAAATTATGCCCTCTAACACTCCCCTCCCCCCAAAAAATAAAGAATAAAAAAGATGGGGGGGGGGGGGGGGGGGAATTGCGCGTCCCAAAGCTGGGGCGGAACTACATTCAATTGAAGGTGCGCAATTCCCCCCCAAAAAAATAAATAATAATAAATAAAAAAATAAAAAAGATAGGGGCAATTAAGTAATTCCCCCCCCCCCACCAACAAGTACTGATTCAAAGGATCAAATTTTGAGATGACAAAATGAAATATCAAATTGCCAGGTTGTGTTATGAAGCTGGGACTTGAAGCTCCCTATATCATTTGTTATTTCCAAAACCCTACAGGTTATCACTTGAAAAAAAGTAGAAAGAGTATTAATCTTCAATCGAGCAAATCTCTCATCCGCGTGATGATGAATCATAAGTGGTTCCTTTTTTTCTCATTATCTTTTAGCTATATTTGCTGCTTTTATTGGCTTTTTTGTATCCATATTAGAATTAACAAAAAAGCATCGGTTGAACTGATTAATATCATCGTTTATGTACTCCTATGCAGCAAGACCAGTTTGAGCGCCTACTACCAACCTTCATTCAGGTCATTGATTTGACAGAAAGGGAGGAAAATGAATACTGGGCTGTTGTGTCCGCTGTTTCTGAAGGCAAACAGGTCGCTGCCATCATGTCTAACTCCAGCTGCCACGAGCGGCGAGCCTCCAAACTTTCTAGTTCAAGTTCTACAGAATCTGGCATCAACGATAAGGTATGTCTTAATTACAAATCAAAATCATGTTAGATGCTTTGCATGAACGATCTATGATTCCCACCCCTTGTACCTACTTTCATCCATCCATGATCCATGCCGCATTTAGCTTCTGCCGGGCGTGCGTTTGAGTCCATTGAATCCCTTTTTTTCCCGTGTTGATGATCACTAGCGGTAAAATTTCTAGGTGCAACTGCTGAGGACAATGCTGCAGTGGGAAGAGCAGCTGCGGTCTGAAGCCGGTGATTTTGAATCCATTCCACTTGGTGAAGTGGTGATTGTGTGTTGGCCGCATGGTGAGATCCTGAGACTAAGAAGTGGTAGCACTGCTGCAGATGCTGCTATAAGAGTTGGGTTAGAGGGGAAGCTTGTTTCAGTAAACGGCCAGTTTGTACTGCCCGGCACCCGGCTCAAAGATGGCGACGTAGTTGAAGTCAGAGTGTAAAACCTCCAACTTCAGTCACTGCTGCTGGTACGTAGAGGACGATGAGGGTGACAGAATCAGTACATTTTCCCCCTTTTTTGCATCATCTTATTCAGTTGGTTTGAGGGCTTTAACAGTGAAAATGTGGAAGGTTGAAGAGCAATTGCAGCTGCAGCTGCTGTCTCCCGTGTATATAAACCCCCCATTTATTGTTGTAATTTGCAGAAATCGCATGTTTAGCAAATTGAAAACTAGTCTTGTGGATGTAAATCAAATTTCTCTATAAAGTTCAATGTGGATGTAAATCAAATTTATCTATAAAGTTCGAAGTGTGATTCCAAGAAATGAAAATCGAACAAAAAACGGATATAATACGAAATAAAAACGAAAAATAGTATTTTTAAAAAATATAAATAAATAAAATTATTCAATATAAAAATAAATATAAATTTTATAATGCATTCAAATAAATTTGTAAAAATTTTGAATTAGAGATAGGAAATAACTTTGCATTTTTTTATATTTTTTTATATTTTTTTAATATTATGAAATAGTTTCAAAATGTTTTTGAAATTATAAAAATAACTTAGAAACATTTTTTGATATTTTGAAAATGTCAAAATGATTCTCAAGATAATTTCGTTCATAATAGATTATTGTAATTTAATTTAAATAGATGCTAGGGATCATTTTAAGTTAATTTTAATTTAATTAACACCATTAATATTTCATAACTAATGGAGTATTTTAGTAATTTAATATGTATGCATGTTTGTGTATATATATAACTTATTGAGTGGAAATTAAATCGCGATAAATGTTTAGATAAAAGACTCTCGGCAGAAAAATGAGAAAAAAAAAGAAAAAAAATTGTGATTAGTGCCACTTTGGGCCAGACCAAGGCTTTGGGGCCGTAGCCTGACCCATTTAACCTGTTGCACCTAATTGCAACGTTCTTTTAAAAAAAAAAGGGTAGTGTTAGCTATTCTTGTAGGGGTAATAATTCAGTTTTAATAAACAAAATATATATATTTATTTTTAGATTAAACTACATTATTTCCAAATTCTTAAAATAATTTTATTAGTGTATGATGAATGTATTGTAGTTTGTAATATTTTATTAATTAATAAGATTATTTTAAAACTAAAAACAATACATTTTTCTAAAAATAATGTATATATATATATATATTAAAATCTAACCATTATTTTAAGAACAATAAGTAACATTGCCTTAAAAATAAAAACAAAAAGCTTAGACTCAAAAAGGGTAACAAGCCCCAAATAGTAGGAGGATGGGAGTCACTCATAATTTTTTGTTCGGGTGTGTAACGCCCCGTAAATAGCAATTTAATTTAATTTTGAGATAATTTGATTTAAAAGAAATATTAAAATAATTTGTGGTGATTAAATAAAATTAAATTATGTGATTTTAAGGAAATAAGAAATTAAGGTAATTGATTAATTATTTTAAGAATTTATGGAATTAGAAAAAAATTAAAATAAATTAAATTGTGTGATTTTTAGAAGTTTCAGGCATTACTATAATTAATATAGTGGGTGTTTGTGTATATAATGGAAGTTGAGGGTGGTTGGTGCGGTTTCCGTAAAAGGGACCAAGGTCCCTTTAAATTTAATGGTTGCAGAATAAGGTTAAAGGCGTGCGGGTGGCTCAGGCGGTTCGCAGGCATGCGGGTGTGGGCGTGGGCGAGGGATCAATTCGCGACGGGCACGAGGGGTGGATTTTTGGGCTGATTTAATTAGCCCAAAGTCGTTGAAACGACGTCGTTTCGAATGAGGCGGTGACCTCCCGCGCTGCCACGTGGCCGCTCCTTTTGCACGAATTTAAGCCCAATTTCGAGCAAGTTTTTACAGCAACCAGCAGCCAACAAATTTACAGAAAGAAGCAGCAGCTCGCGGGATAATTTCAGAAATTTGGAGCCAAAAATTCAGATAAAATCACGTTTAATTCCAGAGTTAATTTTCCAGGTATGTAGAGCAGCTAGTAATTAATATTCTGTACGGTCGAATTTTTGTTTAGAGCCAATTTTATTAATTTTGTCAAATAATTAGGATATTGCAGTTTGTATAACTTTGACCGCGTTTGGTCAAATCGAGCCTAAGGCTATCTTCGTAAAGGTAAGTTCTTTATACCCTCATTGTCGATTCTTTCGATGTCAATTAATTTGACCTCCCTTCGTTGGTTTTGGTTGTTAATAAATTATGGAATTTTAAACGATTTGTTTTAAAATTTAATTTATTAAACTGATTTCGATGGTTTATTCGTTGATTGCCTACGGGTGTTTGTGCCACCCCCAAGCCTATAGGAATGATGTCGTACTCACCCGGGGCTAGGTTCTTAGCTGTCGGGTATTATTATTGGATTTTTGGTTATTTATTGGCTAGAGCGGTTGTGCAGTGAGGGCAAGGATTAGCTATTCGATGACGGTGTGACTGTCGTACGGTCTATCTTAGGCCTTCAGATGGTCTCTCCTAGTCACGGACTGCTGACCGGTGCCAAGCACTGCTGACTAGCTCTGTCGTTATGTGATTATAGCATGCCTGGTTATGTTTTATTCTTGTTGCATGGTTTGGTATGCACATGGGTACGGGCTGCATGTTGAGATTATCATGATTTGGTTATGCTTGATCACAGACATTCTAGCTTGGTCAGGTTACATCCAGCACGGACATATGCATCGCGTGTGACTTACTATATAGGCGGAGTATGGCCTGATGCCTGGATGTATGGGCGCCTTGTATCACGTTGATGCTCATTATGCCATTGCATTTTATATGCATTGCATGGTTACTGGTAGTATTTAGTTCTCGGACGGGAGTATCGTTCCGAGGGAGCCTATGGCTCGACTATTGGGAGTATCAACAGGGATACAGGTGACGGGAGTACCGATCCAAGACAGTGCGCACAGGTTTGTTGGAGATCTATGTTGCCTTTCAGGGCAGCGGTAGGTTGGTATGGGACTTGGGTGCCAGGTATCTTATGTGGGCCCCAATGACCAGTATGTGTTTTTATTATGCGGCACTGTTGCGTTGTTGCGTCACATGGCTTGTGTGTACATGTGGGTTTATATTTGAGGTGATCTCCTCTTCTGTTTCATTTATAGCCTTCATTTTCATATAAACTTACTGAGTCTTGTGACTCACCTTGCTTTCCATCATTCCGAGTAAGGTTAAAGCAAAAGTCGAGTGCGAGGACCGCGCCACCTAGCAGTCAGTCGTGTCGGTAGGGTGTACAGTTAGCTACCCCCGTTTTCTCTGATGTTTTGTTAGGAGTTTTGACTCTCATTTTTTACTGTGCCCGGTTATTTCTTGTATCTTTTATTTGTTGGCATAGGTGTCTGTATATTTTTATATACTCCTTGACCGCTGTTCCAGCGGGGTACTTGTGGACGTGCGTGTATATTGTTTTGCTTCCGCTGTTGTATTTTTCGTATGTATGCATGTCAGGGTGTTTTTGTTTTATGTCTATTTCTCCTTCCTTTATGTAAGCGCTTTCGTTCGAATAGACCGGGTGGTTGGGATATCCAGGCGAGGGTGCTTATATGGTGAGTAATATTTTAATTAAATCAAATTGATCCAAATTGTCGATTTAGTTTAATTCAAGTTGATTTTTAAATTTGACAATTTTAATTCGATTCGAATGGATTTCTATATTAAACAAAATTGAAATGACCATACCAACCAAAATGTCAAAAATAGTATTGTCTTTGATCTTTCCCCTTCAATTTTTGTTAGTGTTTTCTTGATTTTTAGTCATTTTTCTTTTAAATTTGTGGTTTATTTGATTTGACAATTTCGTTGGTTCGATTTGATTTTTAACACAAATTCAATCAATTCAATTTTATCAGCTTAGTTGATTCAACAACTGAACCGATCGAATGTTCACCCTTACGTATAATATATACTTAACGGTTATAAGTTATCATTATTATTTTTGTTAATGTATCTAATTAGTAACATAATATTTTTTATTTATCTGCACAATACTATAATTATAAAGATCGTGACAAATATATATATATAATATATATAGTCTTTTTAGTTTTTAACAATTGCCCATCCATTGTAAAACTCCAATATGAACATTTAGATATAATTTTTGAAAAACAACCAGCCCTAATATACTACAACAATACCATGTATTTACTCTCTGAGTGCAAGTAGATTATGTATAATTTTTTTTAGTAAAAACTATTTATTTATAGAAAACTATTTATATTTTAACGAGAGTATATTTATGGAAGGTTATTTATATTTTAGTTATGAGTTATTTATATATATGAAAATTATAAATTAATTATATTATAAATTTGTTGTAGCATATTCTCCTAAAGGATGTTCCATTCTTCAAGAGAAATAAGTTATTCTCTGGGACAATAACTGTTATCTCAAATGAACATTATTTATTATAATAAAATAATTATTTTGAATTGCATACAATTATCCTAGAGAAACATCATTATCTTAGGAGGAGTTTTTTTTCCATTACAATTTATATATCAAACAACATAATTGAATTATTATACCGAAGGAACAACACGAGAATATTTCTCCCCGAGCAATTACTTCACTCTCCCACTTTCTCTTTATATTGCTTATTCAAGTCCAACAACCACTTATTTGAAATATTAAAATCATCTGATCTATTTCCTTAAAAGAGACACAAGTTTTATCAGATAATGATGAACTCTCCCCTGAACAATAGCCTGTTACTTGCTTCTTGACTTGCATACCAAGTTCGTTGCTCGGCTCTATCTTAGTCGAGCTTACTGCTTTGTAAATTTTAATTGTCGTATTCATAACAACAACAAAAATATTTATGACTTATTGGAAAGTCATTTTATGCATGTGAAATTTAAAAAGTATTTTTTCATATATAACAAATATACGCTATTATAAGAATTAAAAATATCCCGATAGAGCTTTGCAATAAATATATACATCAAAACTATTAATATATTTTTCATATTATTTGGAAAAAAAATTGCTTAAAGAATATTTCAATTCAATATGTAAAAAATAAATATTTTTCATTGTTTTCACATACAACATTTAATTTTGTACAAAAAAGCCAAATGTTGTAAAATTTGACTAGTAAGGTTCTAATTAAAAAAATAAATTAAATTAATTTAAATAAGACATTTTTTAATACTCTTGAGTAAAGTAATATGTTAACTTAAATAAGTAAATTATACTGAAAACTTGTAAAATAAGATATATTTCAATACATTATCATTCAGTTGTGAGTAAGTCCAGTATTACCATTATGATAAAACATAATAATAATAAAAAATACTCTCTCAATGATCTTTGATTTAAAAGTCAACATCATAGTCGAGTCATTATAATTACGAAGTTCTAAGCCAACCATTACCTGACTTATTTCCTAAAAATAAATTGGTTTTTGTCATTTAAATCTATCTTATTTATTTTTCTGTTATTTCTTTTTATCTATCTCTTTTTATATGGTAATAAAAATTATTTATTTTTATTTCATTAAAACCCTAACTAAACTCCAAAGACGACCACGGGTGGTGGTGCCAACCCGACATACACGTATTTTAATTTTTCTATGGTTAGAGAGAAATGAGAGAAAAAATTAAAAATAAATAGTTATTTTATCATATTTGTTGATATATAAAATCATCGTTGTAATTTTAAAAAATTTGACGAGCCATTCTTATAATTAGATTTTATCTTAGAGACGATTATTGCAATTTAATTATAAAAATATATTTATTGATTTTTGCCCTCAATAAAAGAAACAAAAAAATTACTAAATTTGAATTATACCGATCTAATTTGAAAATGACAAAACTTTAGATAACCGCACAAAATTGCAGGCAGCACAACGTTTCACGTTTGATTGATGAAAAAGTGGGGAGCGGGAAAATTGCGAAAGCCCAAAGTTTCAAACCTCTCTCTCTCTCTCTCTCTCCATGTTCAGCATCTGGAAACTATCTTTGTACATTTGAAATCGATTCACATCCAGCAGGGTTGGCTTCTACTTGCCAACTCAAGGTCTCGAACGCAGATCTATCTGTTTGCCGATCATTCCTCCTCGGCTTCCAAGGGCTCTATCAATTGCTTTGCTTTTTAGGGTTTTCTACTTTCGATCTTCAAATTTACCCGTAAGTCCTGTTCTCTCCGTATGCAATATGGTTCCAAATGTAAGTGCTTTATTTCAGTACAGTTAATCGTGCAGAAATACGTTAGTTTTATGTGCTGTCCGCTGTCGAATCATCTTAGCGGAGTATTCAGGGTATGATTTGAATAATTCTGCTGTGGTGATTTGTTTGATGTTGTGTCCGTGGGAGGGGTGTCCATCCGCTATTTGTAATACGGACATAGAACAATAATTGAGAATTTTAGTTGGTAAAAAACAAAACATGGAACTCGGTCAGAGAGAGAGAGAGAGAGTCTTGTTGAATTAGCTTAATTCAAACGCAAGTGATATTCATTCATGGGACAGTTATTTGTGAATATATTTTATGGTCATTCCAACTAGAAAGAGTCCATTAATTGTGTCCAAGTTACTCAAATTTGCTTATTGGGAAATTGACCTCAAGGGGAAAAAATATCTGCAGACTCAGAGATGGGTGTTGAAAACTACCATGTGATTGAGCTTGTAGGTGAAGGCTCTTTTGGGAAGGTATACAAGGGAAGGAGGAAGTACACTGGCCAGGTATCCTGTGCGTTTTTTCTATCCTATCAAAGTTTATCATTTGAAGATTGAAGCTTCTAATTGTCTGATTTCTGTTTTGAAACTATTTCAGACAGTTGCAATGAAATTTATCCTTAAACATGGTAAAAGCGAGAAGGACATTCATAATTTGAGACAGGAAATTGAGGTAACTCACACCAGTTTGTGAAATTAGGTCATAGAAATGTATTATAGATTTATCATGTCACTTGTTTTATAGGTAGAGCTATTGATATAATGTCCATGTAAATTACTGGTGAAGTTATTTGTTGTCTCCAAAAATATTTGCTTGCTCGGGCATTTCTACATGATTGGTGGTGAGGAAACATTTGCATCTGAAATGTTGAAGATCCAGCTAACAGAAGTCCTAGTACAGGAAAGATGGCGGTCATTGCCATCTTGGAACTAGTCAAATTAGTTTTTTTTTTTTTTTTAATACCTCGGGTGCCAATTTATTGTTCTTGTTGAAATATGCAGATTCTGAGAAAGTTGAAGCACGAAAATATAATTGAAATGCTGGACTCTTTTGAAAGCCCACAAGAGTTCTGTGTTGTCACTGAATTTGCTCAAGTAATTACTCTCTCCCTCTCATAGGCAGACACAAACATACTATGGCATAAGATGTTAAAGTTGACCATTTATTGCTAGAAGAGATTAAAGATTGTTGATCCTGTTTGGATGCATGATGACTTATATCTATATGCAGGGTGAATTGTTTGAAATTCTTGAGGATGATAAGTGCCTGCCGGAAGCACAAGTTCAAGCTATAGCAAAGCAGTTGGTACTTGTTCGCCTCAGTACTTGTTTCTATTTACATTTTTTTCTAAAACATGATTGGTTTGGTGAAAAAATAATACTTACTTCCATGCTTGTAGTTTGCAATCCTCATGCATTAAAACTTTCTTCCGCATTGATCATAATATTCTGCTTTTGAAAATTTCAGGTGAAGGCATTGCATTATTTACACTCCAATCGAATAATACACCGTGACATGAAGCCACAAAATATTCTCATTGGTGCTGGTTCTGTTGTAAAGGTTGACTAATTGAAAAAATACATTTCTTCCTCTTTTAATGCACTGTTTTGCATGGGCTTTGTCCAAGTGCTTAATTTTCTCATTGGCTTATCAGAGTTTCCTAGCCTCTATATAAGGAATTGATTTGCTTACTTAAGTTGCCTGTGTTGGCATAGACCAATGATTCTAATGTTATCGTCACTTTCTGAGAACGTACTGTTTCATAACCCAAGTAAACCATAAGAAACATATACAAGCCAGAAGTATATTAGGAATCAATAAAGAATATGGAGTAGTAAGAAATTCAGGACACCTATGTTTACTTGGAAAATCCTTCAAAGAGGATAAAATCAAAGGCCAGTGACTGGAATGGACTTATCAACAAAATGTGGTTATAAAGACACAAAGACACCAAAACCAGTTACAAGAATACAAGAAAGCTCCCTACAAGAAATATGTGATGAAAGTTCCAAACTTGTAAGTTTGAGAAACCTTCTTGGAAAGAGAAATTACAGAATCCTTGTAGATTAGGAAGCAGAAAAATCCTTTTTTGCATTATCTTGAATTCCTGCTCAAGAAACTCTTATGTTGACAATATTTGTTGTACATTGAATCTATCAATTTTATGATTGAAGATAAAATTTGAAGTCTTGAACCCAATTTGACTGTTATATGCCATACTAGCACAACGTTTCTTAAACTTCTTCTAATATTGCATCAGCTCTTAGAATTGTTTGTTTGGAAAAGAGGCCTCCTCCTCTAGGAAAACCTATTTGACCTGCATATACATTGGAATTTACGTGTGCAAGTGTTAAAAATGCATTAGAATGGCCAACACGTTTGAAACAGGGTTGTCCAACTGTTAAATATGTGAACCCAGTTCATTTTGACATGATTACCAGTGTTGCTTTTAGTTGGACCCTTGATCAAAAACAATTTGTCTAATCTGATATTTTGCTCCAAAACATATTGGAATGCTGTTTGGATTTGGCTGTCCCTTTTAAGATTGAGTGCTCTTAAGCTTCATACCTATTGAATGTTTAAACTAAGTTGGTGATGCACGTTCTGTTGATTTTTTTTTTTTTTTTTTAATATAGGGACATAGGATTAAAGAATATATGTTTTACAAAAAGTTGAAGAATCTATGTTTCTAGAACTTCATCATGACTTTTTGACTCGACTAGCTTTATTTTTGAGCCTCTGTAGTCTAGGAGGTTTCTCTTTTATATGGAACTTTGTGATCTCTAATAAAGTAATGTACTGCCAAGCCAAAAAAAAAAAAAAAAACAATGCAGTTTACTGTTCATTCAAATTTTTAGTACAGAATCCTTTTCTAACAAGAATGAGGTATTTCAACCACTGGTAATCCTCTATACCTGAGTGCCTTCCACCATCATCCTAGCATTCTACATTCATTTTTTACAAGTGTTGTTTCCCTGAGTACCTTGCCCCATCATTCAGATGTACAAATTACTATAATAGCATGGTAGGAATAATGTGCTTTTTGCCCTTAGTAGTTTGGAAAACATTTTGGCAGCCAGAGCTTGGAGTAACTAACACTGATATTCTTTATGTATATGCTTCATTCTGGGCCTTTGGTTGCTCTTAGCTTGGCCTTGCTTTGGTCTTTTCCACAGCACAAGGCAACTGATTTGTCAAAGCAGAGTAGCGTGAAGGTTCTCCATTACATTCCTACCATTACTTGTTGAGTGAGATTGTAGTTTAAGGATGCTGAGCTAATGCAGTTCCTCAATTATGTAGAAATATGATAATTTGAAAATTAACAAATAATGAGCTGTCTTTTTTGGTTTGGTTTTGTCTTATATTGAATTTTATTTTCATACTAGCATGATAAGTTAATTCTCAATATTCAATCTTGTATTACTATTTGTCAAAGTGCTTTAACACAATATTTCTGGTTGTTTTATTTGGCACAGCTATGTGATTTTGGTTTTGCACGTGCTATGTCAACTAATACTGTTGTTCTCAGATCCATAAAAGGTCAGTCTCAGTGTTTGGTGGCAGTTACCAACTTTCGACTGAAGGGAAAACAGAATTCCTCCAAAGTTTGCTAACAGCATCTGTTGTGTTCTTGGTTGTTTAATGCTTTCATTCATGAACATATTTCAGGAACTCCTTTATACATGGCTCCAGAGTTGGTGCGAGAACAACCTTATAACCACACTGTTGATTTATGGTCTCTTGGAGTCATTTTGTATGTGCCTTTCCTTGTTCTTGTTTGTTGCAATGCTAACTTTCCTATTATCAGAACTTAACTAATTTGTTGTCCCATTATAGTGCCAACTTATTTTTTTGAATGATAAACTAATTTCCATTATAAAGAAATTTTAAGGATTTTCTGTCATTTCAGTTAGATTTTAATTTATTACTGAAAAAAATTAACTAGTAAAGTATATAATAGCCCTTGAATGGTTGGGGTTTTAATCTAAGTTAACTTCTTCAAGTTGAAGTTTAGCCTTTTAGGACTAATAACTGTTCATTTGCCTCAGATTATTTGCTCATTCATATAAATTTTTTGTTAATTTAAGTAGACTAAATAACCAAGTTGTTCTTGGTAGTGCAGTTCAAATAATCTAATAAAAAAGCTCTAGATGTTGCCTTATATACGAATTAGGGTGTTTCTTTCTAGTAGTTCAAACTCAGCCAGCCCTTGTTTGGTCTGCTACATGAAGCCATTTCATAATCTGGTGGTTTTATGTTAAGCCATATCCTTGGATAACTTTATTTCTTTCAGTTATTTAAGTTTTTATGAATGCTGAGCTTCAGTGAAGGTACAATACTCAAATAAGCTGCAAAGTGCATGATCACAATTGAGGATTTTGGAAGAAATAGCATAAGTTGCTTTATCAGTAAAAAAGTTTTATGGAAGTTATATTCTTGTAGAAGTTTTCTATACTTTCCTTGCTTTTGCTTTTAATTCTGGTAATCATGTTATCAATTGACACTCATTTCTCACAACTAAGACACACACACACACACATATAATCTCTATGGGCTTTTACATAATGAATTCCTGTAGTGTTAATGAATTTAGCAACTTTCCTTTTCTCTTCATGTTTTGTTGAGCATGGCAAGACAAAGACCTCTTGTTAAGATGCAGTAGGTACTTGCCCCACCCACTTGGGTTTAATGCACTTGGGCCTTGATCCACTTGCTTGGTTCTTCTAGATCTTGAGAACTCCCCTTGGCAGCTTGGCTGAGTGAGTACTCTTGGACCTTGATCCACTTGCTTGGTTCTTCTAGATCTTGAGAACTCCCCTTGTCAGCTTGGCTGAGTGAGTACTCTGTCCCCTAGCTGAGTGACTTATAGTAACTTCTGACAATTAGAATCTTGGGGCTACGGGGGGTCTTGTGGTTTGATGGCAAGAGACTGGAGATTTGTCACGGAATTGATTTCCCTTGAGGGAGGCACCTATGAGTCTATGACCAGTTTGGGAGACAGAGCGAGGCTATGGGTAACCAGGTGTTTTACTCATGTTGAGAATTGAGATAATTTTTGCCATTCTGGAACCTTTCTCTACTTGCTTCTCAAATTTCACATGATGTCTCTAATCTCTCTCCCTGGATTCAACCGGAGTACATACCATCTTGCTCCCAGGTTTCTGTTCTGAGGGCCCTCATCCTTCATAATAGCTAGGTGGGTTTATGAAGGGGTCACTAATCTTTTTAACTGGCTTTCATTCAATCAAAATTCTTCTTTCACCTCCTCTGGACTGCTTTAATCTATCTCTCCACCACCATAACCTCTGGTGGGCTCCATACCAGTGATAAATTATATCCCACTATCTCATTTTGACTTTGTCCATTTACCCATTCATAGATGTATTTGTGAGAAATTATTGACAAGTGCACAATTAGTTGACTACTTGCATACTCTTAAGCAAATATATCATAGGCATGTTAAGTCCATGGTGTAAATTTTGTGCTATCAGGTGTTTAGTCTACTACCGAGACCATGTATGAGGCCACAGTTTTGTCTTGATTAATGTCATTGCATCTTCATGTATGACTTTGTCATTGATATCATTGTTTCCCTTCTACAGTAGCCACTGAAATACTTTATATGTGATTTGCTTTTCTCAAAGGACACACACACCAAAAAAAAAAAAGAAACTCAAGCATTAAGACAAATTTTGTCATGGCATTTGTATGGAACTATTCTTTACAACTAGAATTAACAACAGAGGGAAGAGTAGGAATTATCACGTTCCTCCTGACTAAACTAATATCTAGCAAATCATATGAAGTCATGTAGTGGGTCAAGCAATGCAGCACTACCCATTTCTGTTATGCATTAGCATCTTGTTTTTTTTCCCCCCTTGTGTGCTTATTTTTTGTTTCTTTATTTTGTGTGCCTTGCTGAATGTGGACATGGTCAGGTATGAACTATTTGTTGGCCAACCACCATTTTATACAAATTCAGTTTATGCTCTCATCCGGCACATCATTAAGGTAAGTTAGTGTAAAGTTAACCAAAATTCTGAATCAAGCACTGAATAAACTGAAATACAATAATTTTTGCTTACCAGGATCCGGTGAAATATCCTGAGAACATGAGTCTTAATTTCAAAACCTTCCTGAAAGGCTTACTTAATAAGGTAAACATTGCCTAAAATTGTAAAACTGTATACATATTGGATGTCAACTGTTAGCCTCTCTCTCTCTCTAGTAATTGATGTAAATCATTGGTACAGGAGCCACAAAACAGACTGACTTGGCCTTCTCTTCTTGAACATCCTTTTGTTAAAGAAACTCCAGAAGATCTGGAGGCCAGGGTAAAAGTGACTTGTTATTACCATGTGAAGTAGGTTTCGTAGAATTGTTTTTCTTTTATTCACGCAATTATAATGTTTTAGTATGTGGCTTTTTTGGCAGGAAATTAATACTACCACTGCTGTTGCTAGGGGACGCCATGCAGCTTGGAGAGCTGAAGGAAACAATTATGTGCCAGCTGGATTGGCTGGTGCAAGTCCTGAAAGTAAGGCCTGTTCTGAATCTTGCATGCAAATAGGATTTTAGAGAATCTTATTACTATTACCCACATTTCATTAGGTATGGAGCAATCTCCTGTTGCTAACAGAAAGAATGGCATTCACAACCTTCGGAGTGATCCCCAATCAAATAGTCCTAACTCTGTGAAGGAGAATTCCTCACCAAGGGAGGAGTTCCCTGGATTTGTGGTTCCTGCAGATGTTGAGCAGTCAGGTAATTTATCTTCTAAATTGATGAAATACTTTTGTTTAACAACCTGTCACTTCTGCTTATTTTCTGTTTTCTTTCTGTAGTTTATTCAAGTGTATATATTGCATGGTGGGCACCCATGCCTTGTATGATAGAAATTATTTTCGCTCTTGTACTTGAATTTTCAAATTCTTTTACTCGATATGTCCCGAGCTAAGTGAACAGTTCTCCACATTCAGTGCATCCTGTCTGACTTGGATTGTGATGAATTGGAACCCATATGCTTGTCTGCACTTATCTATTTTTAGTAGCTCCTGCTATAACATTCTGTTTCCTTGATTTTCATTTGCTAAATAAGTTTGTAGGTTACACTATTTGTATTTGTTCATTCAGGTAACCAGGCCTTGGACCGGCTGGAAAACAACTCTCGTACAGTCAAGGGGGCAAAACTAATTGGTCAAGACAATAAAGCATTATCTGTTATTTTGCTACCTTTAAAGAACTGGCGCAAAGAAACTCAAGATTCCTGCAGGTAAACTAGGTGCATGCATTTAACCAATATGTTAAGTTAAATGTAAACCTTGAGTCTGGTAGAGGCATTGATTGTTGAATTTGATAATACTAGTCCATTCATGCACAACTCAATGTAGTAAGACGAATTCCTTTGGAAACATATTCTTAGTGGTGTGTCTGATCAAGTCGATGTAATGGTGTTGTCTACATATCTGTTTAAAATTTTCAGCTTTAACTTGACTTGATGACTTCTCTGTTCATCTCTCCTGCCTGGGTATGATGGCACTATCCATGGGGTAAATGCTAGCTAAAAAAGTGGAGTTTTTAGGGGAAGTTCAATATAAGTCCATTTTGGTGACCATTGTGGAAAAGTTCATGAAGTTCGGCTTTCCTATCCCACCTTTTTGTGGTACTCTAGGTTGTTTTCCCTCTTCTCTTAGTTTCTTTACTTTTTCTTTTATTGCATACTACATAATCTCCAACAGTCATACTCCAAATTTTAGCTCTCGAATCTCAATCTTTTATGGAGTGAGGTGTTTCCGGGCCATCCCAAATGACCCAATGAACAAGCCATGGGTGTTGTAAGGATTTCTTATTACATGAGTTGTGTGAAAAATTATTTACCGATCTTATTACATGATCATTTTCTTTGGTCCTGGGCATGCTGTTGATTTTTTGCTGTTGTCTGCTGGATTAAAGCTTCATATAATTTCTCAGGAATCAAGATATACTTTGTTCAAATCAATCACTGCGGATCCTTCTGAACGTAATTGCAGCTGGTGGTATCTGTACTTCTGGAGTTCTTGATGAAATAATTCATGAACTTCTTGGGTTCCTTTCTAACATATTGAACCTAAAATCTCCTGACGTTAACGACTTAATTGCAAAGGTATATTGCTGATTTTCGAGTAGAAATCTTAGGCGTCAGTTTCTCTGTGTATTTCATTCTTGTTTTATTTCCAGAATTCTGCCAGAAAGATTAACTGGAACATTATTTCAGAATGGCCAATAATTCTTTTACGATTTAATGTCAATTATCTTGTTGCCATCCAAATAAATTTTTTAGGCATATGTCCAGATTTTCTAGTTTAATAATAATAATCATTAGTGTAGATATTGCTGCCAACTAGTTTACTTTATAATAAAATTCTGAGGAACTAATTATAAGATTTGGCGTACAAAGTTTTCCCCTATCAAACAGTTTTCCTTACTTTGCTTTTTTAGTTTTAAGCAATACTGTAATTTATTTCTGGGTATGTTAAATTTATGAAGGGAAAAATTTCATGTTGTTGCCTGGTACAAGCTGCAGTTGCATTTTAATGGCTGCTGATAAGATAAATATTTCTGGTACAGGGCTTCTCAATCATAAAGAAGTTAGTCGATAGTTCTGGAGGCCCTATTGGCAGTTCGTATCTTGCACAGTGGGTTGCTTCTGTACAGTTATATTCACAGGTTGTTTTCTTTGCTTAGGAATTTTCCCTGCATTGGCTATCTAGAATTTGATTTTACCTTTTCTGTTATTGAATCTCTAGGTTGTTGGATGCATTGAGGATTCAACTGGAAGAGTTTTATACGAGTCCACTTCTTGCATTGCAGTGATGTTATCTCAAGCAGCTCAGGGTCTCAAAGCATCTAAAGTGACTTTGGCTACTGAAGTGGTTTCTACACCTACCGCAAATAATATTCTTAAACAAGTTTTGGATCATGCTAAATTGTCAGGTCTACCTGACCTTTTATGTTTGTGCTTAGCAACTTCGGGCTCCGCTCTTATGTCAGGCTCTTCACATTTGTTACGTGCTGCTTCTGAAGCTTGTAGGGCTATTTGGTCACTGATAGATGCATTTGAAATTCTTTCAGTAAAAGAAAATGCGTACTCATTCCCACTAAATGCTTTAAGAAGCCATTCTTTACTCCCACTTGACATGAGGGACTGTGACAAAAGTTTATTGGTTGGTACAGAATCAGCAAAGATTGTTGATGCAGTTACAAAAGCATTCCTTAGATCGAAAGCCATACAGGTTGCTATTTACTATTGTCTTCGTCATCGTCTCGAGGCCACCTTATCTGCTGCTGTCCAGGTGTTTTATTCATGTTCCATTATCTAGATATTTGTCTCTTTTTCTTACACCGGCTCATAAACATCATCACTAATAATTTGGTTAATATTATAGTCTGTGTTTTTCAGTTAAATGTTTCATCAGCTTGCATAGACATTTGTCAATTCAATATTCTTGCACTTTTGTGGAATGTCCAATGGTTTATACAATATCATTGAAGCATTGGGTTCTATATCCATGGGACCAATACAATATTGCTTCTGAGGTTCATTTAGTAGAAGGCTTTTTATAGAAAAGGTAGATGAAATTTATCTCCTTTCTTCACCAAAAATGATGCAAATTTGTTGGTAGCCTCTCTAGTATCTGGTTGTCAGTAATAGTTTTGTTGTTTGTTTGCTGAGTAGATAATCCAATTCTATTTACTATAGGTCCTAGTTTATTGTTGCATTTATTTGCAAGAGTTTATAATTTAGAAATTTTCTTTGCATTTTAGTTCACCAAAGACAACATGTATAGGCATCTTTCCAGAACTGGACCAACATCTTTCTATTGCATTTGTTTTTGGGAGTTCATAAATTACAAAGTCTCTCTACTTAGTTTGTGAAATACCTCATTTGTAAGGCTAATACAGTTTTTTGTTGTCTCAGATCATGTTGAGGTGTTGCCTCCAGAGTGGGATTGTTTCTAATATTCTCTGTGGTCTACCAAGCTCTCTACCCGTTACCACGGTTGTGAGTGGCGGTGGGGATGGTACAATCATTTCAGAGATTTTTGCTGTATTATCTTTTTGTTTTTCTTCTTCAAATAAGGATCCACAGACAGAACCTGGCAATGCCAAGTGTAAAATAGTTAATCCAGCTGTCCTAGTTTTGCATTGTTGTCTTCTGCTTGCTAGTGTTGCCCAGTGTTTGAAAACCTCCGGAAGGAATTCCCCACTTTTTATGCTTACAACATCTTCAAAAAAGCAGCTTTCTCGGCTTTCAGTTCTTGCCCATCATTTTTCTTCTGATGATCGGATGAAGACTTCTTTTCAGCTTCATTGTGGGTCTGCCATGCTGGCTCTTGCATCTATTCTGTCCCTAGAGAACAGAGTTCCCTGTGAATCCACCATAGCAGAGATTGCTCTGCCTTTGATCCCTCGAACTGCCACACTTTGCGACTGTCTCAAGATTATGTCTGTGTGTGAAAATGGAGGTGAGCCTTATGTACAGAATTACATGCTTTCTTACTGGCATGGGCTTAGAGATGGATGTGTTGGCTTGTTGGAGTCTAGACTTAAGTGGGGAGGACCATTAGCTGTTCAACAGTTGTGTGCTAGCGGTATCCCTCAGCTTTTGATTGATTTGTTGGCTAAGAATCATACGGATGCTCTGTCTGGAGGAAATGAATGTAGAAATGATCAGATAGGGTTGTCACCTGTTGGGGTTGTGTGGACAATTTCCTCAATATGCCAATGTCTTTCTGGTGGAGTTTCAACTTTTCGTCACATTTTAATCAGGAGTGAACACATCAAATTCATCACTGAATTGATATCTGATGCGCATCTTAATCTTGTTAGATGCTGGAGTGGACCTGGTGGAGGGAAGGATGGGATCAGAGATATAATTAATGCAGCCATTGATCTGCTAGCATTTCCTTTTGTTGCAGTACAGGCTGCACCAGGCTTGCCATCTGCCAATGCTTCAGTGAGTAGTGGGTTCCTCCTTAACATGGGTTCACCTGGTGGGAAATTATGCATGGATGACAAAGACATGATAAAGGCAATTGAGACGCACATGGCAAAGTACATACAGATCCTTCTTGAGGTCAGATGGTCCTGTTCCCTTATGTTACAATTTTTTGCCTTTTTCAGGGTGGGAGAAAATTAAGTTTCCGTGTGCTTTCTTATGCTGTACTTATTAATACAGAGTATTATCCTTCCTGAGTGGTGCATACTGCATGCTTGTCAGTTCCTTAAGAAGATCATTACGTACTTAAGAGGCACAACTTACCAACCATTCTACATAAGGCTGTCTTTCAGAGCTGCAGTGAATTTTTTATAACATCCAATTTTAGGATTAATATTGATTACATGGAAGTAAATATGTTCTACATCATCATATTTTCATAGTGTTGCACAGCCTGTGAGTTTTTATGGTTTCTTTAATTGTTCTGAGGTTACAGGTAGGAGTCCCTGCCGTTATTCTTCGATGTTTGGACCACTTGGAAGTTAAAGATGTTGGGAGGCCCGTTGCATTTCTTGCTAAAATGGCCGGGCATCGGCCCCTTGCAGTTCAGCTATTGGGCAAAGGTTTGTTGGATCGAGGTAGAGTGAGAAAGTTGCTTGGTGGTTCATGCCCAAAAGAGGTCACGATGGATGTTCTAATGATAACCTCAGATCTAGCTCGTATGGATAAGGTCAATATCTAGTGCTTTTTCAAATGGAATGGTTCTGATTAAACTGGAATTCATCATAATACATTGTGTACAGAGACAACAATGTTCTTCAAATTCAACTTACCATTTAATAAAATGGGCCTTTTGTCTCTTGAAAAGTGCTGCTTGAGCATAAACATTTCAATGCCCTCGTTTCTCAGACTTCTTTTGCTTTTATCTTAGTTGGTATCAACACAATAAAGTTGAGTTTCTTGTCTTGATTTCATTAGCATTGATACGTGTATGCAGGTTTTCTATGAATACATCAACGGAGCTGATATGTTGGAGTTCTTGAAGGCCTTTCTTACCCATGAAGATCCCAATGTACGTGCAAAGGCATGCAGTGCTATAGGCAACATGTGCCGGCATAGTTCATATTTCTACAGTTCATTGGTAAGTAAAGAATTATAGCTGTTCCATAACATTTTAGATAGTTTGTTTTGCATTCTTTTTAAGCAACTGAAGTTATCGTACTGGAATAAATTATTGGAAGTTTTAGGTCGGAATTATTGGTCTATTCTTGTACTCCAATTTTACTTGCAGGCAAAGCATCAAATCATCAGTCTCCTTATTGATCGATGTGCTGATTCAGACAAACGTACCCGGAAATTTGCTTGTTTTGCTGTAAGATCCTATCCCTGTACCATTTAATAATCTTTACTATAAATTTGTTGGTGCAGTTAAGGACAGTCCATAATGATATAATCATTGTGTTTCTGGTATTAATGATGTCAAGCATCTTGCCTGCATTTGTTTCTAGATTGGCAATGCTGCCTATCACAATGATCTGTTGTACGAAGAGCTCAGGAGATCAATTCCTCAGCTTGCAAATTTGCTGCTGTCTGTTGAGGAGGACAAAACTAAAGCAAATGCAGCAGGTGCTCTAAGTAATCTGGTTCGCAATTCCAACAAGCTTTGTGAAGATATTGTTTCAAAAGGAGCCATGCAGGTTTGAGAACTGTGCTTAATCTATTACATTTACATGTGTTACCAATGCTAACTTTTAGTATTTGATTGTTTTATTGTGTATCATTTTTTTCTGGAAGTATATAAATCTACTAAAATGTTATTAAGATGTTTTCCGGTTGTAAGCACATTTTAATGTCCAAAATTATGTAACATCTGTACCATAAGATGAAAATGGTTCTTTTTCCTCAACTATATAACATTGGCATCTTTCTTTTATAATTGTGTTGCCCATTGTTGAGTTCTGTCTGCTCTCGCATTATGTATCGGTATTTTGGGTGAGATCTCCTACTGCTAGAATTAATGGGACAGGTTAGAATTGATGTTGTAAGATGTAGCAAGGGGGAAATTTTGGAGATATAGGTGGCGTGAATCAATATATTCTGCTTGTTCATGTACACTTAATAGTATGCATTTCTAATGTAAGTATTCTAAAGCAATGTATTGAAGTGATAGGACACTTTGAAACTTTTTCACACTCGGGAAGTGTCATATTGTGATTTTGAGATTCATTGTTTCAGGCTTTACTGAAGTTGGTAGGAGATTATTCTGTGGTGGCTTTGAACCCTGGCAAGAAGGATGCCATAAATGAATCACCTTTAAAGATAGCTCTTTTTTCCTTGGCCAAGATGTGTGCACATCCACCTTGCAGAGAATTTCTCCGATCCTCAGACCTTTTCGCAGTGATTGGAAGGCTTCGACAATCCCCCGATTCAGCGATTGCTAATTACGCTTCTGTCATAGTGAGCAAAACTTCTGAATAGCCGATGACAAGATGGGCCTGTTCCTTCCTCAAATCCCGTTCAGTATCAGTACTCTTTGGTTTACTTCGTCCAAAGGTGGAGCTGAATGCAACTAAAATGCTTTTTGTATATAGATTTAGTAGTTTGAAGAACAGAATTTATGACTGCTTGCAACTTCTTTTGTACCAAAACAGAAGACTGGATGTTCTACCATTATATGTAATCAAAGTTGGCATCCCAAATCCAAAGTGTAATAGTTGTGAAGAAGATTGCATTCCATTCCAATTTATTCAAATTGTTTATCATGGAAGGATACATATATTTCCCTCTTATTCGATGCAATATTTAGATTTGATTTTAGATATGTATTTTATTATTTCTGTAAATAAAATTATATTAACCAAAAAATAACAAAGTGTCTATAGTTTATATTAGGATATATCTTGAACAATCACAAAGAAAAAAAAATCAACAAAAAGCACAAACACAAAGTAAAAAGAAACTATATCATATTAATAATGGTACAATATATATTTATTTTAATATATAAAGTGTGAATAATTTTGAGAACAATATAATAATTTTTATGGACATTTTTGTGATACCTTAATAATTGAATTTTAATTTCTAGATCTTTTCAAAGTGGTCCTTTCTAGGGGCGGAACATGGGGTGTGTGGGCGGGCTGGTAAGGGTTAGGGTCCTTTCAAAGTGGTCCTTTATGTCTCATATATCAACCAAGCCTTCACATTAGAAGCAAAGTTAATGCCCTTTCTCACTCAATTCTCACCTTTGCCTTCATACTTGCTTTCTATCTCCACCATATGGTCCTAAATGTTACGAGTTAGTGTTATCATGTAAAGTCATGTAAAATTTAAATGGGTGGGTTCATGTTATGCATATGTAAATAGAAAAATAAAAAAATTTAAAGTATATTTCTAATAATTAGAATAAAATTTAAAAATTGAAAAAAATTAATTTTCTATTTAAATGAATTATTCAATAGAGAAATAATTAAATTCTTCACCTCCATCATTTATAAATCTCTTCATCTTTCTACCAAGATCACTTTAAAGATTCATTTGTTATTTTAGTTGGCCATCTTTGATTGATTGATCTCTGCATATGCTGCTAAAATGGCTTCTGTTTCACGATCTCTGTTATTAAGTAATGCTTTAACAATGAATTTGATTATCTTCATCATCCCAACGGAAGCAATATAGAAGTTATACTACTTCTAGACATTGAAATTTATGAATACGAGAAGCCACGCAAACTTAGTGATGTTTTATTATTTCAAAACTTGGAAGATGCGAAAGACTAAATTTGAGAATAATGAATGAAAAACATGGAAGCAAACCAAGGTTTGGAACCTCAAGAAAAATCAAAAGTCCGTATGAAAAACAATCCCTCCCCCAAACCCCCCCTATCACTTTAAAGATTCATTTGTTATTTTAGTTGGCCATCTTTGATTGATTGATCTCTGCATATGCTGCTAAAATGGCTTCTATTTCACGATCTCTGTTATTGAGTAATGCTTTAACAATGAATTTGATTATCTTCATCATCCCAACGGAAGCAATATAGAAGTTATACTACTTCTAGACATTGAAATTTATGAATACGAGAAGCCTCGCAAACTTAGTGATGTTTTATTATTTCAAAACTTGGAAGATGCGAAAGACTAAATTTGGGAATAATGAATGAAAAACATGGAAGCAAACCAAGGTTTGGAACCTCAAGAAAAATCAAAAGTCCGTATGAAAAACGGATTCCCCCCCTCCTGGAAGCAAACCAAGGTTTGGAACCTCAAGAAAAATCAAAAGTCCGTATGAAAAACAATCCCTCCCCCCCCCACCCCCCCCCCAATTGTAATTGTATTGTGAAGACTGAAGAACAAGAGCACTCAATCAAGCTTGGGCTGCTTCGTTTGCTGCCAACTGATTCTCCGGCAGTGTCTGCAATGCTGGTCTTGCCTTTCCTCCTACCTGCTGCTGTTAGTTAAAAAAACCCTATTAGTGACAAAAACTCATGGCAATTTACAAACACTGACAATCCCATATGTTAGTGACAAAATCAAATTTTGTTCTTACCTTGGCATTTATCTTCCCATCTGTAATCTGCAATTTTGATTTCAACATCTTACTGAGCTTTCTTAGACTTTTATGCTCCAATGGTGTTGCAGTTTTCTTCTTATCTATGGTAAGCAGCAACTTTTGTCCATTACCGTCAATGTTCTCCTTCTTGTCATCCATAATATCATTAATCTTTTTCTGGCTTGCGGTTGGTGTCATGCTCACAGAATGAGCTAGTCCAGCATGGAGCAAACTTGGTGACATGGGGCCTGGAAGTGGATGATCATCTGTGGAACTTGAGAATGGTGTGTCCACTGGAAGATCCTGGACGGCTAATTGGTTACACATGACATTTTGAAATGTTTTTTCTTCTACAGAAACCTCCGTTACTGATTCTGCTGAATTGCACTCATCTTCACTGCTCAACTTCTGAACTTCTTGATCAGATGCTTCTTCCCCATTGACAGTCGCATCGTCAGTTGCAACCTCCTTTCCTGATTCTATGGTGGCTGATTCTTCTGAATTGCAGTCATCTTCACTGCTCAACTCTTCAACTTCTTGATCAGATACTTCTCCAGAGGTGACAGTCTCGTCGTCACTGGAGGTGTTGCCCTTGGTATCTTTGGCATCACCGAGGACAATGGGTGACTCTAGATCTTGAACTTCATATGGTTCCAATTCAGTTTCTGTATCATCATCAGAGGCCTCCTCAGACTCAGAGTACATATCAGACTCCTGCCCGGACAGGTTTTGCAATTCAGCGTCCTGCTTCTGATTTTCATTGGGAGCAGAGAAATTCTGATCCGATACATCATTTTCTGTTTCTGCAGAATTTTCATTCCCCAAACCATCGACAGTTTCTTCATTAAGTGATTGAGTGTTCTCTTGCTGCAGTGGAGACTGTGGAGCTACAACAAGGCCTGTGGCATCACCACCAATGCTGGTATCCAGCACGACTGTGGCTGAATCTTTTGAACTCAAATCTTCGCCAGAATTCGACCCTTCTTCTCCATTCTCCAACACCAAACACTCAGTGTGGCTGCTAATGTCAGAGGGGAATGTCCCAAATCCAGAATCATCACTCTCTGGTAAAAAAGCAAGTACTCTCAGATTCAGGTAATCCAAAACTCTGATCGACAAAGAATGGAAGAGATACGAAGTGGTTAAAGATGACAAAAGAATAAAAAACCTACCCTCTTTGTCTGAGATTTCAACTTTCTGTTCTGGAACGTTTTCTACTTTTGTCCCAGAAGAAAAAACAGCGGATTCACCATATCCCTGCTCACACACTCCTGAATTTGTTTGTGTATCATCATCTGCAGTGTTATCAATAGAAACCGTTAAGAAGAAAGCAACTGTTTCAACGCCATGTTTTATTAAGAGCAACAAATAGATTTACCTTTTTTCACATCACAGACTACATCATCAACACCTTTCTCCTTTTCAGTTGTCAACCTCTCCTTACATTCATCGCATTCCTCAGACTTTTTTTGTGGTTCCACCTTCAATTCATCCGATTCTTCTTTATATTCAGTACAACCTTGAACATTATCTACCAGTTCTCTTACATTCCTTGACCGCTTATCATCAGGTTTTTCATCTAAAATGGCTTCTGATTCATCAGTCTTATCATCAGATGTATTCTGTTCACCTGTTCCTGCAACATTGTAATTGTAACAAGCACGTGAGATGTAACGTTCTTCTGGGAAATAAAGCGAACGTATTCAAGGCATACCCTTAACCGCCGATCCTTTGCCCAAATCTTCAGGATTTTCTTCACAAGAGTTATCGACTTGAACAGCTTCCATTTCTTCATTATCGTTCAAGTTCAGTTCGACCAATTTCTTCTCGAGCAACCTTGTCATTCTCCTGGTGCTGTTAGCCGGCCGAACTGAAGCCGCCCGGCGGGTAGTTGATGCTGCAGGCGTGTCTTCACCTTCTTCCTTCAATTGGGTCTCCATCTTCCGGCGCACTGAACCAACCGGGGCTCTTTTCCGGGTGCTTCGAATCGCCGGAGTTTCAGGGACATCAGGGTTTGCGTTCTCCATCTCTTCGGCTACTACTCCTCTTGTCCGTGAGCGTGTCCTTGTCGAAACCTGAGAGCTCTCTGGTTCTTGAAACGATTTCACACGAGTAGATGATCTGCAACTTGTACGAGGAACACATGGCGACCCAACCGTGGTCCCACCCTCCGTTGGGTTCAGGAGCTCTTCTATCCCTTCGACCTAATAGAACATCCAAATTAATAAATCTACATAAAGACAGATCAAGAACGACAACAGGTGGAGAAGCCGTAATACAGTTCTTTACGAAACACACACACACGCGCGCGCACATACTATAAATTAACATATTTTGTTTTTTCTTTATCGTTCTTGACCCTGTGGGTATCGAATACGGCCTCAACGCCGGATCTTTCTTCAACCGCTTCGCCTGGAAGCCGTTTGGGAAACAAGTTTACTTCAGATCCTATTTACAATAAGAACGATCACAAACTGTTCTTTCTTTCTTCCTCTTTTGTTTTTTACCCAACACGTTAAAAACCACTTCGATTTAGAGCGAAAACCTAATCGGTAAACTGATCTTTCTTTTTCCAGATTTAGCGAGTTGAGAACCACAAGGATTTAGTGAGAAAACCTAATTGGAAATGAAAAGAGATAGCATACGGAAGATAACAATAAAAAAGCTTACGATATCAAGAGCTTTGAGGGCGTCGGCCATGGCGACGTTGGTCAAGTTGGCTGGAATCCTGTTCTTCTTGCACAGAGCTTGGAGTTCTCTCCTTGCGAGGCTGTGGAAATCCATGGCTGATATTGATATCAACAAACGGCCGGAGCAGCTGCTACTGGAGACTCGCGATCTTCTCTGCGGAACGATTCGGCGGTGATGACGGGTGTATATATAGGTGTTGGGCATATGACCGTTGGAGCGGAGTTTTGAAATTTGAATTTGTCTAATTGATTAATGGCCAGAAACACGCCGCTGGCTGCTGCCTTCGATAACACGAAATACATAATAGGGCTTCGTTCTTCAAATATTGGACTCCGCATAATTGTGGGCCAGTGCCTGTATAATTGGGCCCTAGAGTTCACGTTTCTGAGTATTGGGCTCCTGGCCCATTCCATTGATCCAATCCATCTCGCTAAACCCAACAAAAATGTGTAAATTTCCTCAAGATTTATGTGATTTGATTCGTTTTTTCACAAAAAATTTATCTCCTTTAAGTTCGGGGCTTGAAATCAATGTGCTTTATTTTGTTTCAAATGAGTCTATTTTGTTAATTTAAACTCACTAAAATGGTATTGTTTTTAATAAGTTTCATAAGTATTGATGATATAGAATTCTAATTCCAAGTGGAAGTACAAAAAAATTCATTGAGTTCCAAAGTGACACTTGGCCAAGAGTACCTTGGACTTGGGCTAGGACCAATCAGTACCACAAACCGCTTTGACCCATGAATCTCAAGCCTAAATGAAAGAAGTAGCTTGAAAGGTTGGATCTGAACCCAAATTTGGACTTGAACCCATGCTATTTCTTTTCTTGGTTGGCAGGTTCAAATCCAACTCTCCACATGCCATGATCACAATCATTTATCATACCCATATTCAATTGTTCAAATGGCATGGCTTGGCAAAAGTTGGCAGGTTCAAATCCAACTCTCCACATGCCATGATCACAATCATTTATCATACCCATATTCAATTGTTCAAATGGCATGGCTTGGCTAGTACCACAATATGTTTATATAAAAAAGTGAATTCTTAGAACTATTTATTTATTATTAATTGTGTAATTATTCTATCATTATTATATCACTCAACTTAAGTCTCGTAGTTAACATAATTCTCATGAAACATAAAAGGAGATTTGGCTTTTGTCCTCTTTTTACAAATGTTGAACAAATTCAAAAATATTGTGAATGTTTTAAGGATAAGGAAAACTAATAATGAACACAATTCAGGATTATATAGTGATTGACTTAAAGATATCGTTAAATTAACTTTTGAATTATGAGGGATCATTGTAAAACGAAACTCAAAAAATTAAAAATTTAATTGAAATTATTCTATTATTTTTATAATTTATTAGTAGTCTGAAAAAAAATCACAAAAACTTTAGGAAAATTTAATTATGAGGGGACCGAAATTACATAAAATTTAATTATGGCCACTTGGCCAGGTTGTAACCCAAATCAAGAGCTGCATTTTCTATTATATTATTTTGTTCGTAGTAGAAGAACGGGTCAAACTACAGAGGCCCATCGACCCAACACACCTCAAGTTGGAGCTCCGGTTACAACGCGGCAATGCTAACGTGAGCCGGGGTCTCTCGTGCGCACCACGCATTGCGTGTAGCAGACAACTATGTAAAATTTCTCCGCTCGTTAACCAGAGGGATTCAGAGGCACCAACAGTAAATACGGAGAGAGAGAGAGAGAGAGAGAGAGGGAGGGAGGGAGGGAGAGGAGAGAGACCATAGAAGGAGAGACATTGAAAGCAATTGGTAGCCAATTAATCCATGAAATTTTTGCAGAAAACCCTAGAACTGAAATCCGTCAAATTGAAAAGAAAATTTTTAACCCTAGCGTCGACTGTACCAATTGGATCCTCCAATTCGGCCGGGTCAGCGAGAGAATCAACTGATATTCTAAGTCGGTGAGTTGGTTTGCCCATGTAATTGTTGAAAAAATTGTAGAAATGAAAATTCCCCAATTTTGAATGGAAACCCTAGGTTTAGCCCTAATCAGGAGCTTTCTACGCTCTAAATGTGGTGCCTTTTCGATTCTCTGGACGCCTCGTCACTACTCTCTCTTCTTTTCTGGTGGTTGAGCAATAGCACTGTCCCAGTATTTTCAAGGATCGTCACAGTTCAGTCGTTCAGATTGTAGGTTTGATTGATGGGAGAAAGTAGAGAGATTAGGAGACCGAGCCTGTCTGTGAGCTGAGAATTTGGTAATATATTAGGAGAGGAGAACTTTCAGAGAGAAAAACAGAGAGATGGGTAGTCCGGACAAGGGGACAGGTATAGTTGATTGCAGTGTTGGGACAATTGTTTGGGTTCGGAGACGCAATGGCTCCTGGTGGCCAGGTAAAATACTTGGTTCCGAAGAGCTATCGGCTGCTCATCTCATGTCTCCACGATCCGGAACTCCGGTCAAGCTTCTGGGAAGAGAAGATGCCAGTGTGTAAGTCTCTTTAATCTGAATTCTATACATCTCTCCGCAACCCCCTTCTTGCTCTCTCTTATGTCCTAAAGTGTTTTTGGATAGCATATGTATATTAACTTGAATATGGCGACTTTGGTTTCTTAGCCATGTTTGCTTGCTCAGTCCTGCAGAATGAATGCGGTGAACTTTGGATCTCTGTTCAGTTTTTACATAATAACATCTTCTTCTTCTTTTTTTATGGGTTCATCGACATTTTGATTAATGTTGCTCTCGTGGTATGATTTTGTGCGTTCTTTCATTTCTTTTGTTGCTGCAAGAAGGACATTTTTCAAGTACGAGACCAGTTGTTTTGACTATAATTCATATATGATCCTCTCTACAAAAATGAAATCAGAGGCTCTTTGCATCTCTGCAACTCAACTAAATTGCTGGTTGTTTTCCTGTGCGGTGGTTGTCTATGGTTTGCTTCTCGCTCTTGTTCTGATGGCATGATTTGTATGTGCCCCCACATTTTGTTTGCCAAGGTCTTTGTTGAGATAGTAGGAAATTGTGCTCCAAATCCCTTTTCGCTTTGATGATTTTTAGATATGAACAAATCCTTCTTGGACGAGTAACTTAGAGGTTTGGAAGGAGGTTAATGGCATATGGAGGTAGAGGTTGGTCAAGGGTTACCAATCCTGGAGATTTAAAGCTAGTAGTTTTTTTTTTTTTCCAGTTTTTACTCCCTTGTTGATATGCACTCAATGGCTAATTAATTTTGGATACCCTGATTCCCTTCTAGTTTGGCCTAACATATGCCTAGTATATACTCTGTTTTTTTAATGCATAAACATGCATGGAAATTGCCATATTGCACACCTTTTAAAAGTATGATTACCTAGGATGTAACTGAAAGTAATATGATTCAATTTGGTTTTATTATGACATGGACTTTTTCTTCCCTTTTTAATAAGTGTTAGAACTTGAACTTGACTTGATATAACTTTGGAAATCATCAGCAATATATCACGCCTATGAATTCCGTTCCAAAGATTATAAATTTTGTAGTTTGTTGGCACAAGAGTTTCTACTGCAAAACCTAATTAAAAGAAGACAAGCTTCAAGTTTGTGCAAATTTAGATAATGCTGAAACCGCTAACCGCCGTATTGTCCATTGTTGGATGGGAAGAAATATGTGGCAACTTGAATTTGGTTAATTATGGTAGTCAATAAGTGTTTCCTTGAGGTCTAATCAAACTTATTTTGTTTTAGGAGGAAGCAGTAATTCCCTCCAGGGAGATGCCTTTTAGCTGCTTGCTATAAGTCATTTGGGGCTAGGCCAAATAGAGAATCTTTCAAGGAAATGAAGAATCTTTATTGAAATTGAGCAGCAAACTCCTTAACTTTGTATAGTTTGATTTTAGGTGTTGTTGAAATATCCTTGAGTCAAATTTTCAATTTTGTAGAGATTTTTTTAAGTGAAGGATGCATTGAAGAAACTATTTTCCTTTGTGTGTAACTTTTTTTTATACTTTTTCTAACTTGTGTGACACCATCTTGGTACCTTTTTATGTATATCCCTTAAAACACAAAAGGTCATCTCTATTTCCCATTTTTATAACTAGTCAAATCTGGGATGTGGATTAGAAATAGATGGCCATTAATGTTTTTTTCTTTTAGGTGGAACCATGGAACTAAGATTTATGAGATTACATTGACCATGCTATGGAGATTAAACATAAGCATAATCTTTTCTTTTAGAGACAAGGAGATCTCCATGAGATAAGTTTTGCCAACTTTCTCGTGATTGAATTGAGTGTACAAATTCTAATATGCTGAATGTGCTTTTGACCAAATGGAATAGTATTATTGACATAGACCTTATAACATACTGAATGTGCCAATGAAGAATGTTGATTTACCGTACATTCTTAATTATATTGGCCTTTTTGCTAGTTTTATTTGATTGTTAAGCTGTTCCTTGTCATGTTTTATCAGGGATTGGTACAATTTGGAGAAGTCAAAGCGTGTGAAGGCATTCCGATGTGGTGAATTTGATGAATGTATTGAAAGGGCAGAATCTTCTCAGGGTTTGCCCCCCAAGAAAAGAGAGAAATATGCACGCCGAGAAGATGCTATTCTTCATGCTCTTGAACTTGAGAAGCAGATGCTGGAGAAAAAATATGGTAAATTAGGTTGTTCTTCAAACGGTAAAAGCAGTATATCACCTGATGCTGTTGATAAGGAGTTACTGGCACCTGCAGAATGCTCAGGGTATGGTAATGGCGATGGAAAACATGTACACTCCAAGTCAAATTGTAAGAAACTAGATTTGTCGCTTGAGGATAAGGTTGATCATTCTCTCTATGCACAGCAAGTCAAAGAAGGTAGTAAGCTGGCAGGGGATGAGGATAACTCTGAAGTAGTACTTCGAATGAGAGGCTTGCAGGACTTAGGTCTTAGGACTGGCCCTTCAAAACGAAAGCTTTCTTCTTCTATCTCTTCAAGTGGCTGCTGGAAATCTGAACTTGATGATGATGTCCGTGCTCTTCCCAGTGGCGGTCTTAGCACAGATGATATAATTCAAGGCAACAGTAAAAATTCTATGGACAAAAAGAGGAAGTCACATGAACCGCTGAGTGATGAATCTCTTGCGAGAAGACGGGATAGACGCCGTCCTCTAGTCCAAGTACTGCAGAATAGTGCAAAGTTGCCAGTTGATCACTGCCTGCAGCAGGACAATGCTGCTCCTTCTGTCCTGCCAGAGGAGCAGCAGATGGGAGATAAATGCCAAGCAAGAAGTAGACATGTTGGCTTGCCAATTCAATCTAGTGATTGCTCTAATGATAAGCAATTTGGTCTCAACAAGATGTCTATTTCACCTTCTCACATTGAAGGGAGCAGTGCTTCTCATCCTAATGCTTTGGTTGCAGAGAACGCATCTGGATCAACAGAAAATACTGAAACTGATTCCCTGGGTTCAGATGCAGATGAAGAGACAGGGGCGCTTTCAGGTTAGAATTGTTATTGTCCCCATTTCCTATTTATAATCCCCTCTCCCCCTCCCTTCCCCTTGTAATGTTTGGGTATTAGTTGTGTAGTTCCTGGCCCAGGATGTGGTTTTATCTGGACATGTTGTCTTGGAATTGTTTGTGTTTTGATTGATTTTCTTTGGTTAGGTTTGCCTATGCTATGTAGTCCAAGAAAAATTCATTAACTTCTGAGGAAGTATAGCTTGCATGCACCTGGCCAACAGCCACTATAAGCATAAAAAAAATACTTGGAGACCTCTCCTATTGCAATTTAATATTTGAAGGAAATTTAATTGTTCTATATCATTAAAAAAATTTGGTTAACAAAGAAAAATAAATTGAAAATATGGAAAGTTAAACTTGTCAATAGATGTGTGAGCAGATCTTAAAATTCATTTCTGTTGTGCTTTTTCTGTGAATAACCACATTGCTATAGTTTCATGTATTGCTTAACCATTTTTATCAGGTAAATGAGCAGTTACAAATGTAAGTTATGGATGCAAAGGACTGATTGCTTCAATATGGTTAAAATCTTTTGTCTTTTCCTTTTTCTTTTATTTTCAGCTAAGTGCAGATGCTTCAATTGCTGCCTGTCATCTGTTCAGTGTCTGCTGATAGATGGTTCAACCACCACAGTTCTCTCCCTCCCCACTTTCCTAACTAGAACCCTCCATGTCAGGCTTGCTCCCATTATGCTAATATCTACCATTCTATGCTGATGTCTCGAAGTTATTGTTTGCTGTCATTACATGTTATCTGACTCTTTCAAATTGTGTCTTCTCTCAAATTCTCACTTGGTTGCCAAAGGACGACTACACCTTATTGGCACCACACCAGATTCACCTTATTGGCACCACACCAGATTCTGATAACATATCACATTGCATATGTAGACAAATGGTTGCACCTGAAGCATGAAAAGATTTGGCTTTTAGTGGGCTATCCCAACTCGTAGGCACTGTCCTGTAGTTGTTGGTAACCTGTCATCACAAAAACCAAATTAACAATCAAATAGTAAAATAAAAATATTGCGCTATGCTCAACCATGCACAAAAGGTGGGAGGTGTACTTCAGCTTTCTGGTCAGGTGGCAAACTTTATATTCACGATAACTCTCTGCACCTTCACACACCTAAACACACTCTTCAGAGGAGTAAAGGCAGCGGAGTTTTTAGTAATTATGTCCAATTGCATGATTGCCACTAATTTTAGTGGTCATTTTTCATGCATCTGCTATTTATCCTTGCCAATTGGATTCAACATTAGCTTGCTCTTTCACTCAAGTAATTTCCAAAAGGAGTATGATGGTCCATCTGATAATGGCATTAAGAACGTGGTTGAGATTTGTTTCCTTTCCACGTTTCATATTGCTACTTGTGTTGAATAAGCTGTATCTCTTCATAATGTGCTGGTCCTATATTCTTTGCTGGCAAGTAGTTATATTCACTTTGATTCATCTGAATTTTGCTCTAGTGTTATTGATGGTTTGAACAATATAGTTATGGTTCCAGGCTCCTTACTCTCTCTGCATTGTTGCTCAGATGCTGATGTAGTCACAGAATTAGAACCAAAATCTCTGGGAAGATGCAGAGTAGAAGTCCAACATGCAAGCATGAAGAGTGAAGAGCCCGATGAGGTGGCAGTCTCCAGTTACATGTCTCCCCTTTCCCCCCAAGACCCTGTCTCCGTTATGGGGGTATCAAAGTGGCAACTGAAAGGGAAAAGGAACAACCGTGCTCTTACCAAAAGGTCAGTTGCTAAAACTGATAGAAGGGTTTCAGGAGGTACTGTTTGTGGAGCAACTCCTGAAGAGAGGGAAAGTGACAGTTTTGATGAGTCTGATTTGATTGAAAAGAACTTCAGTAGCCGAAGGGATGCTTTTGACAACCGAGGGCACTTGTTAACCTCAAAAACCTCATCTAAAGGTCTAGATGATACCACCCATAACATAATTAATTGGGAGGACTTGGCTTGGAATGATCATCAGCCTGTTATGAAAGGATACTGGGAGGACTCGAGCAATTACTTTGATCCTGTATTTATAGGCCGTCGAAATTTTGGTGGCAGGATAAACTCGATGTTGGTAGATGTGGATCTGAAGGTGCAATCCAGCTATCAAAGAGAGCATGTTCCTATGATTTCCTTGATGAGCAAGTTAAATGGTCAGGCAATAGTGGGGCATCCAATCCAAATTGAAGCACTGGAAAATGGTTCATCTGAAATTCTTCTTTCGGATGCTAATGATATTTGCCCTGAACCATTATATAATGAGAGGGCAGTTACTTCAATGTGGAGAACTGCAAGGAGGACAGCCAATTTTAGAATCCCGCGCCCACATCCACGGGCAACATTAGATGGTGAAGAAATTAAAGACCATGATCAAGACAAAGGGCCATTGAAGAAATCAAATGTGGGGGATTTTGGTCACAAGACAAGTGTTATGAGGAAGAGCCTCTCCCATTCATCTCATCCTCCATCAGACAGGAAACATTCAAAAAAGCCACCAAAGAAGATAAGTTTATCTTCCAGCCAGAAGATAAAAACTTTGTCTTCAATAGGCAAAGAACAGAAGTTTGGTAATAATGATTTAAAGCATGGTATTGGCACCAACAGCTATCAGGTGGATGGGTTGATCAAAGGAGCGTCCGGCCCAACTACGGTAGCTTGTATTCCTGTAAAACTCGTATTCAGTAGGTTATATGAAGAGTTGGTTGGCCGCCATCAATAAAAGCTAGTCACGGCGGGGCCTAATCTGGAGGGAAATGCATAAAGGTATCAGCAGCAGTAGGTACCTGTAAATTTATTATGGAGATATCAATAATCCTATACTACTACTGCGTGTATTTGTTGATAGTTTTTTGTCCAAAAAAAAAAAAAAAAAAGGAAAGGTAGGATTCTCCTTAAATGGTTATCAGCATTGGGGGGATTGAGATTTGAGATCCTGCAGACTGCCCTCCCTCAGCGATCCGATGTAGCCGGCCTGTTAACAGCAAACGAAGCCTTGCTTCGTGTTCTTCATCCCCGGTCGATGTCACAGTTGCTGTACTAGGGTCCTTGAGGAAGCAGACGGATATGAATGTAGACTTATCTTAAACCAGAAAGTAGGTTTCACCTGAACTAGAAGCTGTTGTCTGAAACTTAGAGAGATGAATGTACATTGTATTTTCTCACAACTGATTGTCCATCTGCCTTGGATCTTGTTAACTCTTCTTTATAGAAAATATAGTGGAATCTAAGCCAAATGAGGTTCAATGTAAACCTGCTCTCTAGCTAGGTTTGGCAGTTGTTTGATGCTTGCTTCTCTGCCGAGGCCCTGGGCTACCCTTTCTAATTTCAGGTTGAATGGTACTTGGTAAGCTTCCTAATTTTATAATTTAGATTCTTTGTTCTTTTTGAAGGATTACCCATGTTGTTTTGTTATTAATGTTTGTGTGTGACGAAGGATGGTGATCCCTGTATCGTTTTAAAGAGGAATGTTAGTCATAAAAACACTATTTTTTAACACTTTTTCTTGCGTTGTCATCTCGTCATCAAGCAGGGTCATTCAAACCTTTAAGGGAGAGTTTGGTACAAGATAAATTTTTGAATTTTTAGGATTCATAATTTTTTGAAATGTTTGGAAAATTTTGATTCCCATAATTTGTGTAATTTTATGTTTGATAAAATTTAAACATTCTCAAGATTGTTGAGCATTCTTTTTTATGAATATTACATTTCTATGTTTGGAAATTTATGTTTTTTTTTTTAAATTACTCTTATTTGATTTTTTATTTAAAAATGATAAATTCCTTCTATTATATAAAATATTACCACCCACGACATCTTTAGAAAATCAACAAAATATTATATATATAATATATATATATGTTTGTATGAATATTTATTTTAATATATATAATATTTTATAATAAATAATATAAGTATATTATATATATAATATGTTTTATAAAAGGATAAGGGGTATTTTAGTCATTTTTTTGTTAAAAGCATTCCAAGTCTAAGGAAACTTGGATTCTCAACCTCTCATAAAAATATTTTTATGAGAAAGTTATTTAAAAATTATTTCTAATAATCTTATTTCTCATAATTTTTTTTATAAAAAAATTGTATCAGACACAAAAATATAGATTCATAACCAAACATTCTCAGAAATTTTAAAATTTCACATGTATAAAACGTTTTCTAGAGAACAAAAAAAACTCATTTGTTTATAAAATGAAAACATATGGGAAAATGTGTTAAAAAAAATAGTGGTAGGAGCATTTAAAATGTTAAATTAATTGTTTATTATTTTTTTATTATAAACATTTGAAATTAGAGCAAATAAAAATAGGGTCACGGTCTTAAAATGTAAGTATTTTAAGTAGTGTTATTTAAAATTACTTTGTCTAGACAGTTTTATTTTAAAGATAAACACAGTATAATTTGTATATTCTACTTTATCTCCCAAACAGAGCTTAACAACACCTTTAGTTCAAATATAATAACTAGATAATACTTTAATGGTGACTTAAGCTGATATTTAATTTAAATTAAATCAAAATTTAGTTAATATCGAGATAAAATAATCAAATCAAGTGGGATTACTTAATCTCAAACCCCGCCCCTTCCTGCCATGATATCTTGGTGTGTTTTTTTAGCCTAAATTCATATTTTTATCTTTATATTTTTATATTTTTCGTGTAATTAGTCAAATTTTTATTACTTCAATTATATTCTTATATTTATATTTTTGAATCAATTTAATTTCTATATTTTAACTTTTTTGTGTGACAACTCGAATTTTTCTTTGTTTCGATTACACTTTATACTTATATTTTTTAGTTAATTTTTTTTATATATCAAAATACATAAATTAAATTGACTTAAAATATATATACAAATATATAATTCAAATAATTAAAAATTTGTAACACATAAAAATATATTAAAATATAAAAATTAAATTGACTCGCATATATAAATTTAAGGATGTAATTAAAATAATAAAATATTTGAATGATTACACTAAAAAAAAAGTAAAAATATAGGGCCAAAAATATGAGGTTGGCTATTAGGAAGGTGTGTAATTTACCAAAATACCCCTAATTGACTAGGCTTAATCAAACATGGGGTTCATCTTCCATTTCCCACGTTTATTCACCAACCCTGCTTAATGGCAAATGAAACTCAATGTAAAGGATGTGCAGCAGACATGACATGCAAAAATTGTGCTTTTCACTTGCAATTAGCTATTTTTTGAGTTTGGAAAACTAAATTTATTTAAGGGTTATTATTGTCTTTTGACATATATAATATAAATTAATATTGTATTTACATATTTTATACAATATAAGTAAGTCATATTATTATTTTGAGATTATCATTCTTGTGTGGTCTCCCACTGTTTGTGTCTTTAATTTCGACAGATGAGATAAATTACAAGTGAAGATTTTGATTCACTGTGTAAGATAAAAATTTATAATATTATTTTAATAACATTTCATGTAGTAAACACAGTATAATATTATTTAATTTTATTATTAATTTACTCTTATCACAAATAATTCTCCAACCAAACATGCTGTGAGTGGAAATACAATTTATAAATGTTATTTGGACACTAAATCCTAAAAATTAAGATTTATGTTAGAAAACAGAAACAAAAAATTGATAAGCTACTTAATGAAAACGAAAAAATGGTATTTTTTTAAAAAGTATAAAATAAAAATGCATAAATAAAAAAATATAAGGATCTTTTTATAATATAAATTTAATATAAAAAATTATAAAAAAGTTATTCAATCAGAAAAATACACATAAATTTCATAATGCATTTAATAAATATAAGTTCTATCATTCATAAATCACAATTTATTAATTAAGAAAATAATAAATAAATCAAAAATATGTTTTTGATATTTTTTTCTCTCTAACCTTTTCATAGATGAAAGCACATTTTCAAATCAAAAACATGTTTTTAATATTATAAAATCACTCTAAAGTATTTATAAAATTACATAAATGACGCAAATATATATATATATTGTATTTTATAAACAGAAAAGTTTTAGAAACGTCGAAACTATGGGAGCACAAAAATTCAGTTTATCCGAACTAAATCAACCTCGGTTCACTTTTTTTTTTTTTCCCATCAATTCGATTTGGTTAATTTTTTGTGATTTTTAGTTCAATATTTTTGTTAAAAATTTTGAATTAATCGAATCGACAAAACTTTAAAACAATGTTGTTTTGATATTTATAAAATAATATAATTTTCTTCAATTTTTTATATTTTCTATTTGTTAATTTGATTTTTTTAATTTTATTTATTTATTCAATTTTATCGGTTCGAAATATATGATTTGTGTTCAATTTTTTTAGTTATTAATTAGTTCAATTTTTTGAGTTAATTGATCAATGCAGTTCAATTTTGTTTTCTAATTTAATTTAAGTGATTAGTGAATTTTGTTCAATTAAATAACGGGATTGATCATTTCCATATTCGAGAAGTTTCGATCCATTATGGCTTAAGATAGTATTCTATTTTAATATACTAGTGGTAAACATGTGCGATGCACGAGAGAGTTTAATTTAAAAATAAAATATTAAACTCATTATTTTAAATAATTATAACATAATTGATAATTATAGTTTTTTTTCCTTTTAATACTTAGTCTCTTATCAAAATTTAAGTTTAATTAATTATTTACTATTTAATATACTAATGGATAACACTTTTAATTCAATGTACTAAAGAATAATTAACACATTAAGTAGGTTATTTGACAAAATATTTATAATTTTATTTATTTATTATATTTATAAATAAATATTATAAAATTTATAATATATCCACTCAAAGAAGTTATTTATTTTACATTTATTATATTATAAATATAAATTAAAATTCTTAAATATGAGTGAGAATAAATTTTCAATAATAACAAATTTTTAAAAATATGAATTTGGATTTATTCCATAGTCTTAAAAATGTGATATCTTAAATATTAATTAATATTGAAAAAATCAAGTATTTAACTACTTTAAATATCTTTTTATGAATTTGTTAAGATATCATATTTTCAATACTATAATATAATTATTAAAATAAAATTATTAATTAATTAATCACTACCTTTGATTTAATGCAAGTTTTTGAGAAAAAAAATTCACAATTGATTGACACTTGGCAAAATACTTTGCCTGACTATCATATTTTAATATTATATATATAGAATAAATATATAAGAATAATATTTAAAATAAATGTATAATTTTATATGACTTAATTAATAGTTCGAGTTGTCTATTAATATTTCACATAAAATTTATACAAATTTAATATAAATTTTAGAAACAAAAACAGCTTGATAGATTTTTAGAGAGAAAAACAAATTGTAAACTGTTATACTTTAATATAATATAATATATATTATTATAGTATATAAAGATAAGATTTTATATGATAGACAAATTTATGTGATTTAATTAATACTTTAAGTGTTTATTAATATTCCTCATAAATAATATTTATTTTTGATTGATTGACGAATTAATTAAATATTTAATATTCACGTAATAATGTATTAAAAAACTCATTATTAGCATTGAAAAATTAATGTATTTAAAATTTATTATTAATTTATAGTAATTAGTATTTATTATTTTAAAGTAATTAAAAATTTTAAATTATTAATGCAAATTTTGGTGGAATTATTTTTCCAAACTATTATATTTTTATATATATAAAGATATTATATATTATTATATTATATAAAGATAATATTTTATTTAATGAACAATTTTTTATGACTTAATTAATATTTTAAGTGTCTATTTATATTTTTTATAAATAATATTTATTTTTTATTAATTAACGAATTAATTAAATATTTAATATTCATATAATAATGTATTCAAAAACCCATTATTAATATTGAAAAAATTATGTCTTTAAATTTATTATTGATTTTATAATAAATAGTGGGATACATGCTGGATATATTGTTGTTGTTATTTATAGTAATTAGTACTTATTATTTCAAAATAATTGAAAATTTTAAATTATTAATATGTATTATTAAATATAAATTACTAATATAATAAGTACTCGTAAATTATTCATATAAGTTTCGAAAGATTATTTATTTATTTTTTACAGAATATCCTACTTTTATATATATAAAAATTATAATTTTATATTAATATAATATATTAATGCGCAAATATAAACTAGAAATATCCAAATTGAGTGGGAAAGTAGTTTTTGCGCGTCTTCCTCCTCCCATTGGGTGATTCAGAGGGGAAAATAAGAATTCATTAATCCCGCCCACGCCAGGCCTCGTCTGTCGTCAACAAATAAGGTAAAAAGCCTTCCTTCCAAATCGGCGCTTATACATCATGTTTCCATTTTAGGGTTTTTAGCTTGGATTGCGTAAATCTCCGTCCGTCGGGGCCGCCAGATCCCGACAATGGCGGCGCCGAATCACAATTCAAGCCTCCACTACTTGCGCTCAAAAGCCTCTTCTTCTCACAAGGCAATCGCATTGTCGGATCAGGAGCCTCTAACCCTCAGACGATCCCCGAGGCTGTGCAGAGATCAGCAGAGTAATGGCAAGCGCGGTGAGAAAGCCAGGTCTTCGGCTGCTGGACAACCGCCGCAAAAGAAGCCAAGGACCGTTGATTCTTCGAAGAAACGGAATGAGTCGGGCGTTGCGTCGTTCTTCATCGGCGATCCTGTGCCCAGCGAAGAAGCTAGACGAAGATGGCCTTGGCGATACGAGATCATGAAAGTATGTCGTTGTAATTTGAACATGTACGCCATTTTTCGACCTGCATTGGAATTTCCAGGCATGCGTTTGTGTTTGTTGGTTGCGTGACTTCGTTTTTCTATCGTTCTAGTTTATGAATCTCGGCCTTCCTGCTACACTCTCCCTAGCTGTTGACTCTCATCAATCCCTTGACAAGTCTTTGAATTCTTTTGTTAATGCCATTTTGTATATTGAAAATGTTGGTGGAAATTTCATTGTTAATTACACGATACAATTGCTTCTAAATTAGCACCTGGGGCTTATCTGAATGCGTTGACTAGTTTGTAGGTTTCAAATTTGATGCCAGTCATTTTGTCATGAGTCGAGATCAAATTTTGAGAACTTGATGCCCTTTTGTTTATATTTTAACTTCGATTCAATTTTTTAGCTATTATATTGACCTGCTTTTTCAATCTTTTACAGGGCCAGATAAGCAAGGGCAGAAGCTTGAAATCCAGGTCAGTGATTAATTTGTACACATTGATTTGATCTTGTTGGAGCTTATTCTTTAAACATACACTACTTTTGCACATGTTTATTTGCTCTTGAAATTGTATATTTTCTCATGTAGTAGTGATGAAGAAGATGAGTTGATTTTGAATGTAGAATGTCACTACACTCGAGCTCAAATTGAAAAGGTTGTCTTTGCCCTAGGAGATTGTGCATATGTGAAGGTAAGCACTTTCCCACTTACTTTTATTCCTCCACTTGAACCTACAAAGTATGCTAGTTGGTTGAACTATTATTCTTGCAGTAACTATTGCATACGTCATTTCATGTAAGGTAAATTCATGTCTTTATTAAAATATTAGGTGCTCTCTTGTAGCTTTATTCCTTCAGTAATTACATCGATTAAGCTTCAAATATATATCACTCTTATTAGCATGCAATTAATAAAATTGTACTCTTCTCCCCACAAATCACATTGCTTGATAATTGTGGAAGTTTAATTTGTAATGTTAAGGACTTACTAGGATGTCAGAAATGAGCAAAGGGATGGCATAGGGTGTTGCAAATTAAGTTATATGATTATGGACTTCTAGATGTGGCAAAAATGGGTAAATGTTGCTCCACCCTCCTTTGCGAGTCTGGTGAAAAGTTTCATTTGAGGGTGTGAACAATGATTCCTACGGTTTTTCAATAACTTTCTGGAATAGAACAAAAGTGAATGAGGATACTGCTGTAACTTCACATCTATCAAAATTTGAAAAATTTAATTTTTGATTGAGATTTTAATTACCAAGTAGTTGCAAGAAGTACTAGGCAAATCACATGTATTATTGATGAGCCTATTATCATTGTTGACTTGGCAGTTTTGACATGATTCCTCTGCAGAATTTCAGTTACTCATGTTTCCCCTTTTGTCTTTCTGCAAGACTTGTCTCAATCCTTATAAAACTTGAACAAAAAATGATATTTGGAAGTTGACTCTTTTGAATTCAAGGATCTTTGCTCATTTGGCTTGATGTTTGAATTGCTCTTGGCTTGGGGGCCTACTTATGCACCTTGTTGGATTTGTGATCTTCTATGCAAATGAGAGCCTTAGAGGCATTGCCTTGTCTCTTATGGGTTTGTGGAAAGTGCTTTTCTGTTTTTTGAGCTTCTTTGATTTGAAAATGGAATTACTTACTCTTATTAATGTGATTCAAGTTTGAACGTCTAGGGAGATTTCGAATTCTTAACCTTGGTTGCAACATCCATCTGATTAGTTTGCTGAGTTGCAGACTTGTATTAAGTTGGGCACAATGTTCCGGTTGTAAGATCTGGATGAGTCATAAAGTTCTGTCTCAATCTTTAAATTATATGACATCCTTTTGGTAACTGACATGAAAGTTTTCAAAGTGATTTGACTGCATGTTCTGTAGCAAAGCTATCTGTGCTTGAATTTCCATTTATTTTATCAAGAAAGTCCAACAGCATATAATGCTTCCTTACTCAATGGTAGGTTTGGGCTTATGATGAGAGGGAGGGAGGGACTTAAACCATATTGCTTAACTTCAACATCTAATAGCCTTATGCTGATATGTATAATTGACAGTAAGTAGCAAGCAATCCTTCCATGTAAAAGATATTCTTAAGATAACTATGACTCAAAAACTTTGTGAAGACATTTGAATTGATCCTTAAGACTTCCCAACTATGTAGTTATTTTTCCGTTCAATGTTTTATCTTAAATGAAAGTGTCAGTCAACTTCATATCTAAATAAAGTGATATCCTCATCTTTTCCTCTTTGTGTTTCTTGTTGTGCCTAACTTGCATAATATTATCCACCAATAATTTTAGACATCACCATTCCCTTGCTAGAGGGTTGCGTTTAGTAGGGCATTTAGCTTAAAATTTTGCTACATTGTATTTTTGCATGGATTTGTATTGTCAATGTTACTTTTAGAAGCCAATTGACATTATGAATGTTGTGCCACCTCCCCTAACTTGGTTAGGAGGTGTAGTTGATAATGATCACCATGTATCATAATATTGGGAATCTTTTGTTTCTCTTTCAGGGACAGGAAGGGGGTGAAAATTATGTGGGAAAGATTCTAGAATTTTTTAAAACTATGGATGGTGAAGATTATTTTAGGGTTCAATGGTTCTTTAGGGCTGAAGATACGGTGAGAATACTTGCATATTCAGTGTGTTTTTATAAATCATCTACTGTTTATTGCTTACCCATTTTGTTTAGGTAATGAATGGTGAAGCATCATCTCATGCGAAGAAGCGTCTATTCTATTCTACTTTAATGAATGATAATGCATTAGATTGCATTGTCTCCAAAGTGAAGATTGTGCAGATAACTCCAAGTGTATGTTTCTTTGATGTTCTTACGCCAAATGTATGCCTTTGCTTGCGTTTCACTATAACTAAGATTGTTGGCATGGGCTTGTTTTGGCAGGTACATTTGAAATCAAAACGTATTCCACCTTGTGATTTTTACTATGATATGAAATACTCTGTAGACTACTCAACATTTTGTACAATGGAAAGTGGTAAGTTGTTGTTGATTAAATGAACTTGTAACAAAAGCTGCCCCCCCCCCCCAAAAAAAAAAAAAAAATAAAAAATCAATCAATAAACACCAATGTTTTATGACAAGTGCTTGCATGTTTATAGGAGCTCTTTTATTTGCTTTCTTTCACTCTTTTTATCCATGCCTTTTGGAGTTGGATTCCTAGTGTTCTGTATTCTAGGGTTACACACAAAAAAAAGTTGGCATTTATATATAAAATATAGGAATAAGCCTTAGTGTTTCTAAAGACTATGGATTCTGAATGGAGGTTTGTTATTTTTTTTTTATAGAATTGTGCAAGCAAATTTGTGATAAAAGAAATTAAGTAGCTAACATAACAAATTAGATAAAAATAAATAAAGGAGAGATAAGCCGTGATCCAGAAGACTTTTTTATATGTGACCAAATATTCATCTTGCTTCTTGAACCTAGTGTTGTCTATGACAAGCTCATATGTTATGGGAAAATGTAGAGTGGGTTTATCATTTTTTTTTCTCCAAGACATAATATCCATATACAATTCTATGTTATACACCTCTCTGGCCATGACTATATAAGTCACCTCCTATAATAATCTTCACAACAACCCTCTAAATCCTTACCCTTTTGTCTAGAATTTATGATATAAGATCCACAGATTTATGCGTTTGTTGTCAGTTACCTAATGCAATCCTCATTCTTTATTCAGGCTTAAGATTGATTGTAAATTAAGGGAAAACCTTCAATACCAGAAATGTTTAGGGGATAAGTTAATCCACCAAGCTGATTTGATTCCTGGTCAAGAATAAGAAATAAAATGGCCTTGCCAATCAAGTATTCCTAAGTGGCAGTAATGTAGAGGGAACACCTTCAGCTCTAGAAATGTTGAGGAGAAAATTCCTAGCCAAAAATGAGAAATAAAATGGGATAAAGTAGTCCTAAGTGGTAGTAATGTCTTTGCACTAAAAACTAGTGATTCTTTTATTTTGTTTCCTTCTTCCCCCTGCTTTGGTCCTGAATTATTTACATTTGCTTCCTAAAGTTTTTATATCTATCAATGTGAGAATATTTACTTACATTTGAAATAAATAGTGTTGAAAATAGAGAAGGGGGTGGTGAGACTGAGAGGTTCTTTGTGCTTAGTCTAATGGTTGACACCAACTAGTTGATTCTCATTGATGGTGCTGGCTTTTCCACTGCCCACCAATATTTGTTCCCAATTAATGTGCTTTTTAGTTGGTTTGTTTACCTACTGATATTTATCCCCTAAAATGTGTTTTTTTTACTTAGTTTTTGACGCGGTCACCAATCAAGACCCGGCCCAAGTCCGACCCGACCAAACTGGAATAGTAGTACCAGAACAATATTTTAATATTTCTTAAGTTTTAGAATTCTACTTGATTTAGGATTTAACTTCATATTTCTACTTGATTTAGAATTCTACTTCATGTTGGATTAGGATTTTATTTTTCTTAGGATTTTAGTTGGATTTTGTTTACAAATATTAGATGGATTTGGATTAGGCAAATACTATAAATATGCTTAGGATCTAGAGTTTGTAATCAAGTTTTTCTCAATCAAATTTCAGCAACCTATTTGGGTTTTCTTAGCAAATCAGTCTTTTTTTGCGTCTTCTTGAAAGCCAAGTTTCGGCCATTGAAGTTTGCTCTTTCAAGGGTTTATTTGGGTGTGTTTTTTCGCACGCGCGCTACACGCTGCGTCAGGTGGTATCAGGGCGGTTCATCAACCAATTAGATGGCCAATCTTGAAGGTAATGGTAGCAACCAGCCTCGTGACGGTGATTGGGGGCTGCCCGCAGTTTGGAGAGCAATCGAAGAACAACGGGAAATAACTCGTACAATGGAGCAGCAATTGGAGCGAATCCGCAACCAATTGGGCGTTTTACAACGAGTTAAGGATAATTGGAACCGGACTAATGGCGTGAATCAAGCCGGCTACGTTAAATCGGGAAGATGAGCCATTAATCCTGTCCTTATTAATCCTAGAAGACCAATGATGGATGATAGCGACGATGAGGATGATCTTGGTCATATGATAGCCAACCCTAGTGGTAAAGGGGTTAGGAGGAATGCGCAGCAACACAACCATTGGGGAAACGATGAGTATAAACTAAAGAATGACTTTTCGATGAGTTTGGAGCTTGATTTCGAAGATTATGTTGTCCCAGCAACCTCAACGTTTGCAAACTCAGGTCTGATTTATGCTGCTAACATGACAAAAACTCCAAGGTTATTGATTCATATTGGGGTATTTTCTAGTCCTGAGGGCTCAGGCATTGTTTTACAACCCAATGATGGTGGCGTTTCATCTGATCAGCTTGCGGCTGTAAAGGAGATGGAGGCCATGGTAACAGATTCTTCTACAGTTTATTCAAGTTCTGGCATGGTTGAATTGAAGGCAATAGGAATGTATTCACCTTTGCGATTGCAAAAACAAGATGGTCATAGGGATCTCTTTGTGGATAGAGGTGTTGGATCTCCCAGGCTAGTTAATTCGGATAGTGCAACTACTTTCGGTATTAATTTGAAATTAGATTCTAAAACTAAGAATGCTGTAGCAGTTGTTGCTATAGCTGATCAAGTGCTTAGACTAAAGGAGGATTCATACATCAATATTTTAAGTGATGGAGAGATTGCTGATAGTCATGCAATAAGCCTCTATTCAAAATAGTTGCAAAAGAATACTTCTCCAGGCAAGAAAAATCTACAGATGAATTCGAAAGCTATTGAGGAGTCAAAATCAAGAAAGATGATGAAAAGAGGACCTATGATAAAATTTACCATATTAGAAAAGCACTCAAGATGGAATGTTCAACGTCCTCAATTTAACAGTAATAATACAGTGGAGGCAGATGGCAACAAACATGACAATGGTTGGACCTATGTTAACCTAGATATGGCTAAGAAGGGGAGGAATGTCTTTGCTCATGTTTCCTTAGCAAAAAAGTTCAAGTGGTTCAGGAAAATGTCAAGCAAAGGTTTCACAAATAAGAAGTACAAGGCGACAGCTGACAAGCATAGGAAGCACAAGTTATTTGAGGTTGAAGATGAAGTCATGATATTCTTGAAGAAGGAACGGATTCTAGCAGGAAAGCAAAACAAGTTCAAATCAAAGAAGTATGGTTCTTACAAGATTACGAAGAAGACCAATGATAATGCTTATGTTGTGGATTTGCCTAATCATATGGGTATTTCTAAACATTCAATGTGGCTAATTTCTCTTTGTACTTGTCGAATGTGAATTTGTCCTACTCGGATCAAAATTCAAGGTCGAATTTTTTCTCAAGTGGAGGTGAATGATGCGGTCACCAATCAAGACCTGGCCCAAGTCCGACTCGACCAAACCGGAACAGTATCACCAGAACAGTATCACCGGAATAGCAGCACTGGAACAATATTTTAATACTTCTTAAGTTTTAGAATTCTACTTGATTTAGGATTCAATTTCATATTTCTACTTGATTTAGGATTCTACTTCATGTTGGATTAGGATTTTATTTTTCTTAGGATTTTAGTTGGATTTTGTTTACAAATATTAGATGATTTGGATTAGCCAAATACTATAAATATGCTTAGGATCTAGAGTTTGTAATCAAGTTTTTCTTAATCAAATTTCAGCAACCTATTTGGGTTTTCTTAGCAAAACAGTCTTGTTTTTGTGTCTTCTTGAAAGCTAAGTTTCGGCCATTGAAGTTTGCTCTTTTAAGGGTTTATTTTGGTGTGTTTTTTCGCACACGCGCTACACGCTGTGTCAGTTTTGTAAATCAATAATGTGGTTGATTAGGGATCATATAATTGAAATTGATAGAAGGAGCTGAAATTTTCTTGGTTGTAAAATTTTGTGGTGTTATTTAAGGGAATCAATTGATAACAAGAGTTCAAGACTCTTTTCCAAGTGTTTGCAATGTTATAACTCTGATTTAGATTGTAATTCATTTCCTCAATCATTCATTTTCTACTCCTGGTTTCACCTCTCAATTATGCTTGACAAAATAACTTTTACTTGCATGTTTTTCCCACTTTTATGGTGGATGAAGTTTGAATTAAGCCCATATCTTGAAACTCAGAAATTCATCTACTTTTCTCCTTTGCTCGCAGATTGCAGTTATTTATATTCGTCCCCTTCCCCAAAGGAAGTTCAAGTTAATAAAACTGTGGCTAATTTCAAAAGACCATCTGTTAACAAATTGTACAAATCGGAGCTAGCACTGTTAGATGTTTATGCTGGTTGTGGTGGGATGTCAACAGGGTTGTGCCTTGGTGCGAAACTTTGTGGTGTAGACCTTGCAACGGTATATCATAATGGTCAAATTTTCGTCCTTTAGCATATGATTTAACATATGATTTCTTATTTGATTCATGTGTCACTATATTGTACATGTTTTTTGGGTTTCTAACAGAAATGGGCTATTGACATTGATAAAGCAGCATGTGAAAGCTTGAAGTTGAATCATCCTGAGACTCAAGTTGGTATTCTCTAAATTTATTGAAATAAGTCCTTGTTAATTACATGGTGCAACGATTTTAAGGATTAATTAATCGTGCCTGATTTCAGGTAAGGAATGAATCTGCAGGGGATTTCCTTGACCTGTTGAAGGAGTGGGACAAACTTTGCAAACGTTATGTATTCAGCAATGTTTCAAAGTCACCAGGAACAAATGCTAGGTTCACAAGAGCATCTAGTAAGGATGTACATTCAAAATCTGACAGCAAGATTCCAACAGGTGAGCATGAAGTTGCAAGCTTGGTTGATATTTGCTATGGAGATCCCAATGAGTCAGGAAAGCGTGGGCTTCATTTTCAGGTACTTGCTTACCACCTGAGAACTTACATGTCTTCTTGGGTCATTCAGAACCTCTCTTTTTCATAGGTTACACCCTTCTATGACTGATGAGGTGTTTTGACTTTTTTTTCCTTGACCTTCTCTAAATCCCACTTTCCAACTTTGGCAGCTAACTAAATTCTTTCCTCCACTTTTTCTCAGCTAAATGCTGCATTTTTTCCCTAAAGCAGATAGCATTATAAGTTGTTGACATCCTTTATTGATTATTTTCTCCCATCCCTTGTTCTTCTAGGCAAGATTGGACCTTGTTTTTTGATGACCAGAAGGTGACAACTATACTGTTAAAGCTCACTCAACTAAGGCAACTTTGTTGAATGGTAAAATTAGTGGAGGCTATCTGAGTGAGTGTTAAAGGTGATTAGGCTAAGAAATGATAATGGAACTTCTTTTAGAAGTTGCTATATAAAAATCATATGCAGTCAACTAGATTGGATTAGTGCTTGGTCCATGGGGATTGGATCAAATAGGCTTGAGCTGGGCCCAATAGATATAGCATTGTGGGCCTCAAAGGCCCAATTGGCCCATTCTAGTCTCAGATATCCCAAATTGTAGTTTGGGAATAGCATAAACTAGAACAAGGCAATGCTATGCCTTACAAAACCAGGCAGGGAATATCAATAGCTGGGTAGTTAGGGTTTCTTGGAAACCTGGTTGTTGTTTGAGTGGAGTGTACATAGTCTGCCACCATGTGCTTGTGCAAGCTCATATGGGTGCCCATAGAGGAAATATTGGGCCAATGTGACAATGACCGCTGACCAAGGAGTGGTTGGGGTCACCAAGCCATGGCCCTGTCACTATAGGAGACAATTGGTTAAGCAAATTAGAGGACTTCCAAGAGAGAGGATGTCATGACCCTGAGGGTATTATTGTAATGATAGTATTATTGTAACTGTGGAGTGAATAAGTCTATTGTATTAGGCGGTTAGTTGATTGTACCTATTCGGTTATGATATTTCAAACCGAGGGAAATAGCCTATAAAAGGCCATGTGCAAGAGGATGGAAATCAGGAATGAGAATATTGATTCTTTCGCTCCATTTCTTTTCCCTCCTCCTCTCTCTTCTTTCTAATTCTCCCTCCTTCCCTCTTCAAATTTTACTCCCTACATATAATTCCAGAATTGGCATATGAAACTCAATGTAAAGGATGTGCAGCAGACATGACAATGACATGCAAAAATTGTGCTTTTCATTGCACTTTGCGCACTTGCAATTAGCTATTTTTTGAGTTTGGAAAACTAAATTTATTTAAGGGTTATTATTGTCTTTTGACATATATAATATAAATTAATACTGTATTTACATATTTTACAATATAAACAAGTCATATTATTATTTTAGGATTATCATCCTTGTACGGTCTCTCGCCGTTTGTGCCCTTAGTTTCGATAGATAAGGTAAATTATAAGTGAAGACTTTGATTTACTGTGCAAGATAAAAAATTATAATATTATTTTAGTAATATTTTATGTAGTAAACATAGTATAATATTATTTAATTTTATTATTAATTTACTCTTATCACAAATAATTCTCCAACCAAACATGCTGTGAGTGGAAATACAATTTATAAATGTTATTTGGACACTAAATCATAAAAATTAAGATTTATGTTACAGAAAACAGAAACAAAAAATTGATAAGCTACTAAATGAAAACGAAAAAATGGTATTTTTTTTAAAAGTATAAAATAAAAATGCATAAATAAAAAAATATAAGAATTTTTTTTATAATATAAATTTAATATAAAAAATTATAAAAAAACTATTCAATACAAAAAATAAACATAAATTTCATAATGCATTTAATAAATATAAGTTCTATCATGCATAAATCACAATTAATTAATTAAAAAAATAATAAATAAATCAAAAATATGTTTTTGATATTTTTTCTTTTCTAATATTTTCATAGATGAAAATACATTTTCAAATAAAAAACATGTGTTTTAATATTATAAAATGACTCCAAAATATTTATAAAATTATAGAAATGACTCGAACATATATATTTTGTATTTTGTAAACAAAAAAGTTTCAAAAATGCTGAAACTATGTGGGGTCAGCTACATAAATTCTAGACTTTCATGTATTTCTGTCTTTTGTCATATCTTCATTGAGGTCCATACACTTCATATCAAACTTTAATGTCTCTCCCAAAGTCTTCTTAGGTCTGCCTCTACCTCTTTTTTTGACTAATTGTTCAATTTCATCAACTTTCCTCACAGGAGCGTCTCTTGGTCTCCTATTCATATGACCAAACCATTTTAGTCTAGTCTCTCTCATCTTCTTCTCTATTGGCACTATTCTTACCTTATTACGAATAATTTCATTTCTAATTTTATCTTTTCTTGTATGGTCGCACATCCATATTAACATCCTCATCTCCTCTACGCTCGTCTTTTGCTCATGTTGGTATTTGACTGCTCAACATTTTGAGCCGTACAACAAAACTGGTCTTATAGCTGTCCTATAGAATTTTCCTTTCAGTTTTAATGGGATTTTACCATCACATAACACCCCCGATGCATTTCTCCATTTTAGCCAACCTGCCTTAATTCTATGTGTGACATCCTCGTGATTTTCTCCATCTTTTTGAATCACTGATCCCAAATATCGAAAATGATCTTTTCTTTGTAAAATTTGGTCTTCCAATTTTATTATAACATCCTCCACTCTTGCATTTTTACTAAATTTGCATTCTATATATTCTGTTTTCTTTCTGCTTAATTTAAATCACTTAGATTCTAAATTGTTTCTCCATAACTCAAGCTTAGTGTTCACTCATTCTTTTGTTTCATCCACCAACCCACCAACACTATGTCATCTGCAAATAGCATACACCATGGCACATCTGTCTGAATATCTTTAGTGAGTTCATCCATTACTAAAGCAAATAAGTATGGACTTAGTGTAGAACCTTGATGCAATCCTATTGTAATTTCAAACGGTTCAGTATCCTCTCCGCATATTCTGACCCTTGTCTCTGCACCATGATACATGTCCTTAACGGGTTGTATATAGGCTATTCGGACTCCTTTCTTCTCTAAAATCCTTCATAATATTTCTCTAGGGACCCTATCATAGGCATTTTCTAGATCTATAAACACCATATGTAGGTCCTTCTGATGCTCCTGATACCTTTCCATTAGGCGTCTCAGTAGGTATATAGTTTCCATTGTTGACCTACCAGGCATGAAACCAAATTGATTTTTCGAGACCTCTGTTTCTTTTCTGAGCCTCTGCTTTATCACTCTCTCCCAGATTTTCATGGTATGGTTCATTAACTTAATTCCTCTGTAATTTTCATAGTTTTGAACATCTCATTTGTTCTTATATATAGGGACCAAAGTACTCTTCCTCCACTCATCTGACATCTTTTTTGATTTAAGAATCGCGTTAAATAATTTCGTTAGTCAGGAGATGTCCTCTTCTCCCATGCATTTCCATGCTTCTATTGGTATATTATCCGGTCCCACCGCCTTATAATTTTTCATCTTTTTTAATGTTTGTCTTATTTCATTTGGACTTATGCGTCGATAAAATGTATAGCTCACGTTCCCTTTGGAGTTACTAAAATGTCCCAACCTAACTCTTGTGTCGCCATCATCATTAAATAATTTTGTGAAATACTCTGTCACAACCCTAGGGTTAGTTAAGGTTGTGATAGGAATTGGGAGAAGAAATCAGAATTGTAGGAGGGGGAAAATCAGTAGGAAGAGAGAGATATTGAGAGAAAGGGGAAGAACTTGAGGGAGATTGGAGAGAGTCTTAGAGAGAAATGAGAATTAAGAATTCATTCAAATTTTGCATATCCCCTTCCTACAGCTGAGGCAATATATATATAGTCTCACTTAGCTACCAAACAAAACTCTCTAACCAACTAAGCTACAAGACAAAAAGGGAAATAACAGAATAACAACACCTATGTACTGTAACCAAATTACAAAGATACCCCCTAACTATAATTGTTACTCAATTACAGCTTTGCCCCTATAATACCCAAGATCGTGACAATTTCCCCCCCTTGAAATGTTTCTTGTCCCCAAGAAACTTATTACCACATAGCCTGTTGCTTCTTTATCCAATGCCCCTCTCCACCCAGGGGTTTCTTTTTCGCTTTTCCTTCTTCTTATCTTGTTTTTTCCTTTTCTTTTGCCTTCTCTTTTCTTTCTCCTCATCAACAACAACATTATGTCTTATTGCCACACCAATTTCAGCCATCCACCTCTTCCTTAGTACTGTCAAAAATGGTTCCAAATGCGCCGTCAGTCCTACAACCCCATCCTCCAACTCTTCCTGCTGCAATGTTACCTTTGCTTTGTCTTGTGTGCCCGTGCCAATGACATACATGTGAGATGTTCCAAGCAAGGTGTCCAGTGCAATCCTTTGTTCCTTCTCTTTAGGCTCCTTATTCTGCTGTTTCAAGAGATCAATGACATCAGGAGTCTTAGCTCTAGTGGCAGTGCTTGAGAAGTTGCCAACTAATTGAGTGCCATCTCCACTTCCTCCTCCCCAATCTCTTCTTCCATGCACTCCTCAGCCCTCTCCATAGCCAAGACCAAGGGAGCAATACGTTTAGACTCTTCCATATCTTTAGTAGGGGCCTCCTCAAGTGGAAATACTTTTACTTGTTGGTAGGTGGAGTACACCAAGGATTTACTTTCAGCAATGTTGTTCTTCTTCGGCTTCTCCATTTTAAGAAACTCCTCCTTATTAAAACTCCCATGATAGTCATCAAAGTATTCGGCTGGAAAACTGTAATGATACTCCTTAGATAGTATCATTGCAAACTCTTGCAACTTCTCGCGAAACATTCGACCGAATTCCTTGCACTCTTCATCAAACCCTCTGTTGGTTCCTTTGTCCCTTCGGCTAGTCTCATTCTCAAACTTCTTTTCCCAAATTTGATGCTTCTGGTCAACTGAAAATGCAGCATTCTTTGGCTGCCATTGAAGCTCCATTCCAGCTGAAAATGAAGTATTATTTTGTTGCAATTTAGGGCCCATCTACTCCATGTATGCACTGCTACCAATGGCCTTATGATCAGGTTGTCCCCCTGAAAATACAGCACCCTTCTGCTGCGATTGAGACTCCATTGGACTCCTTCGTGCGCTACTTCCCAAGGCTTCACGAGCAGGACATTCCATTGAAAATGCAGCATCCTTCGGCTGCAATTGAAACCCCATTTCAACTGAAAATGAAGGATTTTTCTGCTGCAATTGAGGCTCCCATGCTCTCCTACATGCATTGCTCCCCTTAGCTGATTTTTCACAATCAGCATACTTTGAAGACCAAGGAGCTATATACATACTGCTCTTCTTCAAACAAATTATCCCAAAATTCAAGCCAAAATTAACCTTTGTTTACCTTACTAGCAGCCTAGGATTTGATTGGAACTACCGCCAAAAAGATTGCTGGAATTCACAGCCAAGAATCACCCCTCCAAATTCACCTTCCACAATCCACTCCCAGCTGCTCCAAATCTCAAGTTTTCTGCTGTGCAAATACTTTTAGAACTTGATTGAATCAGTTCGGCCTCAACTATCCGTCTTCCTCTTCAAGACTTGGACCTTTAATTACAGAAATTGATTTCTCTGCCTTCCACTCAAATCAAAACCACAGCCAAGAGCTGCTATTACCCAATCACCGTCCAACACCTACTTCACACTTTAGTGGCCCTGAGAATAAATTGGATCCGAGAATCTGTTGCAGCTTCCGACGAGTTCTTTGAATTCTCAGAAATCTCCTTAAATCTCTGTTTGATCAATCCCACAGAGAGTCATCGGAATCGATTCCGAGATTCAACCAAAAATCTCCTCAAAGCAGTTGGCAACCTATAATTCGCTTCTGTGGCTTATGGCTAATGAACGCCACCTCACCCACTGCTTCAAGAAGTCACCCATACTTAATTCGCCTCAAATGGAATCCGCAAAGATTTGGGTTGGCTTTGCCTTCAAGTTTGGAGCGTCACAACAGCCCAAGAGAATCGCATGCGCCACCATCAACAATTGCAATGGATAGCGACAGCGAACCCCCCTCAGTCGCTTCACCAACACGAGTTGAAAGGCAACCAAAACCGTAGCACACAGTCGCACTTGTAGGAAACTTATCGGTCTGGTCTTCCGGACTGGTCGCAACTCGCTGGGCCGTCTGCTCCATGTCCGACAGACTCACACTCGCCTTGGACAATCGCAACCCTCTGGCCGTTCGCTTCACCTCTGGTCACCGTCCAACACTCCAAATCTGCTTCGAATGCAATTTTCGATCAACCTAAACTGCTCTAGGAGTCGCTAGAAGCTTCGTTGGAATCGCCTGGTGCAATCGTTTCCAACACTCGATCACAACAAATCAAGAGCGCCCAGACTGCTGGACTCACCTCGGGTCCTTCTTCTGGTTCTGCCCAATCACCGACCGTTGAAAATGATTGCAACACCCACTGCACCACCGTGAGGAACCCGCTGCACAATCACCAGACCACTGCAATTAACTCGGCTGCAACACTAACTTCCTTGCCCGACCAAACCGCGATCGCTTGGAACTCTTGCACCAGTCGCTCATGTCAGCAGCTGATATGGAATGATTCAATCATTGATTGATGATTGATTAATTGATGATTGATTGATTGATGATTCAATCATTGATTGGTGATTGATTAATTGATGATTGATTGGTGATTGATTGATTGATGATTGATTATATATGTTTCCTAGATTGATTGATTGTATATATTATTTCCTAAAAGAAAAATTGTATCCTCTAGATTAGATTATGTTTCCTATCTTGGTTGTATCCTAAATTGTATAGATTCTAGGATTCTTTTCTAAAGTTAGTTGTTTCCTATTTTTGTAAAGAAGCTTGTATAAATCAAGCTTTTCTAGTGAATGAAAGGTTGAGACAGTAAGGTTATTTTTTTCCAAAACTTAACATGGTATCAGAGCCCTAGGGATTGTTTTTGTTCTACAATTCTCGGGGATCTACAAAGCCTATCCTTACCAGTCTTCCCATCTTTCGTTTTTCATCTGAATCTTGGCCAAGAGATGTCTTCCGTCCAAGAACCTACATCAGATACAGCCAATTCCTGCCATACCTCAGAAGTTCCAATTGCTGGAACTCAAAATGGGACCTTGGGAGGAGAATTGCAGTCTCTCCAGGCAGCCTATCGTTTGAACGGGAAAAACTACCTAAAGTGGTCACAGTTGATTCGGACCTTTTTTAAAGGGAAGGGGAAGCTTAGCCACTTGTTAGGAACGGGCCCAAAAGAAGGTGATCCAGTGTTCGCAGCATGGGACGAGGAAGATTCCTTGGTAATGTCCTGGTTTTGGAATTCCATGGTTCCAGAGATTAGTGACACTGTCATGTTTTTGACCACAACCAAGGATATTTGGGAGGCCATAAACTTGACCTATTCCAAGGTGAAAGATGCAGCCTAAATCTATGAAATACGGGCAAGGGTGGCAGCAACCAAACAAGGCTCGAAGACCATCACGGAGTATGCAAATATGTTGCAAACTCTATGGCAAGAGCTAGATCACTACCAATGTTTGAAGATGAAATGTAGTGAGGATGCTGCACTCCATAAGAGATTTGTTGAAAAGGAGTGGATATATGACTTCTTGGCCGGCCTCAACAGTGAATTTGATGCGGTTAGAGTGCAGATTCTTGGCAAAGAGGATTTACCTTCCTTGAATGAGGTAATCTCCTTAATAAGGGCAGAAGAAGGGAGAAGGGGTGTAATGCTAGAAGCTATCTCTGGTGAGAGTTCTGCCCTAGTGTCTTTAAAAACTTATAATCAAAACAAAGGCCCTAGGGATGAAAAGAAACCAGTGGATAGGGATTCTTTATGGTGTACCTTTTGTAAGAAACCTAGGCACACCATAGAGAAGTGCTGGAAGCTCCATGGAAAGCCATCTAGAGGGGGACCAGCAAGGAGTCAAGTGCATATAGTAGCAGCCAACAGTCAGCAACTGGAACTGAGAGGATTGGAGCATGGGGGATAGTCTCTTGAACTCAACAAGGCAGAAATTGAAAGACTAAAAAATTTTCTGGGATCTCTAGACAAAAAGGCAGAAAAAGGTAGCTCTCTTGCTCTCACAGGTATTGCTTCCTACACTTTTTCCCTACATGCTTCAGAAACTTTACACCAACATTGTTGGATCCTAGACTCGGGTGCTTCAGACCACATGACATCCCATCCACAATTGTTTACTTCCTATCAGCCTTGTCCTAGCTCTAGAAAAATTACAATGGCAGATGGCTCACTCATTACTGTTGCTGGTCAAGGAGATATTCTTCTCAATGATCACCTAACCCTCAAGAATGTCCTTCATGTCCCCAAATTATTTGCTAATCTTATATCTGTTCAAAAACTTATTGAGGATACTAATTGCAGTGTATCTTTTTATTCCAATGTCTGTGAGATACAGGAACAGGGCAAGAAGAGGATGATTGGGCTTGCTAGGGCTAAAGAGGGGCTTTATTACCTCGAGGAATCAGTAGGGCCAGACAAGAAGGAGTCTCTTCCTCTTATGTCATGCCTAGCTCAATCCAACGAGGATGAGATGTGGTTACAGCATTATAGAATGGGTCATCCCTCATTTTTTACTCTCAAATTAATGTTTCCTAATTTAGCTAAAGGTCTGGATTTTAGTCACTTTCATTGTGCTGATTGTGAACTTGCCAAACATAAAAGAGTTTCTTTCCCTTTTTCTAATAAAAGGACTGATTTCCCATTCTCTTTAATCCATAGTAACATTTGGGGTCCATCAAGTGTTCCCAATATTTCTGGGACAAGATGGTTTGTCTTATTTGTTAATGATTGTACTAGAGTGGTGTGGTTATATTTGTTGAAAGCCAAGTTAGAAGTAAGCCATGTTTTCCCCAATTTTTACAACATGGTTAAGACTCAGTTTGGGGTAAATGTAAAGTGGTTTAGATATGATAATGCTAGAGATTTCTTCAATCACACTCTATCCGCTTTCTTTCAACAAAAAGGTATTATTCATGAGTCTTCTTGTCCTTACACCCCTCAACAAAATGGGGTGGCCGAGAGGAAAACTGGTCATCTTCTAGCTGTTATTCGAGCACTTCTTTTTCACCATAATGTCCCTCAACATTATTGGGGAGAAGCAGCCCTAACTGCCACCACTCTTATCAACAGATTGCCATCTAAAACCCTAGAATCTCAAAGTCCTATTCAACTATTGATGAGTCATTTTCCTGACTTCCATGTGACTAGTAATTGGCAGCCCAAGATATTCGGGTGCACGGCCTACGTTCATATTCCAACAGCCAATAGAGGGAAACTAGATCCTCGTGCCTTAAAATGCGTATTTATTGGATATTCATCTACACAAAAAAGCTATCGATGCTATCATCCTCCCTCAAAGAAATATTTTGTATCTGCTGATGTTACCTTTGCTGAAAATGAGTCGTACTTCAAATCATCAACTATTTTAGAACAAAATTAGACCTTGATTAATAGGGATTCCTCCTTTCTTCCTGACCCTAATCTGTTATCCTTGAACCCATCTCCTAAACAGAAAGACTAGAAAAACATGACACCTGAGAAAGCTTCACCTTCTACTCCTCGGCCTATGCAAGTATACTCAAGGAGGAATAAAACCGAATCTAGTCCTATGCAAGCTCCTGCATCCTCTACAAGTCCTAGTTCTACGGTTTCTACAAGTAGGAATAACACTGACAATCCTGCCATTTCAGAGTCATCACCAGGTATTCATGCAACCAATTCTCTTGATATGACTCATATGAGCTCTACAAAATCTGCTGAAGCTATTGTCCAACCAGATACCTATGACCTTGATTGGCCCATTGCTCTAAGAAAAGGGAAAAGAACTTGTACCAAGCATCCATTACACCTATTTCTTTCCTTTTCTAAGTTGTCTCCTACCCATAAAGCCTTTCTTACCAGCCTACATACCATCCCTATTCCAAAAAGTTTTTCTGAAGCTATAGGGAATAAGAATTGGAAGGATGCCATGGAAGCTGAGATGACAGCCTTGGAAAAAAATCAGACCTGGGAAGTGGTAAAATTGCCTAAAGGAAAACATCCAGTGGGTTGTAAATGGGTCTATACTGTGAAATATAGGTCTGATGGATCTCTAGATCGGTGCAAAGCAAGATTGGTTGTCAAGGGATATACACAAGTGTATGGGGTAGACTATTTGGACACTTTTGCACCGATGGCTAAACTAAATACAGTTTGAGTCCTCCTTTCGTTAGCTGCTAATCTAGGTTGGCCATTGCATCAGTTTGACGTGAAAAATGCATTTTTACATGGTAACCTAGAGGAGGAGGTATATATGGAAATACCACCAAGTTATGAAATAGCCACACAAGGGTCAGTTGTATGCAAACTAAAAAAAGCCCTGTATGGACTGAAACAATCCCCACGGGCTTGGTTTGGGAGATTCACGAGTGTTATGCTTGGCATGGGGTATAGACAAAGCTAAGGAGACCATACTCTTTTTATTCAACATTCGGCCACAGGGGGAGTAACTGTGTTAATTGTATATGTAGATGATATTGTTGTTACCGGCAATGACAAAGAAGGGATGACTCAATTAAAGGAGTGCTTGTTAAAGGAGTTTGAAATCAAAGATTTGGGGAGATTAAAATATTTCTTGGGAATAGAGGTGGCTCATTCTAAAGATGGCATATTCATATCTCAGCAAAAATATGTGGTAGACCTTTTAAAGGAGACCGGATTGCTAGGCTGCAAAGCAAGTGACACACCCATTGACCTAAATCATAAGTTGGGAGAAGCTCTAGAAGGAGATAAGGTTGACAAGGGAGTTTACCAAAGGCTAGTTGGAAAGCTGATATATTTGGCCCATACTTGGCCAGATATAGCCTATGCTGTGGAGGTGGTTAGTCAATTCATGCATAACCCAAGGGAAGTCCATCTTAAAGCTGTGTATCGAATACTCCACTATCTAAAAGGAGCACCTGGAAGAGGCATTTTGTTCAAAAAGGGAGAAGCTATGACCCTTGAGGCCTACACAGATGCAGACTATGCAGGCTCTGTTGTAGATAGAAGATCTACTTCCGGATATTGTACTATGTTGGGAGGCAATTTGGTAACGTGGAGGAGCAAAAAACAAAATGTGGTGGCTAGGTCAAGTGCTGAGGCAGAATTTCGTTCCATGGCTCTAGGTATGTGTGAATTATTGTGGCTAAAAATTCTTCTAAATGATCTCAATTGAGTGGACTACGCCTATGAAGCTCTACTGTGACAACAAATCGGCAATCAGTATTGCTCATAATCCTGTTCAACATGACAGGACAAAGCACATTGAAGTAGATAGGCACTTTATCAAGGAAAAATTGGATAGTGGGCTGATATGCACACCATACATCTCATCCCAAGATCAGTTAGCAAACATGCTAACTAAGGGCTTGCCTGCACCAGTATTTAACAGGATGATAAGCAAGATTGGGATGCAAGATATACACGCTCAATCTTGAGGGGGAGTGTCAGCAGCTGATATGGAATGATTCAATCATTGATTGGTGATTGATTAATTGATGATTGATTGGTGATTGATTGATTAATGATTCAATCATTGATTGGTGATTGATTGATTGATGATTCAATCATTGATTGGTGATTGATTAATTGATGATCGATTGGTGATTGATTGATTGATGATTGATTGGTGATTGATTATATATGTTTCCTAGATTGATTGATTGTATATATTATTTCCTAAAAGAAAAATTGTATCCTCTAGATTAGATTATGTTTCCTATCTTGGTTGTATCCTAAATTGTATAGATTCTAGGATTCTTTCCTAAAGTTAGTTGTTTCCTATTTTTGTAAAGAAGCTTGTATAAATCAAGCTTTTCTAGTGAATGAAAGGTTGAGACAGTAAGGTTATTTTTTTCCAAAACTTAACAGCTCACTCCGGTTGCGACCCACCTGGATGTCCACATCTCCTCCTTTGGCGGACTCCCACACCAATCGCAAATTCTCCTCTATACTGATCGATGATGGGCTCAAGTCCGGTGGATCTTCGGGACGCTTCAAGTATGCTCGCCTATCGACCCACTCCAATCGCCGTCCAACTCCACCTTAAACCTCTACTCGATCGATTTCACAGAGAGTCACATCTTCCTACTCGCCCAATCACCGTCATTGGTTTTGGAATTCACTCATCTTCGCTTCGGCCCGAATTCGCTAACTTTGCTTTAGCGACTCTGATATGGCCTTAGGAGTTGCCTGAATTCCCTTTGGAAACCGCCTTTCGAAATCGTCCAGATCTAGTTCGACAGCTGAGGACTGCCGCTTAGTTGTAGTCGAACTAATCAAAGGTTTAGGACGAGCTTTGTTGCGGTCTCCTGAGGGTTCGACCGACTCTGTTGGAGCTCCCTATGAGTTTGATCAACTCTATTACAGCTCCTCAAGAGTTCGCTTCTCTCACCGAAAATTTGTCGGACGCTGGTTGCTGCTACGATGCTGGAATTACTTAGCAGAGGATGGCCAAAGAACGAACAGCTCTGATACCATTTGTCACAACCCTAGGGTTAGTTAAGGTTGTGATAGGAATTGGGAGAAGAAATCAGAATTGTAGGAGGGGGAAAATCAGTAGGAAGAGGGAGAGATATTGAGAGAAAGGGGAAGAACTTGAGGGAGATTGGAGAGAGTCTTAGAGAGAAATGAGAATTAAGAATTCATTCGAATTTTGCATATCCCCTTCCTACAGCTGAGGCAATATATATATAGCCTCACTTAGCTACCAAACAAAACTCTCTAACCAACTAAGCTACAAGACAAAAAGAGAAATAACAGAATAACAACACCTATGTGCTGTAACCAAATTACAAAGATACCCCATAACTATAATTGTTACTCAATTACAGCTTTGCCCCTATAATACCCAAGATCGTGACATACTCCTTCCATCTCTCCTTAATCGCTCCCTCATTCACTAATACATTTTGATTTTCATCTTTTATGCATTTTACTTAATTTAAATCCCTTGTTTTTCTTTCTCTTACTTTAGCTAATTTATATATATCCCTTTCTCCATCTTTTGTATCAAGTCGTTTATATAGATTTTCGTATGCTTTTGACTTTGCTTCACTAACAGCTTTTTTTGCTGCATTTTTTGATTCTTTGTAATTTTTTTAATTTTCTTTATTGTTGCACTGATATACCGCCTTATAACAATTTTTCTTATTTTTAATTTTCAATTGTACTTCTTCATTCCACCACCAAGACTCCTTAAGGTTAGGGGCTCTACCATTTGTCTCTCCAAGCACTACCTTTACTGTGCTTCTCAGGGCATTAGCCATTTCTCTCCACATTTGGTTTGTTTGTCCTTCTCCATTCCATTCTCTTCTACCCGTTAATTTTTCTTTGAAGATGAGTTGTTTTTCCCCTTTTAAATCCCACCACATGATTCTTGGATTTTGTTTTATGTGATTTTTTCTCTTCCAATTTCTTACTTGGACGTCAAGTACTAGAAGTCTATGTTAAGTAGTCAAACACTTTCTCGATATCACCTTACAATCCCTACAACATACCCGGTTCTCTTGTCTCATGAGGAAGTAATCTATTTGGGTGCTTGATGTGACATTTTTATATGTGATTAAGTGTTCGTCCCGTTTTTTGAACCTAGTATTGGTTATGATGAGTGCATATGCCATTGCAAAATCTAGAATAGACTTACCCTCATTAATTTTCCCGAATCCATACCCTCCATGTACCTCTCTGTAGCCGTTTCCGTCTCTACCCACGTGACCATTTAAGTCACCTCCTATAATTACTTTCTCTCCTCTTGGTATTATTTGTATGAGTCCCTCTAGGTCCTCCTAGAATTTTACTTTTATCTCCTCACCTAACCCTGCTTGTGGTGCATATGTACTAAAGATATTCATAGCCATTCTTCCTAGAATAACCTTCACCATAATAATCCTATCCCCTATTCTCTTTACATCCACTACCTCATCTATTAAGCTTTTATCCATAATAATCCCCACTCCATTTTTTGCTCGATCATTTCCTGTGTACCATATTTTATATCCATTTTCTGGCAAACTTTTTACTTTTTTCCCTACCCATCTTGTCTCTTGAAGGCACATAATATTAATCTTTCTCTTAATCATCATATCTACCACTTTCATAGCTTTGTCTGTTAATGTTTCTATGTTCCATGACCCAATCCTTAATCTATGATTTTGTTTTTGGCTTTGACTTTGAATTTGGTTTTGGTTTTGGTTTTGATTTTGGACTAACTTTTTTACCCACATCCGTCCAAGCAAATGCGGGAACCCTTGCTCATTTGTCACTACATCTGGGCGCCGATGCAGCGACCCTAGCTCACTTGACACTACACGCGGGCAGTGTAGCGCGTCGCTATGAAGGGTTACGCCCACGCCCAAACAATTTTTCATAATTTGTTTAGAGTTCATGTTTTGGATTCGACTAAGTTTTACGTTGGCTGTCGGCTACCTAACACAACCCTCCTCCTTTATCCGGGCTTGGGACCGGGAGTGGATAACATCCCTAGGCGGAGTTATGATGTTGGATACCCAAAATCCAACAAAAACAATAACAACAAAGAAGGGAAGAGGGAAATAAAGAGGCAAAAATAGAGAAATTGGGTAAAATCAAGGGGACTAACTGGTGTACAGGGAGGGAAATCATTGTTGCTGACTTTACAAACCTTCACAGCTATTGCCTCTGTGAGAAAATAATTAGGAGAGAAAAACTTAAGAGATTAGCCTCTCTTAGTTTGTTATTTATAATAGGCATAGCGGGTCTTAATCTATGGGCTAAACCTAATTACAAATAAAACACACATACAATATGTACGATTATATTAATAATTTTAATACTCCCACTCAAGCTGGAGCATAGATATCATATGCACCAAACTTGTTACAAATATATTCTACCCATGAACCCTTTAAAGACTTGGTGAAGACATCTGCAAGTTGATCATTGGAGTTAACAAACTTTGTAACAATAGCACCTTAAACCAGTTTTTCTCTAATAAAGTAACAGTTGATTTCAATATGCTTAATTCGCTCATGGAACACTCGATTGGAAGCAATGTGCAAGGCAGCCTAATTATCACAAACAAGCTTCATAGGGGACACTTCACAAAACATGAGTTCCTATAAAAGTTGCCTAAGCCAGATAAGCTCACAAGTTGCATTAGCCATAGCTCCATACTCTGCCTATGTACTGGATCTAGCTACTTTATTTTGTTTCTTACTTTTCCAAGAAATCAGATTTCCTCCCACAAGAACACAATAGCCAGAGGTTGGCAGACGATCAAAAAGAGATCCTACCCAATCTACATCTACATAACAACAAATATTTGTGTTTCCCTTATTCTCATAGAGTAGCCTTTTACCCGGTGCTCTTTTGGTGTATCTCAGAATCCGGATAACAACATCCCAGTGAGAATCATATGGAGAACTAAAAAATTGATTAACTACACTTGCAACAAAAGCAATGTCGGGATGAGTGATTGTAAAATAGTTCAACTTGCCTACCAATTTTCGATACCTTCTAGGATCTGAATAGAGCTCCCTTTGTCTTGGCAAGAGTTTGACATTTGGGTCCATTAGAGTGTCAATTGGTTTGCAGTTCATCATACTAGTTTCTTCTAAGATATCAAGTGCATATTTCCTCTGAGAGATTGAGATGCCATCTTTTGATTGAGCAACTTCAATACCCAAGAAATACCGAAGTCTGCCTAGGTCTTTGGTCTAAAAGTGTTGATGTAGATGTTCCTTCAGTTTCTGTATACCAATTTGATCGCTCCTTGTGATAACAATGTCCTTTACATAAACAACAAAGTAGATGCATACAGAGAAAGAGTGTCAATAGAAAACTAAATGATCAGCTTCACTCCGAGCGAGACCAAAGGCTTGAACCACAGTGTTGAACCTGTCGAACCACGTTCATAGAGATTGTTTCAAACTATAGAGAGACTTTTTGAGTTTGCAGACTACATTGGACTCTCTCTAAGCAACAAAACTAAGTGGTTGCTCCATATAAACCTTCTCTTGCAAATCACCATGGAGAAAGTCATTTTTTATATCTAGCTGATAGAGCAACCAATAACGCATGGCAATTGTAGAGAGAAAGAGGCGAACATAGGCCATTTTAGTAACAGGAGAGAAGGTATCATTGTAATCCAATCCATAGATTTGTGTAAAGCCTTTGGCAACCAAACGGGCCTTAAGACGATCCACCTATCCATCGGGGCCAACTTTAGGGGTGAACACCTACTAGCAACCAACGGGAATCTTTGCGGAGAGCAACAGGAAGACTGTCTGGCTCAGGATCCGTGGCAGGATGAACCATTGACGAAGAAAGTGAGTCAGGAGAGTCATGTTCTGGAGGAATGATGGCGTCGGTAGCGAAATGAGGACGACGATGATATGTAAGAAGTGGAGGATCCATGGAATGTGGACTGAAAGATGGTAATGGAGGTTCCATAGAGGAGGAGACAAATGGACCTGATAAGGGCAATAGTGTTCGGCCCTTGAAATGGGCTAGAGTTGGATCGGAATTTTTGGGAAATTCCGTTAGAACAGAATTTAGGAAAAGAGAGAAGAGAGATAGAGAGAGACGAGATAAGAGAATTGAGGAAGAATAGAATTTGCTATTTCATTCCAGAATACCCATTCTGTTTCAACATTCCCTTATTTATTCATTGTTAGGTAGGTTAGTTAGCTCTAACCCCTTTTCCCGCCTTTCCTTCCCCTTCTATTTATTATAATAATAGTATAATACGCCCAAGTCCTAACAAGCGAAAGAGAAGAAAAAGGAATAGGCAATACCTGGTTAAGACTCTGTGAATCGGGCTGATCAACTGAGAAGAAGGACTACTATTCAAAGAAGGTGACATCAACAGACATAAGATAGTGGTTCAACTCAAGAGAGTAACACTTATAGCTTTTCTGTAACTTGGAGTAGCAAAGAAAGATACACTTAAGAGATTTGGCAGAAGTTTATCCTGTCCAGGTGAAAAAGAATGCACAAAACAGATACATCTAACACGAAGAGGAATAGAATAAAGTGGTTGTGTAGGGAACAAAAGAGAATGAGGAATGTTGTCCTGTAACAATGAAGATGCCATGCGATTTATCCGATAACACGCAGTAAGAATAGCATCTTCCCAAAATTTAGTGAGAAGATTGGTATATAAAAGTAGTGTCTGTGCAGTTTCAATAAGATGACGATTTTTACGCTCAGTAGCACCATTTTGTTGAGCACATATAGAAACTCTAAACTGTGTTTTATTTCAGCAGTAAATGTCTGAAAGACAGAAAACAATTCGGACTGACTCTTCATGAGAAACAACCAAGTGCAATGAGAAAAGTCATTAATAAAAGTAACGAAATATGAAAAACTTAGAGTAGAATTGACTCGATTGGCCCCCTATACATCAGAGTGCACAAGGGAAAAAGAGGGTCTCAACCCTATCATTGACGCGATTAGAAAAAGGACTATGAGCGTGTTTACTATGCTGTCATGACTCACAATTAAAAGTGGATAATGACGACAGATTAGGAACTAATTTCTTTAGTTTGAGGGGCTGGGAAGGTTGGGGGAAGCATCATTGGTGCAAGCTATTGACGAACTAGGCACAACAAGATGATAGTGACCTTGTGACTCACGCCCGATGCCAATCGTCCACCTCATACACCAATCGTGCACACAAACAGAAGTGGAAGTAAAGGTTACAAAACAGTCTAGATTTTTAGTAAGCTGACTAACAAAAAGCAAATTAAAAGGACTACGGGGGACTACGACAGTGCGTGACGGCTTTGACAGTGATGGGTCTTCGGTGGTCGGTCGATCTGACGACAGCGAACCCTATGGTGGTAGCGGCGCTAGCAAATAGTGGTTGAACAGTGGAGTTCCGACCTTGATAGGGGCGGCGAGGAGAGAGAAAAAAAGGGTTTTTAGGGTTTGAAGACTGCTGGAAATGATACATAGCGGCGGCTTAGGGTTTGTTCTCACCGGTGGCTCTGATACCATATGAGAAAATAGTTAGGAGAGAAAAATCTAAGAGATTAATCTCTCTTAGTTTGTTATTTATAATAGGCATAACTGACCTTAATTTATGGGTTTAACCTTATTACAAATAAATCACATACAATATGTACAATTATACTAATAATTCTAATAGCCTCTTCTGAAGAGCTTGACCTCAACCTCGCATTGGAGGTTTGGTAGGAACTATGCTTTCCTTTGTTAACAGAGATTGTTACTTCTTGCACTTTATTTGAAGATTAAAGGAAGAATAAAGGTGAAGTGAGAGGTCGAGAGTTGACCTACAGTGGACTAGAGGGAAAATTACTGTAAGGATAAAGTTATGTTGGATTAAGAATGGGTAAAAATGATAATATTGTGAAATTTGATGTCAAGAAGATATTCGAGCCTGATCCCTCTAAGTGTCTTGGATTTTACAAAAAAGTGCCCTAGCAAGAAATATTGTATTGGTATTTTACTGCTGGTGAAGGAGAATTAATGGTCTTCTGGGTCAACAGGTCAATGCTGATGCTTTAACGTTTGACACCTCAAATATCTTTTGTATTTCAGGCTGTTGGTAATTCATGGATGGGCCACTGCATTTTCATATGATGTAGCAAAATCTGATAGAAATCACTTTCTTTTTGTATTTCAATTATGTATTAACCTAGAGAAAACTATTTCAACTGTCAGAAAATAGTAAAAGTGTAAAACACAACTTAAAGGTATGCTCATTTTATTTAATTGGCCCTTGTTCTATGATAAACTCTTCATAGAAGTTTAGCTCATGGTGTAGATTAATCTTATTAGGTGCGTTGGGTGGGCTATGGTCCAAGGGAGGACACATGGGAACCGATTGCGGGGTTGAGGTTTGTGTTTTGTTATGTTTTATGGTTTTTCTTTTTATTTCCAATTATTTGTTGAGATTCTTTTTAACATTTTCCAGTAAATGTGAAGACCATATACGAGATTTTGTACTAAAGGGGTCAAAGAAAAAAATAATACCACGTCCGGTAAGAGTTATTTGTATGAGTTTATGCAGTTGAACTTGTTACATATATTATGTAGTTGAACTTGTGATTATTTTTCTTTATTTTCAAAAAAATTGCAGGGAGATGTCGATGTTATATGTGCAGGCCCTCCATGCCAAGGAATAAGTGGCTATAACCGCTTTAGAAATTTTGGTTCTCCATTGGATGATAAAAGAAATCATCAAATCGTAGTCTTTATGGATATTATAAACTTTTTAAAGCCTAAGTATGTTCTAATGGAAAATGTAATTGACATTTTGGGGTTTGCCAAGGGTACACTTGGAAGATATGCTTTAAGTCGCTTGGTTCGCATGAACTACCAAGTAAGGCTAGGCATTATGGCTGCTGGGTGTTATGGCCTTCCTCAGTTCCGGTTACGTGTTTTTTTGTGGGGTGCTCATCCACTTGAGGCAAGTACCTTACTTTGTATGTTTAAATTGAAATAACATAATTGTTGATCATTGTTTTCTTGTCTAGAAACTACCGCAGTTTCCACTTCCCACACATGATGTGGTCTTGAAATATGGGCCTCCAAGTGAGTTTGAGGTGCTTATTTCATCTTGTACATCAATGAAGTTTGTTTAATTATTTAAATCTTGTTGCTAATGGAAGTCCATATTGCAGCAATGTGTTGTTGCATACGATGAAGGCCAGTCTCCAGAATTAGAAAAAGCTCTTGTCCTCAGTGATGCCATTTCTGACCTTCCTGCAGTATATTTCTAGCTTCTTCTTTGCTATCTTTTCTATTTGTGTATAATGAATCGAAAAATAATTTTTTGTAAATTTTTCAAGGTAAAAAATGATGAAATTCGTTACAAGATGGCCTACAGAAAACCGCCAGAGACAGATTTCCAAAGATATATAAGAGTGACAAAATATGGTAAGTTGATGGTCTACCAAGTAACTAATGTAGGACTATTTCTTTGTCTTAGTTTCTGTTGGAGAGTCCTAGGATCCGAGGGATCCTCAAGGTAAAAAAGAGTCCAAAGCAAAGAAGGAGACTGCAATTGATGTGGGCTTCAGTTGTGGGCTGGCGCATCAAGATAAAGGAGGAGAAATAAAAGGATAAAAAACAAGATAAGACTCCTAATCAAGTAGGAGAAATTATAGGAATAGATTTGTAAATTATCTTGTAAATATTCTCAATTATGTTGCTTATCATCTGCTAGAAATTAGGAATTGATAATATCGAAAGCTGTATATAATTCTTATTTCATGAGAAATCAAGTATGTTTTGGATTTCCACCAAATCAGTCTCTCGTTTCTAGGTTCCATACTTTAGGAACCAAATTTGTTCATGGTATCAGAGCTCGGCTCTTCTTAGTCCAAAGATCCGAATCAGATGGAGCCTCAAGACCGTGAGAATGCAGCCCCAACTGCAGCGGAGTCTTCCTTGAGTTCGGATCTTCAACAACCAGCGACTTCAACTGCTAGAGCGCCTAACAGCACTTTTTCCTTGGATAGTCATACTTTGCATATCACCCAACATAGGTTGAACGGAAGAAACTTTAGAGAATGGTTTCAATCCGTAACCTTGGTGATTAAAGGCAAAGGGAAATATGGCTACCTCACAGGTACAATCCAAACTCCACCAGAAAATTCAGTAGAATATCAAAGATGGGAGATAGAAAATTCGATTTTGATGGCTTGAATTATCAATTCAATGGAGCCCAAGATAGGCTGACCCTATCTATTTTACAAAACAGCTAAAGAAGTGTGGGAGGCTGTTCAGGAAATCTATTCTGATCTCGAAAATACAGCCTAATGCTTTGAGATTAGGGCTGCAATTCGGAATACCAAGCAGGGCAATCTTGGAGTGACTGAATACTACAATAACCTAGTGGAACTATGGTAGGAGATGGATCTATTTTATGATCCTAGCTGGAAGTGTGCAGATGATAGCCAAAAGTATAGCAAAATGCTGGAAAAAGAGAGAATCTTTGATTTTCTCCAAGGGCTCAATCCAGATTTAGATGAGGTAAGAGGAAGATTATTGGGTACAAAGCCTTTACCATCTCTTCGGGAGGTGTTTGCCGAGGTTAGACGGGAGGAAAGCAGAAAAAGGGTTATGCTACCAACAACCGAATCTAATTCAGGATCGGCCCTTACTGCTGCAAGAAAGGAAGACATTCCAAAGGATAAGCAATGGTGTGAACATTGCAATCGGCCTTATCACACCAAGAGTACATGCTGGAAGCTGTATGGGAAACCCCCAAATTGGAAACCGAAACCGAAGAAGGACAGATCGGCTTATGTTGCAACAAGTGTACCCACTAGTGAAAAAGGAACAGGTATGGGATTAACTACTGATCAAATTGACTTCTTATAGAAACTGTTACAAAGCTCATATATTGCAAAGGAATCAGATGAGGCAGCACCAAATTATTCAGCATCTATGGCACAAAAAGGTTAGTTTCTTTCTCTGGTTGCTAGGAGAATGAATAAGAGTCATTGGGTAGTAGATACCGGGGCATCCGACCACATGACCGGATCTACTACTACTCTTGATAATTCTCAGATAGGAGATAAGGATCTAACTGTTTTGATGGCTGATGGGACTCAATCAATGGTGAAAGGAAAGGGAAGTGTTTGTGTTGCTGATTTATTACTTGAATCAGTATTGCATGTGCCAAACCTAAGTTGTAATCTGTTATCAGTAAGCAAACTAACGAGAGACTTGGATTGTATTGTAACATTCTTTCCTTCATATTGCATTTTTCAGGACCGATCCTCAGGGTGATTGGCAGTGCTGAGGAGAAGGAGGGACTTTACTGGCTTTCTGATAATAAGGAGTCTCTTGGTCAAGTTTCTCATAGGTTTTCTCTTATGGTTAGTTCAGATTCTGAAATTTTGTTATGGCATAAACGCCTTGGTCATCCTAGTTTTTCCTATTTGAAACACTTGTACCCTAACCTATTTATCAATAAAGAAAAAATGGTACTTAAGTGTGATCATTGCATCCTTGCTAAACAAACTCATAGTACTTATCAATCAGTCCCCTATACTCCTTCTAAACCGTTTTATTTGATCCATAGTGATATATGGGGACTGGCTAGAGTACCAAACCTAAATGGGGCAAGATGGTTTATAACTCTTATTGATGACCATACAAGAGTGTGTTGGGTATACTTGATGAAAGAAAAATCTGAGGCATGTGCAATCTTTCAAACTTTCCATAAACTCATTTTAAATGTCTTTCAGTCCTCTATTTGTATCTTAGGATTGACAATGGTCGGGAATACTTCTCTCACTCGTTTACCCAATATCTTACTACCAATGGGATCTTCCATCAAAGCACTTGTCCCTATACCCCTCAACAAAATGGAATAGTTGAAAGGAAAAATCGACACTTGCTTGAGGTGGCTAGATCTCTTATGTTCACAAGTTTCATGCCTAATAGATATTGGGGAGAGGCAGTTCTAACAGCTGCCTATCTAATTAATAGACTACCTACCAAAGTCTTGAAGTACCAAGTCCCACTACAAAATCTCAGTTCCATTTTTCCCCATGCTCGTATTCTAAATACTCTTCCTCCCAAAGTTCTTGGATGTGTGGTGTATGTCCATCAAACCAGTCCAAATCAGCATAAACTTGAACCAAGAGCATTAAAGTGTATATTCATTGGGTATTCTCCTACCCAAAAGGGTTATAAATGTTTCTGCCCTACATCACAAAAAGTCTTCATCTCTTGTGATGTAACATTTATGGAGAGTGAGTCATATTACTCAAATACCTCTCTACAATTGAAAGATAATCATTGGGATCCAGCAGGACCTGTGCCTATTTCATTACCGATATCTCAGCTTAACCCAAATAATGTTTTTAATCAAACTGCTGCAGCTAATTCTTCCCAGCCAGCATGCTCTAAACCTAATCACCCGAGCCTATTATCTTCTCAAGAAACCCAAATCCCAGCTGAATCTATGGAAACTGATTTAGGGGACAACTTGAATCTAGAAAAGCCAATACAAGTCTACTCAAGAAGAGGTAAACAACCAGCTCCTCAAAACTGCCAACTGCTAGAATCGAGGGAAAGTCCACTGAATGAGGAAGAAGTTAAAGCTGTTGACAGTGACTTGCATCTCCCTATTGCTGTTAGAAAAGGGGTAAGATCATGTATAAAGCATCCTATTTCAAATTACTTGACATATTCTAGGTTATCTCCCGAATTCAAGGCTTTCACCGCTAATTTAGATACAGTGGCTATACCTCGGAATATTCAAGAGGCACTAAATGATCCCAAGTGGAAAGAGGCAGTGATGGAAGAGATGAAGGCACTAAAAAGCAACCACACATGGGAAGTTGTTGACTTTCCGGAAAACAAGAAGATCATAGGCTGCAAATGGGTATTCACCATCAAATACAAATCAGATGGGAGTGTGGACAGATACAAGGCTAGGCTGGTTGCCCAAGGTTTCTCTCAAACCTATGGGATAGATTATGAGGAGACATTCGCACCAGTTGCAAAACTAAATTCTATAAGAGTACTGTTATCTATTGCTGTGAATATGGATTGGGAATTGCTCCAATTTGACATAAAAAATGCATTCTTGAATGGGGAGTTAGAAGAAGAAGTATATATGCAGATTCCACCTGGTTTTGATACTGAAGAAAGTGGAAAGGTGTGCAAATTACAAAAATCTCTCTATGGATTAAAACAGTCTCCAAGGGCATGGTTCAAAAAATTCAGCTCTACTCTCATTAAATTTGGATACAAACAAGGTGATGCCGACCATACTCTCTTTGTTAAACATGCTGCTAATGGAAAAAAGTGTATCTTAATTGTGTATGTAGATGATATAATCATTACAGGAGATGATACTCATGAGATAGCAGCCCTGAAACAAAAATTGAAAGAAGAATTTGAAGTCAAAGATTTGGGTGAAATGAAGTACTTTCTTGGAATGGAAGTAGCAAGGAGCAAACTAGGTATAGTTATCTCCCAATGAAAATACACTCTTGATCTCCTAAAAGAAACTGGAATGTAAACCTAGGTGTACTCCACTAGAAAGAAATTGGAAATATGTGAAAAAGGATGATGACTTGGTGGTTGATAAAGATAGATATCAAAGACTCGTAGGGAGGTTAATTTATCTCTCCCTAACTCGCCCAGATATAGCATATGCAGTGAGTATTGTTAGCCAGTATATGCATGCTCCAACTCAACAACATATGACAGCTGTGTATCACATATTGAGATACTTAAAAGGAACTCCTGGTAAGGGACTGTTGTTTCAAAAGAGCGATGAAAGAGGAGCTGAAGGGTTTTCTGATGCAGATTGGGCTGGATCAGTAATAGATAGTTGATCAACATCAGATTTTGCACTAAATTATGGGGAAACCTAGTTACATGGAGAAGCAAGAAACAATCAGTAGTGGCAAGAAGCAGTGCAGAAGCAGAATTTAGGGCGATAGCTCAAGGCATATGTGAGCTTATTTGGCTGGTGAGGCTTATGGAGGACCTACAAATACCTCTGACTCAACCAACGAAACTATATAGTGACAGCAAGTCAGCCATATGCATTGTTAATAACCCAGTACAACATGATAGAATGAAACACGTCAGGATTGATCGCAACTTCATCCAAAGAGAAATTAATGAAGGAGGCATAAATCTGCTTTATATTCCTACAACAGAGCAGATAGCAGATGTGTTGACTAAAGCCATGTCAAGACCTGGTTTTGAGATCCTCAAGGTAAAAAAGAGTCCAAAGCAAAGAAGGAGACTGCAATTGATGTGGGCTTTAGTTGTGGGCTGGTGCATCAAGATGAAGGAGGAGAAATAAAAGGATAAAAAACAAGATAAGACTCCTAATCAAGTAGGAGAAATTATAGGAATAGATTTGTAAATTATCTTGTAAATATTCTCAATTATGTTGCTTATCATCTGCTAGAAATTAGGAATTGATAATATAGAAAGCTGTATATAATTCTTATTTCATGAGAAATCAAGTATGTTTTGGATTTCCACCAAATCAGTCTCTCGTTTCTAGGTTCCATACTTTAGGAACCAAATTTGTTCAGTTTCCATTGGTAGATCATCACTTACACTCTTTGATTTAGTTACTCTTGGAATCCTCGTATTGGCATATTTGTTGGATGCAAGCTGAACTAATTACTTTATATTGTCAATGGTGTACCTTCCGTATTTAATCTATCCGGCCTAAGGTTAAGTGTCCGGTGTTTTGTTGAATACTTTCATAATTAGAGTGACTTGATAGCTTAAGTGTCTAATTTTTTTCTCCCTCCATGTAAAACAAGCAATTAGAGTGTTTTTGGTCCTCAGTAGCGACTTGATTTTTTTTTTAAAGAATTTTCACACATATCAGAATTATACGGAACACATACCTACATGCTTAAGCCATAGGGTGTGAGTACACAAACAGAAATTCAATAGAATGCAATATGGGGAAAACGAGTTGTCTTAGAAGGAATCAAATGCCTTGTGTTCTGTTGAGTGTTGACACAACTAAGTGTTTTATTTGTATTTATTTTTCTTAATAGCCATTGTTCTTGAATTTAGTGCACTGGTTTAATTAGTATTTAGCTTTTTAAATTTGTCTTTGTGTTATTATTATTATTATTATTATTTTTTTTTTTTACTGTCAGGTTTTTCAATTACTTTTTTTCCCTATCCAGAAGGATTGGAAATTAAAAGGTGAAAACTACAAATCCATTGTTAAATTGTTAATCACCATCTGATCTAAGAGTTTTAGTTTGTGGATTATTATTGACTCAATTTTAAGGTTATAAAAAGAAATGCCCAAAGTCTTTAGCCGCATGGAGTAGGTTGCTAGAAATTTATACTCTTTTTTCTGGATAAGATTTCAACTTGTTATAAGCTTGTGCCAAGTAAAAGTATCTTCTGTTAACTCCTAAATTTTGTGCTAAGAAGGCATGCTCATAATTTACTAGAATATGTGGCATTTGGGAAGTAACATAATGCCTGTGCTTTGCATTAGATGCTTAAATTGAGGGCTTTGATGATTTTGCTTGCTCCAGCTATAACATTAGTGTTCTCTTCTTCTACCTGCATTTTCATTCTTGTTAGCTGATTTTTCATGTTGAATTTCCACTCTTTTATGATTCAAATGGGTTTGTGAACTTTGGCATTGGCTTCTCTCTTGAAATGTCTAGTTCTGACTAGATGTGCATGATTTGATCGGTAGATATGATGGGTTCTGCACACAGCCTTGCACCCACAAAAGAAGAAGCAGTGCTGTTTGATCATCGGCCTCTCCCTTTAAGTGAAGATGATTTTTTACGAGTTCGTCAAATCCCAAAGAGAAAGGTTATTGTATAAGTAAGAACATAACTTTGTGGCTTCTTTTTCAAATTCTCTTCACATTTTTTTTTTTTCTTTGTAGGGTGCAAATTTCAGGGACCTCCCAGGTATTGCCATAGGAGCTGATAATGCTGTTCAAAGGAATCCAACAGTGGAGCCAATACTGTTGCCATCTGGAAAGCCATTGGTAAACTTTACGTAAATTCTCCTTTGCACATTAATTTCCAAACTCAATTGCAGCCCTTGATAATGCAAAAACTAACTGGAACTGTGGGACAGTTCAATTCCTTGCTTCTAAACTGATTTGCCCAAAAAATCAAAGCTACAACATGAAATGACATGTTTGCACACAAGGGTTAGGTTGCAACCATGTACAATGCTATTTAGGCCAAGAAAGTAAAGAATAATTAAGTAAAGAGAAAAAAAAAAAAAAATTGAACAATAGATGTGGGGGACATCCCATTTGCTGGTGAAGTGATGAAGAAGATATAAAGAACATTATCTTATGTAATCAAAATGCTAAACAATGCCTATAATCTTAAACTTTTCAGGGTTATAATTTTCGTTCATTCAATTCTCTGTAAAAGAAATCATGTATTCCTTGTACATGGAACAAATAAAATGGAGTGGAAACTCAGTTGTTTACCCCTGCCTATTATGCATCTATATCTTTCCAGGATTATAAAGTATCTAATATATAAGGGAATATTTAATATAGCATGAGTCTTAAGTGAAGGAAAGGATTTTAACATGCATGATTGGCATCGAAACTGTAGATATGCAATGTTGAGTTTTGTTAAACATGAATTCATGTAGGTGACCCCGTTTCCTAATGGGATTTGAGGATCTTTACACTATGGTCTGGTCTTGTTCAGGTACCTGATTATGCAATAAATTTCCGTGATGGGAAGTCTCAGAGGTGAGGAGGATTTACCAGCGGCATTTTGGGCAATTTTCTTTCTTTTTAGGTGTTTAGCTGTGACTACTGCATTCTGCAGACCATTTGCCCGATTATGGTGGGATGAGACGGTTCCAACTGTGCTCTGTCGACCAGATCTTCACAACCAGGTATGAGTTGCATTCATAGGACGCGGGGAAGAAAGGCAGAATAAATTGCACTTAAATTCAATGCCTTTTCAAGTATTCAACATTAAAAATGGAAAAAATTCTACCCATACCTCTTGTAGCATTTAAGGTTTTTGTGTGCTTTCCCTTGAAATATCTGTCTTTGTGGTATGTTTCATGTATATTTGGTAAACATGAGCCAGGCAATTTTACATCCGGAGCAAGATAGAGTCCTTACAATTCGGGAGTGCGCCAGACTGCAAGGTTTTCCTGATTATTACGAGTTCTGTGGGGATGTCAAAGACAGGTATGTCTTCATGTTCCTTTTCCTTTCTCTGCTAGTATGGGCTGGCTTAAAAAGAAGATCCAAATGCAAATTTTGAATATCGATTTTCAAACTTTATTTTCTCTTCACTTTTTCATTGGGATCAGTATAAGCTGAAATTTAAGTCAACTAGTTAATGATAACTGAGAAAAGGCTTAGACTTTTGTTTTAACTTTAGTATATAAAAGGAATGAATGGTTTCTGCCCGATTAGATAAACCGAATGAGCTCTCATAAATGTTTGGGCTAACTAAGAAAGTGGTTCGGGCCCATTTACGTCAACCTAATTGCCTCGGGTAAAAGTGTAAAAATATTATTGGCTTCATCAAAATTCTCCTTATATTGCAAGACCGCAAGGCTGCAATGTACGTGCATAAACGTTAGGGCCCAACATATAACTTGGATCAAAGTGATTTGGTGAAACATGAAAGTAATATTTTCAGCCCTAATACCAGGTGCAAGGAGCATACGTGGAAACTTTAGTGTCAATTACATATGTATAGTTGTCATGTCATATAATAATTAATTTAGTTCCTTCCCGTGGGCCCCAATTACTTTAACCAAATGGGGTCAAATTGTCAGTAAGCTCCAATATCAATTAAATTAATCAAATGGAGGTAGGGCTCAATCAATCAAATTTGTTGACCGTTATAGGCCCAACTAGAAAAATCAAATGCCCCTAAAAAAGCATATACAAATCCTGGACTCACATGAGGCCCAACTAGATTACTGGACTCATCAATTTGTGTTAGGCCCAGTTAGATAAATTAAATGGACTCAAATGGGTTTAAGCCCAATTAGACCCATAGCATTTATAGCTACAGGTTAAAATTCTTGGGGTGATTTATAGCATTAGTTAAACTCCGAATGTTTGCTCTAAACTGTTCCTTTAATTTATTTATATATTATTTTTTAATTTTAACGTTTCTACTGCTTTGTTGGTGCAGATACCGTCAAATAGGCAATGCGGTGACTGTATCAGTAGCCCGGGGTTTAGGATACGCGTTGGGAATGGCGGCACGGAGGTTAAGTCATGGTGACCAACCTCTTCTCATTCTCCCTCCTGCCTTCTCGCATTCCTCCACTGCCCAGTTGTTGCATCAAGAGTCCCCTCAAGTTTGACCTGCTGCTGCTGAGTTTACTTGCTGTGAAATGAGACTACTATTTAACACAATGATGGCCAGCCGGCCTTTGTCTAACTTTTAATTGTTTCCAAGTTCCGTCTTATTCTTCCTCATGGAACTTTGCTATACTCAAACACCGCTGATTCATCCGTTACCTGACAATAGAAGAACGTGTATCTGCAACGGCTATGGTATGCAATTTGGCAACAATCACAATTATAAATGCGCATGCATCATAATATACCCATACCCGCTGGGTCTGGACAAAATATAAATTGCATGCATCATCATACGACGGATCATGGCATGCATCGGAGCATCGGGAATCAATCTCTATATACATCATGAAGAACCTCAAAAAGAGTTTTGGTTTGGACAATACGATTCATCCCTGCAGATGACTTTGCATCAACGCACGCACCATGTGGAAATATTATTCCCCGACATCAACGAACGGCATTACCCTGACAACAAAATAGAAATCAAGTCCGTAATTATACCACCTGGCAAAAGTAGCAACTAAAAGCTGGGTAGTTCATATCACAATACTAGGCGGTGGCTTGTCAGACTTTAATTACTGCTACAACTCCCTATATTAGGTAGGGCAGGCTTTCAGCCTGTCTTATTGAGTAAATGAAAATAAAATTGGTACGGATAATTTCAGAAAAAACGAACAAATATGTAACATATCACCGGTAAAAATTATTATATGCATAAAAGTGTAAAAGAAACAAGTTGCAAATTGCAGAACCAAAATACAGATACAAGAACGAGAAAATACAAAATATCAAGCATTAATCCTATTAGGTGGGGTCAGATACATTTATAGGGTTTGCCATACTCAAAACTTTCATCACAAGGTTAAGACAGAGTACTGAAATTAGTAACTTACCAGCCCCCCCTGCGTGAAAAGTAATCATTATCCAGTGAAACAGCAAGGGCAAGAGCTATTGCTCTTTCAGATAAAGTCAGGGGGCGGACCACTTCTAGCTCCTGAACCTACAAAAACAAACTGCATAATTAAATACTAGAAGATAATATGCGGGGGGGTAAAAGGCTTCCATACAATTTTGGTCCCAAAATCAGTGGAGTAATGCTATTTGCACATCTAAGTTGACACCAATGTTGACATTTCATTAATCAATTAGAAATACACCCCTCATTAATGAGGTGTCAACATGGATGTCAACCTGAATGTACAAATAGGATTACTTAAATCAGTATTGCCCAAGATAAACTGGAAAAGAAAGATACGGTGTCTTCACTCTAAACTACCTATCCTCAAAAAAACGAACTCAAGCTTTCACCATTGCAGTAGGCAATGGTTCCTCAAAGTAGGAGCTCAAACCCACAACCTCATATAAATCTCAATGCCGTTGACCAACAACTAGACAATACAATACGAAACAAAATTCTTTCAGCCAATTATATTGTAATTTACCATTCCAGCTGGGCCAACATTGGCTTCGGCATCAGCAGTTCCAAAACGGATCACATACTGGCCAGCATCAGTGAAGATCTACATCATAGTTTTATACAAAGATCAGCAAATTCCATAGACTCAACATGGAAAAAATGTGAAATACATGTAAGAAAAAAGGAAAAGACTAATACAACAGGGGTTGCTCCTACCTTACGATAAACATAAGCCTTAGCCATCAAGAGATGTTTCTTTATTTGGCTATATTTTGCACAGATTTCTACTTTGCTCTGAGCTCATTTTGATTTCTTCCTAAGTGCATCCTTCATCATTAGCACGTCTTTATTTTGAATGAATGATAGGCACTTTAAGGATTTCAGTAAGTGAACAACCGCAGGTATATGTTCAAATAAGGTGAACTCAAACGCTGGCAGGAGGGGCTCCTCAAAATATTATGAGTGCTATTCACTGATTCAAGGCAGCTCATCTTTAAATTTCACCATGTTGAAAGACTGAGTAAATAACATCAGTAGTCCCTCAACTTGGCACTTCATAACAAATTGGTCACTATAATTTAATTTTTCTCACCAGTCATTAAATTTTGATTTCTGTTAAAATCCAGTCCCCCTTTCAATTTTCTATCAAATTTTGTTAACAGAAACTGGCATGCCATGCATTAATATAAACCCCAAAATCACTTAATGCTAAAATTGCCAAAATCCCACAGTCAAGCAATTTTGGGGGTCTATATTAATTTTTGTCACATCAATTTTCATTAACAAAATTTGATGGAAAATCAAAAGAGGGATTGAATTTTAACAAAAATTGAAGTATAGTGACCAATTTGTTATCAAGTATGAAGTTAAGAGACTAACAGTATAATTTACCATTAGAAGAAATAACAACTACAATTATAGTCCTTTTTAGATTACATCCAAGGAACAAAACTTTGTTTCTTTTCCAGCCAAAAGGCCAGAACATTACTGGAATATCAAAATACCAAGGGACTGCTTAGTTGTAAAAAAATTATTTCTAGTTTTCTATCTCCAATGTTCTATAAAAATCTAATTTTCATTTCCATAGAAAAATTTGAAAAATGCATTCAAATGTTAGAAGTATAGAAAACTAATTTCCAATCTAGAAAATTGGAACACGTGTTCAAAAAAGATATATGTTTTAATTTCTTTTGTGTAACTTTTGTTAGAGAAAGAGATGGAAATGATTTGGGAAAAATTCTTGGAAAACCATATTTTCCATATCTCCAAATTTATAAGGAAAACTTAGAAAACTCATGTTAGGCGTTTTCCAAGTTGTTCTCCAAATCTCTATTTTCTATTTGAATGTTTTTTTTTTATTTGAAAATGTTTTCTAACTTTCCATTTCTTGTGCTTGCGTAGTAATTTATCAGAAAACGGGGCTGTTTTCTACAACTAAACAGAAGAAAACAGGCCCTGTGCTTCCACTGGAACATTCAAAAACATACTGAAACATTCTGAAATCAAGACGTATTTTGACAAGAGAAGAAAAATCTAACATGCATCACATTTATTATCTACTTCACTATAAGAATTATTTGAGAACAAAACAAGTCTAAACATATACTAGAAAGTTCGATAAATGTTTATGTAGAAAAAGAATAGTGATGTTACTTGTATTCCAATGCACATGGTTGATATCCTCTTATAGAGGAGAGGAGAAACATAAAATAGAAACTACAATCTATACAACCTTACCATCTACAAGAACTACCATAAATGAGATACATACATATTTACACTATTAAGTTTCCTAAGCTAAACTTAGGAAACTTTTTATTCTAGAGAGAAAGGAATCAGTGGATACTGCAGCATCTTTGATTGATATACAGGCCCCAACATTAATGCATGAACACACACAAACAGCCAATCGTGATCTTCAATACTCTCCCTCAAGCTGAGGAATGGATGTCAATCATCCCCAGCATGCCTACTAAATCTTCAAATCATGTGATAGGCAGCCCTTTGGTAAGAACATCTGCCACTTGATGGCTGGATGGCACATAGGGAATAGTGAGTAAACCAGAATCTAACTTTTCCTTAAGAAAATGGCAGTCAATTTTAATATGTTTTGTCCGATCATGCTGGACCAAATTATGGATAATACTAATAGTCGATTGATATCACACCAAAGCTCAATAGGTCTTTGCACCGAGACTTTTACATCCTCTAGTAGAATCTATAACCACAATAGCTCACACAAACCAAGGGTCATAGCCTAGAATTCAGCCTCAGCACTTGATCTAGCCACAACTCCTTACTTCTCCAAGAGACCAAATTCCCCCCTAAGAATACACAATACCTAGATGTGGATCTTCTATCCACTAGAGACCCTCCATAGTCAACATCCGTGTATTCTTATATTGTCAAATCAACACCTGGTGTAAATAGAATCTCCTTGCCCGATGTAGCTTTGAGGTAGTTCAAAATTCTCCTCACGGCATGCATATGTTCCTCAGTGGGATTGTGCATAAACTGACTCACGAAACTAACATCAAAGGCGATATTTGGCCTAGTGTGAGAGAGATAAATTAGTCCTCCCTTTATCCTTAACCTCTTCACTTGAATTCCCCTGCAATTTAATGTTAGGGTCTACCGATATCCTTGTTCCTTTGCCCCCTAGCAGACCTATTTCAGCAAGCAGGTTAAGGAAATATTTGTGCAGTGACAAGAAAATTCCAGCCTTTGAATAGGCTACTTCAATGCCTAAAAAATATTTCAGAGCACCCCAAGGTCCTTAATCTCAAACTCCTTGGCTAAATTTTGTTTTAGAAATTCCTGTTCAGCTGCATCATTTCCAGTTACCACAATATCATCAACATAAACTATTAATGTTGTTACCTTTTCACCCAAATGCTTGATGAGAGTATGATCCCCTCCACTCTGATGATATCCCATAGAAATCACAACCTTAGAGAACCGGTCAAACCAGGCATGAGGGGACTGTTTGAGCCCATACAAAGCCTTTTTAAGCCCACATACGTGCCCTGCACCCTCTTGGTGAAATCCAGGAGGCACCACCATGAAAACCTCTCCTTTTAAATCCCCATGTAGAAAAATATTTTTAACATCCAATTGCTGTAAACTTCCACCCGTAAGTGGCTACTAAGGATATAAGCACTCGAACTGTATCCATCTTGGCCATTGAGGCAAATGACTCAAGGTAGTCTATGCCATAAGACTGAGTATAACCCTTGGCAACAAGTCGAGCTTTATACCTATCTAGTGTGCTATCAACTTTGTACTCCAAAGTGAAGATCCACCAATAGCCCACTAGCTTAACTCCTTTGGGTCTAGACACTAATTCTCAAGTCTAGATCCTAGGAATTACAATAGCATCCAATGAGGTTAGGAAGCTTTTGTGACTTGGGGAAAGGCGATGGTAGGAGAGATAATTGGCTAATGGGTGTTTGGTATAGGTTTTGACCCCTTTTCGAATAGCAATGGGTGGGTCTAGGTCAGGAGGTTCAGGGTTAGGGATGGTTGAATTAGAAACTAGCTTAACTCCTTTGGGTCTAGACACTAATTCTCAAGTCTAGATCCTAGGAATTACGATAGCATCCAATGAGGTTAGGAAGCTTTTGTGACTTGGGGAAAGGCGATGGTAGGAGAGATAATTGGCTAATGGGTGTTTGGTATAGGTTTTGACCCCTTTTCGAATAGCAACGGGTGGGTCTAGGTCAGGAGGTTCAGGGTTAGGGATGGTTGAATTAGAATCGCCAGGTGAACCTCCATAAGGTGCTACTTCCAAGTCTGGATCCAATGCTGATGGTGGTGTAGGTTGGGGATCATCAATAGGCCGTCTTCTTTTGTACACAAAAGGAGAGCCCTTGTATCTAACAAGAGATGGTAGTAGTTGATCTGCTTGTTCCGTGCAGGGGGGGGGGGGGGGGGGGGATTGTGATGCATAGGAGAAGAATATTGAGGCAAAGTAGGAAGTGTGAGAGTAGGTAGGTGATCAAGTTGACTGGGACCTAATGGTGTTGATTCTAGGGTAGGAAAGAGAAGTTCAATGGCTGGATCAGCGGGCCTAATAGACTCCCCTTGAGGTCTAGCTTGAGAAGGACCAAAGAAAGAATGGGACTCAACAAAGGTAACATCTTTGGAAACATAGAACTTCCATGAGGTTTCCGTGAGTCCTAAGATCAAGTTTGTCCCGATTGACTTTAGGAATGTGAACAAAGCATACACACCCAAACACTCTAAGAGGTAGGGGAGAATGTAGAGTGAGATCAGGTAAAAAAGAGACTAAACGTTGAAAAGGACTTTGGTGGTTAAGAACCCTAGATGGAACCCTATTAATTACATAAGTTGCTACTAACACAGCTTCTCCCCAATAATGTTTTGTAACATGGTGAAGATGAAGGAGAGTTCGGGTCACATTGATAAGATGTCTCACCTTCCTTTCAGCTACTCCATTATGTTGTGGAGTATCTATGCAAGAGGATTTATGGACAAATCCCTCTTGTTGGAAGAACTAATACAAGTGATTATTGAAATAATCCCTTGCATTATCAGTTCTAAATTTCTGGATAGATGTGCCAAATTGAGTAGAGATCATTTTGCAAAAATATGAAAGAATGGACCCAATGGCAGCCTTATCCTTTAGAAGAAAAACTCAACACATCCGAGTACAATCATCAATGAAGGATATGAACCATTTTGCCCCAGAACAGTTTAGTATTTTGGATGGCCCCCAAACATCAGAGTGGACGAAAGTAAATGGCTTAGAAGAAAATTTATTGCTAATTAGATAAGACACTCGATGATGCTTAGCCATTACACACACATCACATTGAAAGCTACTAGGATCTAGTGTGTTAAACAAAGTAGGAAACATTCTTTTCAACAGAATAAAAGGGAGATGACCTAATCTAAAATGGTGAAGCCAGATGATAGAAATATCTAAAGCGGATTAAGAGGAACATGCCATTCCCAGCTATCTCTTTTTAGGGCACACACTCTCCCCTTGCAAGACATATAACCCATTATGCTCCTCAGCTACACCAATCATCTTCCCCGTATCCATGGCCTGAAATTTACACATATGTGGAGAAAAAACAGTATGGCAATTTAGGTTTTTAGTCAGTTGATGAATGGAAATCAGAGTGGTAGTCAAATTAAGAACATGTTGTACTTGGTTAATGGACAGTTAAGGGCTAAGATGGACTTTGCCATTTCCTGTAATAGGAATAGAGGTTCCATTTGCAATAGTGATCAGTTTGATAGTTTCAAGAGGTTCACAAGTTTCAAAAAAATGAAGATTAGGGGTCATGTGATCGGTGGCTCCTGAATCAAGAATACACATGTTATTTCAATCAGTTTTAGAGGTTGAAAAAGAAGCATAATTTAGGTTTTTACCTTGCACAAAAGAGCAGGATGCTCCATTTTGGAATGTACGTAGGAAAGCCATCAACTTATTAAGTTCCTTTGAATTCAACTGATTGAGATTAGTCTCAGTTGTTTCTCCCTTTTCAGTTCTTTCCTCTGGTTCCTTGCTTGAGAGATAGCTTTGGTGATTCATGTTCTTGAAGCCACCAATCTTATTCAAAACTACCTGTTTCCCATGCAGTTTAAAACATGTCTCTCTGGTGTGCCTTGGTTTCTTGCAATAGGTACACCATTGCCCCTCACAACTTGTACCTCTGCTTTGGATTGTTGTCTTCCCAAATTTAATTCCACCTCCTTCTTTGTTGTTGGTCATTAGGGCTGAACCTTCAAGGTTATGCTCATTGAGCATGGCACCTCTTCGATTTTTCTCACTCCTAACAGTGGCAAACACTTCATTTAACATAGAAAGTTTGTCTTTCCCAAGAACTTGAATTCTTACTTGATCAAATTCAGGATTCAGACCTGCCAAGAACTCAACAATTCTCTCTCTCTCAAAAATTCAATTAAGGGTTGCAGTATCCTCACTGCACACCATCTTTATGGCTTGATACTGGTCAAGTTCCAACCATAATCCTTTCATCCTATTAAAATACCCTGTAATTGTTAAATGTCCTTGCTTAGTAGTGTTAACCTTGGTTTTGACTTCAAAGATCACAGAGGCATCTTGGACCTTGGAGTATGTCTGCTTCATGATCTCCCATATCTCCTTTGATGCGTTCAAGAACATGAAGTTCTTACTGAGCTCCGATTGCATTGCACTCCACAACCAAGACATGATGAGGGAATCCTCTACAACCCAGGTTGTGAAGGTAGGATCCGAGTCCTTTGGTGGAGATCTCATTAGATGGTTGACTTTTCCCCGGCCTTTAAGGAAGGTCTTGATGAGCTGTGCCCACTGCATGTAATTCCTACCGTCTAGGCGATAGGACTGGTGCACACTTGGTAAATCTCCTGTTCCAATAGGTTGATCAATGGAGTAGATTCCCCAGTTATCACGGTTGGAACAACTTTTGAGTATTCTGACATGCTTATTGGTTAGATTGATTGAATGAGGGGGAAGCAATGAAGGCTTTCTCGAATTCAGAGGGAAGACAATGCAATGAAGGCACTCGTTAGGGCTGGAGGCGGATCAGGCCAGAATCGAGGGCTCTAATACCATGTAGAAAAAGAATAGTGATCTTACTTGTATTCCAATGTACATAGTTGATATCCTCTTATAGAGGAGAGGAGAAACATAAAATAGAAACTACAATCTATACAACCTTACCACCTACAAGAACTACCATAAATGAGAGAGATACATATTTACACTATTAAGTAAACTTAGAAAACTTCTTGTTCTAGAGAGAAAGGAATCAGTGGATACTGTGGCATCTTTGATTGATATGCAGGCCCCAACATTACCATGCATGAACATGCACACAAACAACCAATTGTGATCTTCAACAGTTTAGATGATATATAAATAAAAGTGAAAATGGGTACAACTATGCTCCTTGCTTTGTCATTACATGTAAGATAATTTGTTTGTCCAAATATTATCATTAGGAATTCTTTTACAGCCAATTATAACCAAAATTTATCATCATCTCGAGCCTTAATCCCACTAAGCGGAGTTGGCTACATTAATTCCAACTCTCCATCCAATCATCTCTATCCATAGTCATATAATCTAATAAATAATTATATCCCTTGTTATGCCTAAGAGTTCTACACCACATTTTGTTCGGGCCTCTTCTACTTCTTTTGTGACGAACCTCCTTAATTTCATCCACTCATAGCACAATTACGTCTCTTAGTCTTCTTTTCATATGTCAAAATCATAATTGTCAATCTACCAAGCATGATACCAATTTTATTACTAACACAATAAGTACAAAGTACTACTTTGAATATAACATTATAATAAATTAATAATCCATATAGAAAAAATAAGATAAGTAAAAGAATATAAATAAATCCAAATGATGAAAACTAATTAATCAATCTAATCTAATTTTTGGAATTAATGAGATGTTATCAACCATTTTCCTCTTGACGAATTAAATATAAACCAATGCAAAAAAAACATAAACAAATTGAAAAAAAAAAAAGATATTGAGATACAAAGAAACAAAAGAATAGATATTGAGATACAGAGAAACAAAAAAGCAAATACTATGGTACTACACAAACTGATACTTAGTAAATAAAACAAATACTCAAATAAAATGAAACATAATAAAAATTCAAACAACTAAAACAGAAGAAAATACAGAAAAGTAAACTAAAGAATAAAATAAATAAAATTAGAAATTTCCTAACAAAATTTTTATACTCTCATTAATAGAATTACACAAAAAAAGTTGTGTAAAGAGGCAAATGCTAAAGGAAGAGGGGAATAGAATTTAGAATTTAGGAATTTGAGACTTTGAGAAGGAACTGAGTAAGCATTGGTATTGAACGATATACCAACCAATACCACTTGAAATTGCCTTGTAACAACCAATAGTTTGACTTGAACGGAATAGTCTATTTTTGTACTGGAATTGCACAAAAACAAAACTGATGACACTAGCCAAAACCCGCTTAATTGTGTCATGAATCCTATTTTCAACAGATGTCACTCAAACCTTATTGATTATACTTGGTAAAGAAGAGGAAGACAGAAAGTTACGAGTCCTGTGAATTAGCCGTTAACAATATTCAGGGTGCAATAACAAATATTTTAGACTATTTTTCACCACATGATCACACATAGAACTATATTTGTGTGCAACAACTATACTGTATAGTTGCTTTTCCAAATGTCAGAGAATATCCAGTGAAAGATATAATATAAGTCAGCTTTCCAGGTAGAATTTAGGCCATTAAATAGAAATGTTAAGCCGGATTTGTTCTTGATGAGAAGATAGGAACTGCACACTTCAAAACTAACAGGATAAATAAGTAGTGAAGCGGAATAATGGTAAGTGGATGAGTCACAACAGGCTAAACAAACAATAATAAACACTAGTAAGTGAAGAGACAACCTCAAAACCAAAACCTCTCCAGTTGCGATCTATTTCAGCCAGGACTCTCCCATCCATGTCCTTCAAAGTAAATGTCCAGTTCCAAAAGCCAGGATTCTCAACCACAGAAAACTGTTTATTCCTACAAAACATATATATATACATGTATATATACAGGACAAGAATATGAAAATGTAATCACATATATTCATGCATATATATATGTACCTGCATACAATTAATTACAGAAACTAACATGGATTAGGAGGTCAGCAGATGGATAACAATAGTTCTAATAAATTTTATAACTTTATAATTATAATTACCTAAGGTTTTAGTTATGTAGGAACTTTTAAGTTTTGCCTCCACTTGAATTCAAATTCCAGTTTACTACCATATTGTTTGATTGTGATTTTCCATGTTTTGAAGTGTATCTAATTGTAGTTGTATAATGCATAGGGGATGCAATTACACAAAACTCCCAGCAGCCTTATCTTTGCTTCTTGGTGAAAGGGTTATTCAAAGGGTACTTTCTGAAGGAAATAGAGATCTACCAACTCCACCCTTAGCTTGAAGGGAGAGGTTTTAGTCTATTTATTCTTTTTTGTAAGGAGAAGACTTTCACATTCCATTCTACACTTTTACTAATGTTTTGGAAAATCAAACATTTTTATCAATGATTCAATATGTAGGGTTTTATTATTATTAATTTTTTTTTTGGCGTTTGTGTTTATGTTATACTAGTTGATTTCGCAATATTAACTATGTGACAATCATATCAATTATCTGCATTTACCACATCTCATGAAACTTTTTCATATGAAGTTGGTGTTATAACTTTCTCTAATCATCCCTTTACTAGAGGTTTGCGTCAAGAAGGGCATTTGACGTTAGATTTTGCATTGTTCTTTCGCATAGATATGAATTGTCAATGTGACTTTTTGAAGTTAATTGACAATATGAATGTCATACTCTCAACCCTAACTTGGTTAAGAACTTAGGATAAGGTGCAGTTGATGATGAATGAAATAGAGTTTTTAAGTTTGAGTTTGGTCTCTTTATTCTTTTTCTTAGGTAGCATTTGTTAATCAAGATATAGACCAAAAAAAGTGGGATATGAAAAGTATTTCAGACAAAAGTGTTTTCCATTGTATTTGTTAAATTTATCTTATGACCCTTAGAAAAAAAAAATCAAATGACTTCTTATTTGGCATTTTCTAGATAAATTTATCTCTCCTGCCCCTGCAGATAAGCATATCTTGGACCTTATAAATAAGAAAAAATGACGCGTATGTCCTCCAGTGCATTCCAAAAAAATTAATTTAACAGTTTGATAAAAAACTTGAAATACTTCCCAACCTTATTTTAACCATTCCATATCTTGATCCGAAAAACATTCGACATTATCTTGATACAACCTTATCTTACTCATTTTAACAAATGCTACCTTAAGAAAAGACTTTCCCATTTCATTATATACTTATCTAATAATTTTTTGGGGAAAATTATACGTTTTTATCAACATACATGGTTTATTTGTTTTAGTTCTCGATAAATAATGCAGAGCACAAAGCTCAGCCCATATACAAAACAAGGTTTTCCCATCAAATTATTTCAAGCCCAGACTTTGAGACTACCTCCACTCACCACCAATAGCTCCCTCTCCTAAAGGCATTTATCTATTTTTTCCCACAAAACAGCCAACCCTTCTTTAATCAAGAAGTGAGCTATACCTTAATCCAAAATTTACGCTTCATACTGAATACAAGCCTACTTTCAACTTCTCCAATTACAAATCACTCCTTGTATAATATTTTGATGAATTCACAAATTAAACATTAGAAAAATTCAGTTTCAATTTATAAGATCAAAAAAACAAAATAAAATGGTTGAGTGGGAAAAATTTAGATCATGCAAAGTTAATGATGATGAAAAAAATTACCCCAAGTACAGATCATAGATCCTCTTCCACAAATGCCACCTCCGGTGAACAACGCCAAGCTCCTACAGAAAGACAATCAAACATTACCATCTTGTTTACTGTTATTTACCAACAGTGACTATGCTGTTCTTGAACAACAAACTACACAATTATAGTACTACATAACTCTAAACTGCCATACCTTACCATCTATCTCTGCATAAATTGAGCTTGTCATCCACCAAAAGGGCCTCCGGACCTAAAACATGGGATTAAATAAAGCCTAAAGCTGCAGCTATGCATCTAAAACCAGCAGGGGGGCATCAAAATCTATGCTTCAAATTCTCACCCTAAATAGCTCATTGCCCATAGCATCAGTTATGGAAGCTACGAAAGGACGCCTCAGACGAAGCAGCTGCACCATGGCATCACATTATTGCATTCAGAAAAAGCAATTATATGATAAAATTAAAGTATGATTCCATTTTGGAAGTTCTGAAGATAATGAAAGCATAGCATCAAAACAAAGCAACCAATCAGCAATGGCTGTTTTTCTTCTGATATTTATTGCCCCTGAAGGAGGCAGAAATATAGATAGACACTGACATGCAGAAGACATGGATCAAGGTTTGATGTTGGACCTGTCCTGAGTGCCTTCTAATGTGTTTGATTCTGTTCATCAAAATTGCATGACCTTACACATGCTTTTTGCATGCAGGCTCCCTAGTTTGGACTTTTTTCATATGAAAATCTAATTATACTGCTGCTTCAGTAGAAAAGGTAGCAAAAGGAGGTGGCCAAATATTAAATACAACATGCTTCCCATATTTTTAGAGAATGACATAACAGTAGATCCCCCTACTTTAGTTTAGGCAGATACTTCAAGCCTTCCAGCACAAGATGCTGAAGCAATTAATGATCTAGACATCGACTGGTATAAAAAAATATGAAACACAGAAGATTGTAAAATGACAAGGCGAAAAGCATGACAAAGTTACACAGGTGAATCAACAGGTTATTTCCTTGAGTTAAAGGATCATGAAGTAAGACAAGTCTACAAAACTAGTTTGAGCTGGTCCTTGAGTTTTCTTAAAAGGAATAGAAAATAAATGCTTACATATGTTGTTTCACAGGTATAACATGCATCCACAAATGAAAAATCAACAAAAATAAAGAACAACTTTGGGAAAATTACCTGTCTGGCAATCACATTACTTTGTTCAAGGATAAAACCCACAGGCTGGACAACAATAACAACTATCAGAACTTGCACGGATCTCTAATTGCAGTGCATAAATCAGTTTACTTTGTAGATAAACTACATCAAGGTATGAGCGTCATGAGGTTGCACAGATTAGAAAGGCTACTTACTGATTGAGGGTAGCAAATGTCTACTATAGCATATTGGTTTTCCTGCAATTCCAGGTGATAAAATTTATTCTTGGATACTCAAATACAAGATAAATAACAACTAATACGTAATTTTTTTCCAGTTTTTTTTTGGGGGGGGGAGTGAATAATCAGTAAGACATGAAAAAACATTATATAGCTCATACATTACTTCAAAATGGATAAGCATATATTTTTTCGTCATGTCAAGGATGTCAAAAACAGCAATAAAAGAGCAGCCATGGTTAAAAGTCAATAAGTTGAAACTAGACCTTAGCAAATAAAACAAAGTTGAAACTACCTATGGTGTTAGAATGAATGTGGATTGGCTACACTAGTACCTTATCTTGTAAAAACCTAATTGATATGACTCAAGCTATAAAGCCTAATGGAGTTATTTTCTCTCCATACTCACTACTCAGTGAATTGATTCGATTTCAACTATTCACAGAATAAAACTTGCAAAAACATGGCTTAACCTCAAAAGAAGCAAAAATAAGAATAGGAAAAAAAAGAACAACATGACAAGAAGAAATAAAAATGATAATTACTTATACTGTTGTGATGGTGCCAGCTAGTTGGTAAAGACTCCTATTGGTGGTATAACAGACCTGGATTGGAGTTTCTCTACATTGTTGACAAATTATGAGTAAAAATATAACTGTTGGATGAATCACGAGATTACACATGATTTGGAGGAGAAAGATTGCAAGCAGCCTTTCCAAGAATATATTGGATTCTCTCCAAGATTAGGGATGTGATCATAGTTTAAAATAGTTTCCTAAATCTGTAAAGTTGTATATATGGTTTCCTTGTTTATTGTGTAGCATATCTTTCCTTTCATAGAACTTTCCTATAGTGTATCCTCTTCCCTGTTAATAGGAAATGTATTCCATTGTTCAATACACAATTTACATTCTAAACTTCCTTTCTGCTCATTGATTTCTACATGGTATCAGAGCCAACCTAAGGAAGACCTAAAATCATTTTTCCAGCCTTCATTGCCCCTGCCCCTGCTATGATCTTGTTCTTTCCGGCTTTCATTGCCCTGCTTGCTTCCTGTCCTTTCTCGATTAATTATCTTCCTGCAGAATGTTAGAGATCACAAAAGCCACATCTCTTATGCCAGCAAAAGAGGCGATACCTATTGAATCTACGAATGGAGGCCTATCTTCTGGTGAGTTGCCCAGCATGCATCAATCATACCAATTGGATGGTGGCAACTACCTCCAATGGTCTCAATTGGTAAGGACCTATTTGAAGGGAAGGGGGAAGATCTCTCACCTCATGGACCAGTTCCTAAGTCCTCAGATTCTATGTTTGCTGCTTGGGACATTGAGGACTCCATGTTAATGTCATGGTTGTGGAGTTCGATGTAGCCCGAGGTAAGGAAAAATTACATGTTTTTATCTACGACTAAGGATATATGGGAGACAGTAAAAATGACATACTCAAAGGTGCAAGATGCATCTGTTGTTTATGAGATTAAGACCAAGATTAGTGGCACAAAACAAGAATCTATGAATGTAACAGATTATTAGAACAAAATGAAGGGTTTTTGGCTTGAATTGGATCACTACCAAGACATTAAGACGGTATGTAGTGAAGACACTATTATTCTAACCTCAATGCTAGAAAGAGATAGAATAGTAGAGTTTTTGGCCGGACTTAACCCTGAATTTGATCAAGTTAGAGCATAGATCCTTAGCCAAGAAAAACTATCATCTTTGAATGAGGTCTACTTTATAATTCGGAGTGAAGAACATAGAAGGATTGCCATGTTTAGTGATAATCATATGGAATGTTCTGCTATGCTTTCTAATAGAATGCAAGGAGCATGGTCAAAATCGCCTCAAGGTAAGGAGCAGTTCTCTTCGAAACAGAATAAGTAAGGGGTGTGGTGTTCTTATTGCAAGAAATGTAGACACACATGCGAGACATGCTTCAAATTACATGGAAAACAAGCAGTCTTAAGCAAGATGGGAGGAGGATTCAAGGGTTTGCAGGCCAAACAGCCCATGAGAGCTTATTTGACCACTAAAGAAGGAGAAGAAACTGCTGGAAAAGAAGAGGCTGCAAACATACCTGATTTAGGAGGACTAAACATTGAGAAGATTAGTAAGTTGAAATCTTTTTTGAAAACCTTTCAAGGGGATTCATGCTCTCTAGCTCAAGTAGGGTATGTGTTTTAATTCTGAGAATTTTATTGCCTCTAAAATACCTAGGAATGAGTTATGGATATTGGACTCTCGAGCTACTAATCATATGACTCCTAACCTCAATTTTTTTGAAGCATATGAACTCTTGAATAGCTCCAGAAACATTACAGTCCAATAGCCAATTTGTTCCTATTGATGGGCATGGAAAAGTGAGCCTCACTCCTGTTTTTAAAGTGCAACATGTTCTTTATGTTCCCAGCGTTTCTACCAATCTTCTTTCAGTATGTAAATTGACACGAGACCTCAATTGTCGTGTAATCTTTTCACCCTATGATTGTGTGTTTCAGGATCTGGCCACGAGGAGGACGATTGGTATTGCTAGAGCACACCGGGGACTGTACTACTTGCAGCAATAGCAGATCCATGATTTCCCTGCAGGAGATTAGCCTATCCTAACCCATGTTTCCAAATCAACTTCTACAAAAGAGGATGTATGGCTTCACCATCTTAACTAGGGCACCCTCCTTTTTCTCTATTGAAATCTATGTTTCCTAATCTCTTTCATGGTCTTAAATCTTAATATTAGTGATTTTCACTGTGATGTGTGTGGAGTGTCCAAACATCATAGAGTTCCCTATGCTGTCAGTAATAAATTGTCCTTGTTTCCTTTTTTATTGGTGCACTCTGATATATACCCTCAAAACTTCCTAATTGTTCAGGGGCAAAATGGTTTGTTTCTTTTATTGATGATTGCACTAAAATGACCTAGGTTTACTTATTAAAAGAGAAGGCAGCCCTTAGTAGTGTCCTGCAGTCTTTTTACATGATGATTCTCGCCCAATTTGGGGTATCAATTCAAAAATTTCAAACTAAAAATGCCCGAGACTACTTTAATCAAACTCTCAATCAATTTTTCCAACAAAGAGGAATTCTCCATGAATCCTCTTGTGTTGACACCCCCTAACAAAATGAGGTTGCTGAGAGAAGAATGAGGCATCTTCTCAATGTGACTTGAGCTCTTTTGCATCAGAGTCCTATCCCTAAAACCTTTTGGGGTGAGGTTGTGCTAACTGCTACCCATTTGATTAATCAGGCCCCCTCTCGAGTGCTTGGAAATCTTAGTCCCCATCACTGTCTTGCTACTCATTTTCCAGCTCTCTCTCTCCATTCTCCTCTCCCACTTAAGGTTTTTGGGTGTGTGGCCTTTGTGCATGTGTCTAAACAAAATCGGGACAAATTTGACCTGAGGGCTCTTCGTTGTGTCTTCCTTGGTTATTCTTCTACTCAAAAGGGCTATAAATATTACTATCCTCCAACTAGGAAGTTTGTTATCTCTAAAGATGTTACCTTTGTGGAAAAACAAGCCTTCTTTTGTCCTTGTGTTTTTGGTCACCAGGGGGAGAGTCTAGGTGGTGCCCAGGTCTTGCCAAGTTTGGAATCAATGTTTTAGCCATCATCCACTCAATCCTATGACCCCCGATCCACAATTTCTCTTCCCATTGACAGTGAGTCTTCTCTTCCCACTAATTCTTTGTCTCCTATCTCTCTTACTCCATGTCCAGCTCCTCAAGAGGTAACATCTCAAGAGTTACTCCCTTTTATCCCTGGTTCTCCTGCAAGGTTCAAAGGGTCACCCTGCGTGTATAAAAGGAGGAATCAACCTATTCAGTGTGCTCAATAGGAACCAATTTCCTCCCCACAATCAAGTATGGAATTATCTCAGTCCATTGAACCTGAGACAGTACCAGAAAGATTAAAGAAAATGAAGAGCACAAGATGAGAGAGAGAAAGAAAGAAAATCAACTCTCAATATTAACCAACGAATCAAGTAATACAAAATCATAAGTAAAATAACAACAAGCTGAATATTTATATTCAACAAGGAACTAAGCTAACAAGCGCCAACACAAATAACCGCAACACTTAAAGCAACCAAACATAAGCTGTACAGAAAGCAAATAGCAAACACAAATACATCCTCTAATATTTCCCCTCAATTGAAACTACTCCTTGACTACTGAGTCGAAAGAAGACCCTGGGAATATTGTCTTCGAAATAGGAGAGAATCGTAGATGCAACTGATCCCTTAACAGCTGAAAACGACTTTTTGCTAAGCCTTTAGTGAACACATCCGCAACCTAATAGTGAGTAGGAACATAGCGAATTTCAACTTCCCCTTTCTCAACTTTCTCCAGCTCAAAATGAAGATCAACCTCCAAATGCTTAGTGCGAGCATAAAAAACAGGATTTTCAGCAATGCTTTTGGTTGAAAGATTGTCACTCCAAAGAATAGGAACCTGAGCAGTGGAATAGCCAAGCTCGGAAAATAAGAATTTTAATCGCATAACCTCAATGATTTCCAGAGCAATGGCCCTGTATTCAGCCTCTCCCACGTACCGAGTGACAATCGACTGCTTCCGAGAGCTCCAAATAATCAAATTATTGCCAAGAAACACACAAATCCCGCTAGTAGAACGGCAAGTAACTCTACAGCCAGCGTGATCAGCATCCGTGTACACCGTGAGAGAAAGATCAGGTGAGGAGAAAGAGAAAAATAATCCCAAACCAAGAGAACCTTTAAGATATCGAAGCAGCCTCTTACATACAAGCCAATGTTGCTGCTTGGGAGCAGAGAGAAACTAACCGAGTCTATTGACAATGAAAGCAATATCTGGACGAGTATAGGTAAGATATTGCAAAGATCCAATGATAGTGCGATAAAGAGAAGGATTAGAAAAAGATTCGCCCTCAGCAATTAGAGATTCAGCTGTGTTTACTGGTGTCTCACAAGGTTTGCAATCCAACATAGCTGCCTTCTTTAAGAGATCAATAGTATATTTGGTTTGAGTGAGATAAAGTCCAGTAGGATTATGATGAGCCTCAAAACCAAGAAAATAGCTAACAGAGCCAAGAGTTTTGAGAGCAAAATGAGTATTCAAATCCTGAATACAAGCGATTAGAGCTGTGGGATCAGAACCAGTTATCAATATATCATCAACATAGATCAAAACAAATAGCACAAACTTAGCAGTCCTCTTAATAAACAAGGAAGCATCAGAAACAGCCCGATTGAAATCCCAAGACTGTAAAGCACATCTCAACTTGGTATACCAGGCCCGTGGAGCCTGTTTTAAGCCATAAAGAGATTTCTTTAACTTGCAAACATGAGTAGGAAACTGAGAATTCACAAACCCTTCAATTTGAGACATGAAAACATCTTCTTTCAAATCACCATTTAAGAAAGCATTGTTAACATCAACCTGTTGGATATCCCACCCAAACACAACAGCCAAAGAAAACAAGACTCAGATGGTGGGAGCTTTGACAACAGGACTGAAAGTCTCGGAAAAATCAATACCAGGGTTTTGATGAAATCCCTTAACAACCAAACGGGCTTTGTAACGAAGCATTGTCCCATTTGCCTTAAACTTTACCCAAAAAACCCACTTACAGCCAATAACATTCATGTCTTTAGAAAAGGGAACTAAAACCCAAGTGTCATTACGTTGCAATGCAGAATACTCTTCTTGCATAGTCTGGACCCATTGTGAATCTAAGAAGGCCTCACGAATAGTGGTAGGTGCCAATGAGCTCACTAAGGCATGAGGAGATGTGGAAAGAAGTTTAGCCTTGGATCTAGTGAGCATAGGATGAATAGAAGGTTTAGGAATACAAGAAGAAGGAACAGAAGAATGAGAGATACGAGAAGCAAGTGGAGGTAACAATGACGGAGCTAAGTGAGAAAGCGATTGCTCCAAAACAGGAGATGAGGAAGTTCTAGGAGAAGAAGAAGAAGCAGCAAAAGGTAAAGAAGGAGTCGGAGGTTGTGCTACTGCAGAGGAAGAAAAAGTAGGAAATGACTGAAAGAACAAAGTAGAAGGACGATTAGAAGTGGTAGAAGCACCAGAAGACGACAAAGATGCAAATTGAAATAAACTAGGATAAGGAAACTCATCTGGATTAAAAAGAACGAATCATGCTACATGTACACCATTTTTGTACATCTTGGGCTACACAAGGGGTATTATGACCAAAATACCCTACGCCTCTCCATGCGCCTCATGAGGGATATTTTTGTCATTGGTACACCTTTGTGTAGCCCAAGGTGTACACAAAGGTGTACCAATAACATTATTCAAAAAGAACATGACGAGAAACATATATACGACCAGAAGAGTCTAAACACTTATAGCCAGCATGCCCATGACTATACCCAAGAAAGATACATTTGGTGGAATGAAAACTGAACTTATGTTTGGTATAAGGACGAAGATAGGGAAAGCATGCACAGCCAAAAGGCTGAAGATGCAAATATGAGGGTGATTTACGAGATAGCATCTCAACTGGTGTGTGAAACCGAAGAAGAGCAGAAGGAAGTAAATTGATAAGATAAATTGCTGTTTGAAAAGCCTCAACCCAAAATTTAAGAGGCATAGCAGCATGATTTAGTAACGTGAGTCCCATTTCAGCAATATGACAGTGTTTTCTTTCAGTTACACCATTCTGCTGAGAGGTATAAGGACAAGTAAATCGAGGTTGAATGCCATGTAATTCTAGATAAGGTAGAAAGGCTTTAAACTCTCCTCCATTATCTGTTTGTAAAGCTTTGACCTTAGCATTATATTGAAGTTCAACGAGTTTATGAAATGTGGTAAAAACAGACAAAGCATCAGATTTTAGCTTGAGAGGATAGAAAGTATAGCGAGTGTAGGCATAAACAAATATAATGTAGTAACGATAGCCTTCCGTAGACAAAGTGGGAAAAGGTCCCCATAGATCAGAATAGATCAGTTCAAGTGGTCTAACTGCTGTGATTTCACAATTAGAAAAAGGAAGCTGATGAAGTTTACCAATTTTGCAAGAGTCACAAAAAGAAAGAGATGACAAGGAAAAGGGAACATGAATTTTATCCAACACCAATCGCAGTACATTTAATGAAGGATGCCCAAGTCTGGCATGCCATTGTTTGCACAAATTGCTCATTTGAGCAACATTTACATTGACAATAGAGGAGTCTAACGGTTTACAATGGTTAAAAGAAAGACTATCATACGAAGAAGAAGATGTCTTGCATACAAAAGACTTAGGACGAACAGAATGAGCTGAAAGTCTAGAATCAGTAGGAACAAAAGCTGAATTCAGTTGATATAAACCATCCTTAAGCTCCCCTCTGAGTAGCACTTGTCCGGTATTATTGACCATAATTACACAAGAATGAGAATCAAATTCAACAATAAGATCATGATCCTTAGTTAATTGAGAGACACTGATGAGATTTTTTTGCATGTTAGGAACATGCAAAATATTTGGTAAGGTAATGGAAGAAAAAGGCGGAGAATGAGAATATAACTGACCAAAGCCAACATTAGAAATTGCTAATTTCTTACCATTGCCAACAGACACTTTATCACCACCATTGTAAGGAGTATGCAACGAGAGATTTTGAAGATTATTGGTGATGTGATTTGTTGCTCCAGAATCAACAAACCAGGACTGATCTGAAGCAGATGGTTGACGTTCTAAAGGCTGCTGAGAAAAATAAGGCTGCTGAGGAAAATAAGGTTGCTAAGGAAAATGAGTATAGTGAGCACTCTGGACCGAACCAACATCATTCGAGTAGACCTCATTAGAGTCACTTAGGGAGGCTAGATAAGCTCTAGGGTCGAACTGTTGATTCGCTGGTGAATTACCAAAACTATTCTGATTTGGAAAAGATCCAGACGACCTCAGAAAATTCTTGTCAAAGCGATGATAACATCGATCAACCAGATGACCTGGTTTACCACACAATTGACAATAAAAGCATCTACCAGACTGACAGCCACGACCGCGGCCTCCTCGTGTACCAAAACCACCTCCTCTTTGATTGTGACCACCTCTCATATGCTGCTGAAAGTTATTACCTCCACCTTTCTGATTATAATCAGTCAAATTGACTTGCATAGAGGATGTATCAGAGTCAAAATTAACAGTCGAAAGTGGTAGGTTTTTAGAAGCTAACCTCTATTCATGCATCAACAACAAATACTGAACTTTATCCAGATCAACGTCATTCATCTGATACGTCACCAAGCTAACTACAGTCTCGTAGTCATGATCAAAGCCATTGAGAATTGCAAGAAGCAATTCTTTGTCATCTAAAGGTTCACCTATAGCAGCTAATGAATGGCTGATAGTCTTAATCTTGAGAATATAGTTGTTAATCGACAAGGCATCCTTCTTAATTAGTCGTAACTGCTGCTTGAGTTGAAACAACCTAGCAATGGTTTGCCTTGAATACAAATTCTCAAATGTAGACCATACCTCAGCCAATGACTCGCAGTGGATTACCTACGCAAGAATGTCTTTATCTATCATTGAGAACAGCCAGCCAAGGAGGAGTTGATCTGATCATAACCACGTCATGTATTCTGGATTCAACATCGTTCCTCCAACATCCTTGCTACTAGGATCAACAACATACTTTGACAGTGGTGAAACTTTATTCAAGAACGGAAACAAATCGAATGCGCGAATTGTGGTTAAAATTTGCGCCTTCCAAAAAATATAGTTTCCAAAGTCCAATTTGATCGGAATGAATTGAAACGCTTTCGCAATCGCACCAAAATCAGATTGCCAAGAAAGAGAAAGAACAGACGTTGAACAAGGTGGTGAAGAGGAGGAAGCACTTTGAGCAAACGAAGGATCCATGACTTACGTCTTTGGCTCTAATACCATGAGATAGTACTAGAAAGATTAAAGAAAATGAAGAGCACGAGATGAGAGAGAGAAAGAAAGAAAATCAACTCTCAATATTAACTAGCGAATCAAGTAATACAAAATCATAAGTAAAATAACAACAAGCTGAATATTTATATTCACCAAGGAACTAAGCTAACAAGCGCCAACACAAATAACTGCAACACTTAAAGCAACAAAACATAAGTTGTACAGAAAGCAAACAGCAAACACAAATACATCCTCTAATAGAACCTTTGTCTACTACTGATTACATTGATTTGGACCTGCCTATTGCCATCAAAAAGGGAGTTAGGAGTTGTACTAAACACCCTATAGCCAATTTCATTTCCTACCATCGCTTGTCTCCTAAGCACAAGTGTTTTATCTCTTCCCTTGACTCTATAGCTATTCCTAAGACTATGGAGGAGGCATTATAGGATCAGAATTGGGTGCATGCTATGCAAGAGGAAATGAGGGCCCTAGAGAAAAATCAAACATGGGACATGGTGCCTAAGCCAAAAGGGGTGCAGCCTATGGGTTGCAGATGGGTATTTAATGTTAAGTATAATGCAAATGGCATTTTGGAGAGATATAAAACTAGATTGGTTGCCAAAGGATATACTCAAACTTATGGTATTGATTATTTGGAAACTTTTGCACCAGTGGCAAAAATGAACACTATAAGAATCCTTCTATCCTTAGCCAGTTGTTATGGTTGGCAATTGATGCAATTAGATGTTAAAAATGTTTTTTTACATGGTGATCTAGAAGAAGAAGTCTTTATGAAACCACCTCCAGGTTTTAATAATGGTGTTGCAAGGCACGTTTGCAGGCTAAGGAAAACTCTTTATGGACTGAAACAGTCTCGAAGGACTTGGTTTGACAGATTTACAAAGGCTATGAAATCCATGGGGTATTGGCAAAGTAAGGGGAGACCATACCCTCTTTATCAAACACTCAAAGAAAGGTAGTCTAACAGCTTTGTTGGTGTATGTGGATGATATCATTGTTACAGGGGATGATATTGAGGAGCAACAGCAACTAAAGAAGGATTTAGCTCGTGAATTTGACATCAAGAATCTTGGTAAACTTAGGTACTTCTTGGGGATAGAAGTGGCCTATTCTAAGGATGGCATTTTTTTCTCCCAAAGGAAATATACCATGGAATTGCTAGAGGAAACAAGGATGCTTGGTGGCAGGACAGCAGGCAAACCTTTAGAGCCTAATCTAAAGCTGGGAGATTCTAATAGCCCGATTGTGGAGAAAAGAAGGTATCAAAGATTAGTGAGACGTCTGATTTACTTATCTCACACTAGGCCTGACATTACATTTGTTGTTAACTTGGTGAATCAGTTCATGAATAATCCCACTGAGGAGCATATGCAAGTAGTGAGAAGAATCTTATATTATCTTAAGACAACTCCCGAAAAAGGCTTGTTATTTAGACCAAGGAAGGAAACGAAAGTAGTAGGATATACAGATGCTAATTATGGGGGCTCATTGGTGGATAGGAGGTCAACTATAGGATACTGTGTCTTTCTTGGAGGTAACCTGGTGTCCTGGAGAAGCAAAAAATAAAATGTGGTGGCTCGATCTAGTGCGGAGGCTGAGTTTAGAGCAATGGCCCTCAATCTATGTGAGCTACTATGGCTAAGGATAGCGTTGGAAGATCTGAAAATTCCTAGCAATGGACCTATGAAGTTGTGTCGTGACAATCAATCTGCTATCAACATTGCACACAACCTGATGCAACATGATAGGACCAAACATGTTGAGATTGATCGTCACTTTATTAAAGAGAAGTTAGAATCCAAGGAGGTATGCATGCCCTTTGTTACTTCAACAAATCAAATTGCGGATGTGTTAACAAAATGCCTACCTATTAAGAGATTTGAAGAGCTTATAAGCAAGCTGGGAATGATAGATATTCATTCACCAACTTGAGGAAGACTGTTAGATGAATCACGAGATTACACATGATTTGGAGGAGAAAGATTGCAAGCAGCCTTTCCAAGAATATATTGGATTCTCTCCAAGATTAGGGATGTGATTATAGTTTAAAATAGTTTCCTAAATCTGTAAAGTTGCATATATGGTTTCCTTGTTTATTGTGTAGCATATCTTCCCTTTCATAGAACTTTCCTATAGTGTCCTCTTCCCTATTAATAGGGAATGTATCCTATTGTTCAATACACGATTTTGATTCTAAATTTCCTTTCTGCTCATTGATTTCTACAATAACCACTCATACACAACCCCATTATCATCAGCCAACCCATAGAATTTAATAAAATAAACTCAATTGAGACAAAAGCAGACCAAAAATAAATAAATAAAGGGGGAAACTGAAAGAGACACAAAGAAGCTGGAAAACATATATATTCTACCAATATTCAGTCATAAAAACACATCTTACATGTTACAATCATTCTTATATCAAAAGAATCTAGAGGAGGTACCATTGGCCTAGTCACAAAAATATATAACTTATAAATTATGCCAATAATTCAACAAAACTAATACTCAAAAGAAGAACAACAAATTAGTGGAATTGATTGTGCAATTCCCCTAAGAAACCTTATAAACTTACATGTCGTTTTAAAATCAAAGCACAATAAGGCAGAGAATCTTTTCCATGTCTTCTTTATCCTTCTTCCATTCATTTTGAAGAATGTGCAATTCAGTTAATCCAACATAACCATCAGCTCCAGAAAGCAAGTTCCAACATTCTTTTAATAAGCATCTTGGCCCATCATTTGATTCAGGTATAATGGTACATAAACCATGTACAGATTTTGAATGACAGCATAAAAGATACTTGTTATGATTATCAAATGCTTATATAGAATGTGAACCAATCAGTTTATCGGCTTACCTGCTCAAAACCAAATACAACATTTGCCCATTCTATATTCCTAGTAATCAGCAAATTGGACCTTGCTAGAAGAGGTGCAATGCGAGCCTTTCAAAATAAAGAAGAAATCAAAATCTGGTGATAAAAAAAATGCAAAACATAAATAGAACAAATGCACCCGGGAAAAAAAAAAAGAAAGAAAGAAATCAGAGGTGCCCACCTCCTCCAGAGATGCTGGCTCCAAGATGCCAGTGGCTGACTGGCTAAGGGGTGGTTGGTTAATAACTGGTTTCATCGGGTCATAAGATCTCTTTTTGTCAGCAGATGCAGCTGAAAAGAATCCTCCTAATAGATGTCTGAAAGAAGGTTTGTTCTGAAAAACTGCTTGGTTGTTAACAACTTTCTGTCTTTTTTTTGATCTAGGTCTTTTCACTTTTTTATCAGCAACCCAGAGCAGTGCTAGAAAATCTCTGTTCAGTTCTGGATCGTGTTTGCTTTGTCCATACTGTCGAAATATAGTCATTCTATGTCTTATTTGTCTAGAGATATCTCCTTCAACATGACAAGAAAGCTGAAGTTTTCCCAGAGTATTCCTTGTTAGGATTGATGTTTCTTGGAGATCTGCATGTTTAGAATCCAACTTGGCATGCTGGAACAAGGTTCCCACTGTGCATCGTCTTTCTGGCTGCAAGCCAAGGGAATAAATCTTCTCAGAAAGGATGACACCCTTTTGGAGCTTGTTAACACTAGAATATTCTGATTGTCTACATCTAAAAATCTCCCCACTGGATCTCAGAAAATTTTTACGAAGAATCAAACCCTTTATCCAGTTCATCTCACCAAAAATGCAAGGAAGGCTGCAAAGGCAACAATTAAGTAAGCAATGAGTTAAGTATGTTCCAAGCTCAGTCATAAATCACATTCCAAGCCAGCTGGCAACACCACACCAGACAGGAGACAGTAAATATAAGCACTAGCTCGTTCCAGTTAAAGTTTTCTGTGAGTACTGGAAGAATTTAGATAATACGAATGCCTGAAGTATTTTTTTTTTTTTTTGGGGGGGGGGGGGGTATTGAAGTGGTTTGTTTCTTCTATATTTCCATAATTTATGTCCACTGGAACTTTTTTTTTATGATTCATGACAAACCCAAACTAGGTCTAAGTTAGCCACTCAGGTCCAGTTTGGCCAAAGAAAAAGAGGAAATGAAAAATAGAAAGGGGGGGGGGGAGACAATCGGCAGGAAGAGGGTGAAGAAACATCTAATAGAGAAGAAAGTCGGTTGATGTCTGACAAAGAGAGGTCAAGGGGAGACAGTAGGAGGGATTGGTTGAAGGGGGAAGAATCAAAGGAAAATATCAGAGGAGAAACTGCTGGAAAAAAAAAATATATTGATTGTTTCAACAATTTCTTTTTTTATTTTTTTGGAGATGAAAACAAACAATCAAACAACATTTTGTACATTTATTTCCAAAATTTTACGACAAATAGTAAAAACGAAAACAGAACTTGAATCAAACAAGCCATTAGTTTTCTTTAATGTTAATTTTACTCCTCTATTGCACACGTGTTAACAAAAATAAACTGTACGAATAGTTGAATCATTTTGTCCATTATGTTTATTTTGTAAAAATGACAACATCATACCAAAATTCTATATATAAACTCAACTAGACTATATATATTTTTCAATTACTTAAAATTTTATATATAGAGATGATCAGCAAAAAATCAATGTAATCAACTGGATAAGGTGGCATTCAGGCTTTGTTTTTATTGTTATTCTAACTACAAAGAAAAAAGATAATAGACATCTATTAGAACTAGTGTAAGATATGTGCTAGAAACCTATTAGAACTTAAGTGAGATATGCGCAAGATTCCTACTAGAACTTACATTGCAGATGTCTTTTTAATTGTTGGTATCTACATACAATTGTGTTGGATAACATCTCTATGTTCTGCTGAAGCTTTGATTAAGTAATGACAAGCATATTGAATTCTGTGAACTGAACCGTGAAATCTAAAATATTGTATGCGCAACATAATGAAAGGAAGACAAAGCCCCGGAATCTAAACTTGTATTCCCAATATAACGAAAGGAAGAAAAAGTCGCACTTAGATCATAACACAAGCACCTCAGCTTATGACAAAGAACTAATAAGCAAGCACAATCAATATCAATTTGAAATGGCCAACGCATTTCCAGCGTGAGAATTTGCTTCATGAAGATGCACAACAATAACAACAGGAGAAAGTTACACCCGCATAGAAAAACCAAATTGAAACACGTGAACTTATGAACATTAAATTCAGGATTTCTTTGTATTAATAACCAAATAGGTTTTTAGTTAGCCATCAGAACAATGTTATTCACATTCATCATGAGGATAGTTGAAGCCCTGATTCATCTATCGAAACAGAGCATACAAAAGACCGAACATAATTATATGAACCGAAATATCGTTTTAATGCTCACTGAAATTTTGAAACCCTAGAAATCAAAATGTGTCAGTTAATGGGGGAAAAAAACACACATAATGTCGTATCATAGTGACAAAAGAGAGCGAAATGCAAGAAAATAAATGGCAGCAGAAAGCACCTGAATCATAGGGAAATAAAGAGGAATAAACAGATAGACTGTAGTAAAATCTAGAGGACAAACTCGCGTACAGAGAGAGAAACGATGCAATTGCCGCCTCCAAGCTTTCACAGCTATTGCCGCCTCCAAGGAGCTTGACCTCGCGCTGGAGGTTCGACGGGAACTAGGATTTCCTTCGTTAGCAGAGATCGTCGCAGCTTGCATTTCTTTTGAAGATTGGAAGAAGAATAACGATGCAATTGTTTAGAGTGTTTCCACGAAGGAGAGTAGTTTCTTTAAATAATATATTTTTTTTAAATATAATTTTCTTAAAATTAAGGGTGGACAATCGATTATAACCGAACCGAACCAAACCGAACCGACTAAAAATTATGAACCGAACCAAACCATATGCAATAACCGAACCAAACCGACTGACAAATCCAACAAACCGAACTAACCGAAACCTAAACCATACTGATCGAACCAAACTGAAAACCGAACTGAGCCGAGCTAAGAACCTAAGATGACTGTAAGAGATCGGCCTTGCTGTTGCTATCGGCCACCTAGCCGACTGGCGATTTCGATGATCGGAACCGATCATCGGATTCCCCCAACCACGGTGACCCACATACCCAAAAATTAAAAGTATTTAATGGTTGAATTTTAGTAGATCTACGTTTCAAACTTTCAATGTAAAAGAAAAGTAGCCGAAAACTTATTGAAGAGGATGCGTGGTAAGTAGATCTGGCATTCGTCTTCTTCTTCGCCATCAGCGACAGCAATTGATGGTGGAGGGAGAGATAAGAGATGAAGATATGAAGACGAAAAGCCTTCGACCAATGCCTGATGTACAAAGCATCGAATCGCCTTCGTCTTCGCTATCGCCATTGAAGAGCCTTCGTCATCGCCATTACCAGATCTATGAAGATTCGAACTCGAAGAAAATAGAAGAAATGGCGAGACTTGAGAGAGAGAAGAACGAAAAGAAGTACAAAAATGACCCATGGGGTGTTGCACCCGCATGGGGGCAGTTCGGTTCGCGCGAGGGGGTGGGTGGTTCAATTCACCAGGGGTATTTGCTATACCGATTCGGTTTCGTTTTTTGAGTATTTTTATCAAAATAACTGAACCAAACCGAATAATCGATTTTTTAAAAAATATAACCGAAGCGAACCGCTCTTTTTGAAAAATTGAACCAAACCGACCGAACTTTTCGGTTTGGTTCGGTTAGTTTGGTTTAATCGAACTTTTGCTCACCCTTACTTAAAATATGTTTTTTTGTTATTTGATTGTAATACGGAAATATTATTGAAATTTTATTTTCAAGTAACCCTTAAAAAATTATAATATTTTTTTCCTATTATCAAATTTATAAAATAAAGATAACAAATAATAATAAACACATAATAATAATAATAAAGTTCAAAACATAATAATATCATATATCATCCAAACAAGTTTATCGATGTAAGTTTTACAATATTAAAAGATTTACATATATAATAACGAGTTAAAAAATACGAGTTTAAGTTTTACAATATTAATAGTTACATGTTCACGAACAAAAAAAATACAAATTTCAATTCATGTAACCCTATTAACAATATCAATTTTGTACGATTTTGCTTGCGCTCCATCATCTCATTTGACAAAGTCTTACATCCAATATTTCCTTACTCTTATCACTTTTAGCCTAAAAAAAAACTTTTGCAATATTCTCATTCTTATATAAGTAATCAAAAATAGAGGCGATCACTTCTTAATCACCATTTTAAATTGCAATAATCCCTTATTTAATTTTTGCAGCCAAGATTAAAAGCAGTTGTATTATCAGAGTTGCGATATCTCTATCTATGAGATTTGTTTCCAAAATATACATTAGATGATAATGTATTTTCTAATTTTTAATATTTTATGTGTCAACATCATCATTTAATGGAATAGATTGAATTTTCAAAATCTCATAAAGGGTGATATCGTTGAATGAATTGACAACAAATTTCAATTGTTATATCATTTTATGCAAAAGTGTCATCTCACTGTACATTAATATTTTTAATATTTGTATGTTCCAACTTCAAAATATTTTGTATATACATCATTTGCAAAGTTATCTTTTCATAAAATCATCTAAACCTGTCGACGTTTAGAATTGATCGATCGTGATTCATTGGTTCACACTGGTGTGATGAATTCGAAAGGGAAAAGAAATGGGTTATCTGGTTTGGTCTGTTGATCCGCCGTTTGGTTCCTGCAATAATACTCCAACGTTCAAGTAAGTAAGTGAGTAAATAAATGCAGAGTATCATCAAGTTAATGAAAAAAGCATACCATGGCTCAAGGAAGAGCTGGTTGATATATGGGAGGTGAAGAAGTTCTCATGTATGTGTTGTACGTTTGCAGATGATGGAACAGAATTTCCGGTGCCGGCGAAAGCGTTCATGTAGCAGTAAGGTGCCGACAGGACCTTCATTAATGTGAACAAGTTCCGTCATTAATGAGGATAAGATATAAGATAAATGCACAAAAATCTAGATGCAACTATAATGATGTTGTTGTAAGGGGCTAGGATGGGACTGATATGGGCTGATCAAATAGGCCAAGAGGACGAGGGCAGACTTGGGCTAAATAGCCCAGCTGGGACGGTCCCTAGGCCATTAATATTATCGTGTATATGACATTCTCGTTATGCAAGTTAATTGGTAGGCTGGCGAACTACAAGAGCCGTTGGGAGCTCGCTCGAAGTGTAATTGAGAGCTCGCTCGGATAGTACGGTGAGCTAGAGGCATTGCTAGAAACTTGCTTGGCCTTGAGATCTGAGCTCGGGCTTCAGCGGTGCGTGAGCTTGCTTCGACGAATTCAGCTCGAGGTCTACTGGGCTGTATGTGGTTGGAGCGGCCTGCTGGGTTGAGTTTAGCCCATAAGAGGTAGAACGAGAAATACCCGTAACATTAAACCAAAATCACTTTTCTTCTTAAGTTGGCATATAATTATACATTCATTTGTTGTTATCTTAAAATAGTTTTCAACATAATTAGGAACATAACCAGGGGCAGAGTTACGATTTTGATCCAGTGGGGGCGGATACAAAAAATATAATTTTTAAAATATAAAATATAATAATAATTATAATAATTATTATTAAAATATAAAAACTTTTTACAATTGTTTCTCGTGGCTTTTTCATACTATAAATTGCAATTGTTCAATAAAGTTATATCGATTATTTGAATATTCAGACTCATTATGATCACGAAAAGCTAGTACTTATCATAGAAGAAATCGAACATAATCAATTAATATATTCAGATAAATTCAATAATCACACTGTATTTGTTCTAACTATTTCAAAAAAGTTGTTTCAATTTCAGCCGACCGTGATTCATTTTGGACCGCGGTGAGTAAATCCAAAAATACCAAGAAGAAGAAATGAAACTCAAAATTCCAAACGTGAGTCAACACCGAAATTTTTACGTGGTTCGGCCAAAACGATGCCTACTCCACGACCGCACTCTGATTATTCCTTCAGAATGGCGGTATCTGATTATTCTTTCTGTCCCTGCCTCTCATGATATCTATCATTCTTATTTATACTGAGGGGCTTCTACAATTTCGATAACATAAAGAAATACAATTAGTGTATAATGGGGGACAAACAACCCTTATCGTCTACACAAAATCGGGAATGGGATCCTCATTACGAGGGGTGTGGTTTGTTACAGGTAAAGTAAACAGTCCCTACCTCTGATTTCTTAGCAGCTTTACCACTTATGCGAGCTGATGGTTTTAGGTCAACGACCTGGGTGGTATAGCGAACTAAGGGTTTTTATAGCGAGCCCATTAGTCGATCGTCGAGAGCTCGCCAGGGGTTTTATCAGGAGCTCGCAAGGTGCTTGCTTTACGGGCTTCGGGCTTTGGTGGTGTATGGATTTCATTTGACGAGGTCGCCGGGATCTTCCGAGCTCTGGGTAATTGAGCCGGCTCATTGGGCTGAGCCTGGCCCATAAAAGGGTGATGCAGGAATAGCGTATAACAAACTTGAATTCTATATTTATTTTTAAAATTATCGAACCTTTATTTCATAAAAGAATAACCGCATCTTTGTTTCTCATTATTTATTTTAAAAATATAACAGTGTGAGCAAAATGTAATATTTTTGCTTATATTATATTTTAATCAATCACCAAATTTATTGAATCAAACTAGAATAAATCGTCTTGATTTCGAGATTGACACGGACCTCTTTGCAAGTAGGTTATTCTAATTTAATATAAAAAATTAACATTATAATCAATTATTGGAGTTCTTAGCCCAGGATTCATAACAAGTTGTGCAACATCAATTTGTTTAATATTTGTTTTGTTAACTTGTTTATTTTATTTAATATCATTTTTCTCCATATTTGCTCTATTTACTTCACAATTCTATTCAATACTTTGCTTTATTTATATCATCATTTTAAAAAATAAAATTATGAACAAATTGTAAAAAATGTTGTGATGGTTATTATTGGATCATTATATATTTATTTTATTCAATTTTTTTTTTTTATTTTTAGTAGTAAATTATAATATAACTTTCTTTATTTTTAATTATAAATCACTGTAAAAAAAAAAAAAATCATGTGGCTCCGTCACTTAACACAACCACTCCAAACGGAGACAGCGATGCATGTGACGAAGTAAACATGGACTGAAAAATGTAGAGTGTGCCTGATTTATCTCTCTCGTGATAATTTTAGGACTAATTTGATGAAGACGTGAGTGATAGTGCGTAATCTTAAAAAAAATATATATATATATAGAGTGTGACATGGAGTGCGATTTTGTTCACCCCTTTTAACGGGGTGAACGTAACTCCTGTAAGTCGGTGTTAAAAAAAAATCATATTTAAAAAAAAGTATTTTTAGTTTTTTTTTAAGAAAAATTATTTTTAGCCACTCAAATAAATTAATTGCTGAAAACAGTCACTTTCCAGTTTTAACCCTGTCAATTATTTTTGTAAGTTTGTTAATTATTTTTGTAAGTCTGTCATTTTTTTATAAGTTTTAATCCATCTAATTTTGAACTTGTCACATTTTCAGTTAAATTTTAAAAATAATTTTTTTTGAAACATAATTAATTTTTTTAAAAATAATTTTACAATTTCTTTTCAATTAAGGATTATTTTTTTAACCCCACTTACGGGGGTTACGTTCACCCCGTTAAAAGGGGTGGACAAAATCGCACTCGTGTGACATGGGGAGAGGCGAAACACGACAAAGACGGCGACGCGTACGGTGACGCATACGATGAAAAAATGAGCACAACGAAGACAGAGATAGGCGGAGCACCATGGACACGACGGCGAGTATGGCGACACGTGCAGAGAAAGATGGAGCGCAACGGAAATTGAGAGGGGCGACAGTTTATGGAATATGATTACCCTTTTGCAAGTGTAACGTCATTTTCCATAAAGAAAACATAATTTTAATAGCTGCTTTCCGTTGACTATAGACCACTTTCTGTTGACTTTTTATTTTCACTAACTACAAAAAAAATAAAAAAAATATTTTTCAAAAAAATATTTTCTCTCAAACAAATGAAACCTTAAAAAATGAGACCTTAACAAGGGAAATGTTAATTGTTAAAGGTGAGATACGAACGGTAACACCTTTATTTTCAAAATACAATATATTTAATACTTAGTAATAAGAATATATGAGATTAAAAAAAAATACAATAAACATATTTTACCTAAAAAATAAATATATTTTTTAAAAATTTATTGCCGCTTGATTTAATAGTAGATTTTTTGATCAACTCATAGGATCAACATTCAGTCCATTTGATTATCAAATTGTTCAAATCAAATAGATTTATCGGAACTAATTGAATAGTTGCTTAAATTAAAAAAAATTAAAAAATATCTAAAATAATAAAATATAAGTAGATAGAAATAATTTAGAAAATAAGTACTACTTGAGTAAGACTAAATGTTACTTGAATAAAAAAAATATTATTCAATTAAGAATAATTTTTACTTAATTAACCTTTATAACCAAATTTTAGTATAAAAATATTATTCGATTAAAAAGATTTAGTGTTTGAGTAAAAATAACATTAATTAATTAAAAAGTTTATCTTAGTCAATTTATTAATCAAGTACAAATACTAACAATTTTTTTTATTAATAATTATTTAATTAAAATATTTAGTTAATTGACTAAGTATGTTGCTATTCAATTAAAAATAACTTTTTAGATCATTAATAATTTAATTATAGAAATTTGATTGATTCAATTATTTTTATTTTTTTAATAAGAAGATTAAATCAAATTAAAATAATTAAAAAATTCAAATTTAAAAATCATATCGAATTGATCTAGAAATTAAACCAAACTAGATAATTAATTTTAACCAATTCGCCTTAATTAATTCGATTTACCCGTAAACAGCCTTGCCGTCCGCGGCCCAAGAAGACGCGAACAAGTTGTCCACGCAACGCAAGTGACCGTCTTGATTTGGGCACGCCATTTGATGATGCCAGCATATCCTTTATATTTAAAATTTAGTTTGAATTTATTTTAATAATTTAAGAAGAATTAATTAGATAATATTTTTTTTTAATTTTGGTATTTGGTGGAATTGATTTTTAGGTTGGTATTGGTTTAGGGTTGAAATTGGGTCTAGAGTTATTAAATATTAATGATAATTAAAATAAAGAAGACAAATTTAATACATAAATATATATTTATAATTATTTAGATGATATATATAAATATATGTTTTAAATTTTATATTAAAAATAGAAAAAAAAAGATGTTTGAATCAATTAGGACCGAATTGGTCTATTTTTTAATTTGTAATTTTTGTAAAATATGATTTGGTTTGATTAGGATTGGACTGAATAAGATACACATCCCTAAACTTGGTTATAAATGTTTATTTTCTTTTTTAATGTTTTGATTGATAGAAAAAAATATTTGAAATAAAATAGATATCTCTCATATCCTCACTGATTGTAAGGGGTGAGCATTCAATTGGATTGGTAATTACTTAAAATCGAACTTATTACAAAAATTAAATTAAACTGACGGGATAATTTTCAAACTAAATAAATTAAAAAAATAATATTATTTTTAACATAGAATATCAAATCGAATCAAAATACTTAAAACATTAAAATTTTAAAATTGAACCGAATCGAATTACAATTTGAATTAAATTAAATTGATAATTTTAATAAGTTTGGTTAAATTATTTTAATTTAATCAAAAATGTTACTGTACTCTGAAAAACGAAAAAAAAGAAATAAAAAATTCTATTATTTAAGGTTATGGATCTTCCCTACCCAGTAAGGCCTGGCCAGCCGTCCACCCATCATTGAAACGATGACATCGTCTTGTGGCGCGTTTGGTTGAACAAGTTTGGGAGTGGGTTATGTTTTTACAGATTTTGACATCTATAGGGACACATGCATAAGACTCAATTTAAAGATCGACAATAGTGATCCAAACAGAAAAAGTCATCTAACACTTTCGTAATCTGGATCCGATGGTTGCTTTCTTTTGAGATTGGCAGGCCCAGTCAAGTTTGACTCATCATCATCCATCATCAACATCTGGGCTCTCTCTCTCTCTTCTGATACAGCTATGGTGATCGTGCTTATGGGCGTCAGTGGTGCCGGCAAATCGTAAGTCTTGAATCTGTCTATCTATCCATCTATCTATGTGTCTGTGTTTTGGATGGATCTGTTTCAAATCGCCGATTATTGTTGTTGTGATGAACTGATTGGTTGTTGGGTTTCTTTGACAAGAACTATAGGTGAGATGCTGGCGAAAGCTATAGCTTGCATCTTCCTCGATGCTGACGACTTCCACCCACAATCAAACAAAGGTAGCTTCATGAACTTGATCCTATGTACAGTGATTAATTCGGCTCCAATAAAGATGAAAAGATCGGATTACCCACAATCACTGACACCCATTAAATATCTCTCTCTCTCTCTCTCTCTCGGGTTTGAATTTGAAGAGTTATCTACCATTTTGTTTGTTTTGCGGGTACTTGTCCGGCACCGGCAACGGCAACGCTCACAACTCGACAACAGAGAAGATGCAGAGAGGGATACCCTTATCAGAGGAAGATCGAATTCCATGGCTTGAAACGCTTCAAGGCGCTTTAAGAGCAAACTTGGCCAATGGGAAGACTTGCATTTTGGGATGCTCGGCTCTGCAGAGGAGATACAGAGAAATTCTCCGGTCGGCGGATCCCGAGTATGAGCCCGGCAGCTATGGTGGTGGCGTGCAGTTCGTTTTGTTGGACGCCAAGGCGGACGTGCTGGTGGCTCGGCTGAAGAGAAGGGCCGAAGAGGGGAAGCATTTCATGCCGGCAACTCTGTTGCAGTCTCAGCTAGACTTGCTCGACATTGATGAATCGGAAGGGATATTGAAGGTTGATGCAACGCTGAGCCCAGCGGCCATTGTGAATGCCATTAGAGGTTCAGTTTTCTGACCAAGAATCTGTAGCCATGTGTGTGGGCTTTAAGGTGAGGGATTTCACCTTTTGCACCAAGAATATGTAGCCATGCTAATGCAACTAAGCTTCTGTTTTTCCTAGGGATTAATAAAGCACTGACATACGTCTCGTTAATTAAATCAAATCCAACTGCTAAACTCAACAGATTTAACTCCTCGGAAGATCTAAAACGAATTTTGGTGATTCGATGCTATCCTAGTTTGGGCTAACTAATTATCCATCGGCTCGTAATTGTTGAGTTGATAAATTTTAATTTTGAAAATAAAATCGAGTATTTGTCACGCCCTAAACTATATAAAAAGAAATACCCTCGTTAATAAATTTATTTAACTCATCATTCTCATCACATACTTATTAGGGTTTTTACTAATTTGAGCGTTGAAGACTAAGCGAGAGGACCTACCCCGGTATTTTCTTGCAAGTGTTGATCTTGAGACAGATTTTGATGATCACAAAGCTTCGAATTTTTCTACCCAAAAGAAGTGGACCTAAAATGGCTAAATTGTTGGGTTGTTAGGTGATCATCATTAGTTAAAATGTGCTTAATTTCTATTATTTTGTTCTTGGTTAAGAGGGGAATAAGTTAATCCTAGAGGACTGAAAGAAAATATTTTAATTTATTTGACTAACCTTGTTATATAAGGTTATATTTTTTATGTAAATAATGATTTATTTTTTTAAAAAATATTTGCGGTTCATCAACCAATCAGATGGCCAATCTTGAAGGTAATGGTAGCAACCAGTCTCGTGACGGTGATCGGGGGCTGCTCACGATTTGAAGAGCAATCGAAGAACAACGGGAAATAACTCGTACAATGGAGCAGCAATTGGAGCGAATTCGCAACCAATTGGGCGTTTTACAACGAGTCAAGGATAATCGAAACCGGATTAATGGCATAAATCAAGCCGGCTATGTTAAACCGGGAAGACCAGCCATTAATCTTGTCCTCATTAATCATAGAAAACCAATGATGGATGATAGCGACGATGAGGATGATCTTGATCGTATGATAGTCAACCCTAGTGGTAAAGGGGTTAGGAGGAATGCGCATCAACACAACCATTGGGGAAACGATGAGTATAAACTAAAGAATGGCTTTTCGATGAGTTTGGAACTTGATTTCGAAGATTATGTTGTCCCAACAACCTCAACGTTTGCAAACTTAGGTCTGATTTATACTACTAACGTGACAGAAACTCCAAGATTATTGACTCATTGTAATATCCGGGAATAATTTGAGGATAAAAATAATATTTGATAAGGGGCATAAATGGAATTTCAAAAAAATAAGACGATAGGGTACACTAACACAGCTTTGAACGACCGAATTAGTCAGAGGGAGTACCCCGGACCTTAGATAGCCAAGGAAAATGGTATATTATCAACGAATGATTTAAATTATGATTTTTAGTGATAAAAGAAATGAGATCGGGAACAGTTTTCGGTACAGCAAAAATACAGCTGCCAATTAGGTCGTTTTACCAAATTGTTATAGACGATATCCGAAAAATCAACGGAGTGTGTCTAGGACTAATATTTGATGTATAGAACAACCCTTAAGTGGTTTCAAGTTGAATCAAGTGGATTTGAGGTCAAATCGATCAATCGGGCCTAAGTGCAATTTTCTGAATTTGCCCGAAGGAGGTCAAAACGGTAATTTTTTGAAAGTTTCAAGGGAGAAATGAGAAGTACCAATCTTGAGGGTCTTAGTGATAGTGCTAGAAAGATCAGGGGCTTGAGGATAAGGGCCAAAATGCAAAAGAAAAATTCAAGAGGGCCAAACTGCAATTTTTGAAAAAGCTTCACGCACATGGCAGATCTGGCCGAGATTTTGGCCTGAAAATCTGGCGATTTGGCAGCCTAGCCTCGTCAGGGCATGGCCAAGGACAGTCTAGGAGGCGTGTGGGAGGAGTTTTGGCCGGAAATTGGCCACGTGTGGGTCGGATTTAGCCTATAAATACCAAGGGTTTTCGGTCGAAAATGAAGCAACAAATCGCTCGAGTTTGAGGGCGAATCGAGGGAAACCAATAAGGGCTTTTGATCCTTGAGGTGAGGGGAGCATTTTTGGTAAGTTTAGTGAATTTTTGAGGTGTTTTGAAGAGGATTTGAGGGTTGATCGGAAAACTGGGCGGACGCCTACTGCCGCCTGTAACCAGCCATTTGGTGGGTTTTTCGGTGGCCTTTCGGCCTGAAATCGGTGGGGTTGGGATCGATTCTTCGTGGGCTTTAAGGGGGTACCAGTTTCGGGGGCATCGGAGCAACCACCGGCGACTGGCTGGATGTTGAAGACGGTGGCGCATAAGCTGCACGCGCCAGCCTTTGCTTGCACCCACGGGCCAAGCGTGTGAAGGCGCGTGACGAGGGGCTTTTTGGTAATTCAACTTTCAGAAATTTTATTTAATTATTTTATGAATTATTATGTAAAAATAGTTGTGTAGATATTTATTTTGAATTATTAGAGAAGAAAAATGAGAGAAAAATAGGAAAATATGAGAAAATTAAGGAAAATTATAATTGTTGGATAAATATGATGATTAGGGTGCCTTGAGGGTTGAGACGAAGTGACTCATGCGAAGTTCGAGGTGGGCACGCAAATCGAGGCGTACCGCACTTTTCAAGAAAAATCTGAATTACGCCTAAATGTGAGTGGTTCTACCCGAAAAGACTTATAGTAGCATGTGAATGGTTTACTGTGAGTGTTCATCCCTATGGCTTGGTTTATTGTGATGGTTTGTCCAAATGGTTATTTACACATGCATTGAATTTCGTACGATAAATTGCATACATCGAAATGTTGATTTTAAATTATGCAAGTTATGATTTTTCGGCATTGGCATGTTGTGTTGTCCATGTGGGACGTGGGTTGTTAACCTGTGACGTAGCTCTCGAGTGTTAGGACTCGGAATGCGTGCCAAGGGTTAATGCTATGTGACCCACTTGGGACGGGGCTGAGACGGACTTCACCCTACGGTACTCAAGTGGCGGGGCTGAGAGTAGACACCACCTCGATTGTTGGCTCAAGTGGCGGGGATGAGAATGGACACCACCTCAGGTTCCTTTGAGCAATAGCATTAAGGCCGAGGTGTCGTTGATTGCGAGGATAGTGCTGATGTGACACTCTTGGGGCTAGGGTTACGTTGGGTTTTGGAATGCTTTTGAGTAGGAGCGTAAAGCCTAACAATGACAATGGGGTGATTCTCGGGTTCACATGTCGAGGTTGTCCCTCTTAAGCATGATTGGTTTGCCAATGGATCAGTGTGGTCGTGTCGCCTTTAGAGAGATTGCATTTTCCCCGGTTAGGGTTAAGTGCTATGTGGGATTCTCTTAGGTTGGGGCATGTCGGGATTTATCGATTTTATGTATGGTTTTGCATATCTTCATGAAAATGTTTTTCAACTCTCATTTAGATGATTCAGCATCTAATTTGGACTATGTCCCTGAAATATTCAAACGTTTTAGGTAAATGCAATGGCGCTAAAGGAAAGAATGTCATCGAGATGTAGCTGCTATGTTTAGTTTTTGTAAGTTTTTGTTTATGATTACGATGTTCAGAGGTTATATAATATTTTGATATTTTCATATGAAACATCGATTGGGTTATTGTAAAAGGTATTGTTGGTTATATATATCATTAAGGTTTCGATCTTGCTTCCGCTGATATGATTGATAATACTTGTCTTAGTCTATTAATTATTAAATTTTAACATGCTAAGAAGGTACGATTGGGATTGTCGGGAAATGATTATAATGAATGTATGTGTATCGAGAGACTTATGTTGTGTGTTTGATGTTGAAAAAAATATATATATATATTCTCGAAATCTCGAGGTAATGCTCGTTTTGAGAAAACTGGGCGTTACACTCATACTGGGGTATTTTCCAATCCCAAGGGCTCAAGCATTGCTTCGCAATCCAATGATGGTGGTGTTTCTTCTTATCGACTTGTGACTGTAAATAAGATGGAGGTTATGGTAGCAAATCCTTCTACAGTTTATTCAAGCTCTGACATGGTTGAATCTAAGGCAATAAGAACATATTCACATTCGCAATTGCAAAAGCAAGATGGTCATATGGGTCTCTTTGTGGATATGGGTGTTGGATCTCCTAGGCTAGTTAACTCAATTGTTGCTATAGCTGATCAAGTGCTTAAACCAAAGGAGGATTCAAGTATTAATATTTTAAGTGATGAAGAGACTGCTGGTAGTCATGGAATAAGCTTTTATTCGAAACAGTTGCAAACGAATGCTTCTCTTGGAAAGAAAAATCTACGAATGAATTCAAAAGCCGTTGAGGAGTCAAAATCAAGAAAGCTAATGAGAGGAGAAAGACTTGTGATAAGATCTACCAAATTAGAGAAACGCTTAAGATGGAATGTTCAACATCCTCAATCTAACAGTAATAATACAATGGAGGTAGATGGCAACAAACATAGCAATGGTTGGACCCATGCCAATGCAGATATGGCTAAGAAGGGGAGGAATGTCTTTGCTCATGTTCCCTTAGCAGAAAAGTTCAAGCAATTCAGGAAGGTGTCAAGCAAAGGTTGCACAAATAAGAAGTACAAGGCGATAGCTGACAAGCATAGAAAACACAAGGTATTTGAAATTGGAGATGAAGTCATGTTATTCTTGAAGAATAAACGGATTCCAGCAGAACAACAGAACAAGCTCAAGCCAAAAAAATATGATCCTTATAAGATTACAAAGAAGATAAATGATAATGTTTATTTTATGGATTTGCCTAATCATATGGGTATTTCCAAACATTCAATGTGGCTAATCTCTCTTCGTACTTACCGGATGTGGATTTGTCCAAATATGATCAAATTTCGAGATCGAATTTTTTCTCAAGTGAAGGTGAATAATGCGTTCACCAATCAAGACTCGGCCCAAGGCCGACCCAACCAAACCGAAACAATATCACCAAAATAGTAGTGCCATAATGTTATTTTAATACTTCTTGAGTTTTAGAATTCTACTCGATTTAGGATTCTACTTTATATTTCTACTTAATTTAGAATTCTATTTTATGTTTTTACTTGATTTAGGATTCTACTTCATGTTTAATTAGGGTTTTATTTTTATTAGGATTCCAGTTAACTTTTATTTAGGATTTATTTCTATTAGAATTCTAGTTGGATTTTGTTTTCCAAATATTAGATGGATTTAGATTAGTCAAATACTATAAATATGTCTAGGATTTAGAGTTTGTAATCAAGTTTTTCTTAATCAAATTTCAGCAACTTATTTGGGTTTTCGTAGCAAAACAGTCTTGTTTTTGCATCTTCTTGAAAGACAAACTTCGGCCATTGAAGTTTGTTCTTTCAAGAGTTTATTTTGGTGTGTTTTTTTTCACACTCGCGCTACACCTGCGTCAAGTGAGGTAAGAGGCTGTTCTTTTTATGTTTCAATTTTTAATTTTGAGTTTTGAATTTATTTTTAATTTTATATTTTGAGTGTCTGTTTTGAGATTACTAAAAATGCATTCTTTTTATTTATAGTGTTTTATACGTTTTAAAAATTTTGAGCGTATTTATAATGAAAACAATCAAAATAATTTTTTGTTGTTTTAAATTTTTTATATAATTTTTTTATTATTTTGAAAAATTAATAATGGCTTGAAAGTAATAAAGAAAACATGGCCTAAGTGCTTAAATAATATTTCTAAAAAGACCAAATCCATGTTTTTCCCCTTAAAATTTACATAAAAAACCTATCATCCCCTAAACTTCAAATATGATCTATTGAATACTTAATATTTATAATTTACATTTATTGACTGCCTAATTATCTAATTAACATTGAATGTGTAATAGACATTGCATTAAGACAAGGAAAACAAAGCACTAAAACACCATACTTAGCGGCCACCAAATTACAAACTCGCCAATACATAAGTTGTGGGTTTGCTGATTGGAGCAAAAAAGATGGGGAATAGTGGGTCGGTCAAGGGTTGTTAGGCGGAGCAAAGAAGAAGGAGAAGGGTGAATCGATCACGACTCGCGGGTCGCTGGTCAGAGCAAAGAAAAAGGGGAATAATGGGTTGGTTGTAACTTGTGGGTCGGAACAAAAAGGAAAGGTAGGGATTAGTTGAGAAGGCGGTGATCGCCCAACGACTCAATTCTTCCATTCGAGTCGACAAGAACAAGGATGACGCTCGAAGACAAAAGGAAAGACAGAAGAAAGGATCAATTATATTGGTTCTTCTTCTGTTATTCATTTTTTCTACTTTTCAACTTATCTTACGTGTAAGTCACACATTATTTTAAATCAGCTTAGATAGTCGATAAGTGTTAAGTATTCGATATGTTAAATTTGAAGTTCAAGAGTTAATAGACTTTTCACGTCAAATTTAGAGGAGAAAATATAGGTTTGGCTTTTCTAAAAAAATTTAGATGGTATGATACATGACACTCAAACATTCATAGTGAAATTAAAAATCAAGCTAGCAAACTTAGACAAAGAAATATTTCTAAACCCTCGTTCTTCTCGTTTTGATGAGATTATTAATCTTGCGTGGGCTTGGACGGACGTTTTAGGGCCCAAAATTGAGAGAACGGGCTGGGCTGGATTTCTCAGCCCAAGATCACATAGTACGAACCAGAATTAAATTATTGTTAAGTTTCGCTGAATTACTAAAGCATCCCTAATCGGGAGGGGAATATCTCGAACAAGAGCGGCGCCGAAGAGGGTGTTTTTGTCCAAACGCATTACAACGGCTACTAGATCAATATAGCCGTTGCCGCTTTCTAAAATCAGGGCACCAGGAACACATGAAACCCTAGTTCATCAATATATAAACCCTGTCAAATTGGTTCACGATCTCTCCCTATCATAACTCTCTCTTCTCTCCCTCTCTCTCTCTCTCTCTCTCTCTCTGTGACGCAGCTCGCCCCTGCAGCGATCTTCGTCAAAGCATCCCACGAAACATCGTGTTTCCTCTCTTTAATTTCACTTCATTTTTAGTTCTTGTTTGTTATCTTCGATCTAACGCTTCGCTTCCAGATCTTGCGTGTTTTTTGTTTTTCTCCTGTGGCTATTGCAGGTCTTCTCCATCCATATTATGGAGGCCGGGTCAGCCAACTCTTCTTCAGCAGGAAAAACAAGATCGCGTTATCCACTTCAAGAACAGCTTCTTCAGAGGAGAAGCTCTAGGGAAAATGTATGTATACTCGTTATAATCATCTGTTCGAATTTCATGAATTTGGGTTTTGGTCACTTTCGTCTACCAAGTTAGGGTTTCATATCCATATTCGATTTTTTTGGAAACGAGAATGTTTCTCTTGATTTGATACTTGGATCTAAGGTTTTATTTCTTACTTTCTTATTGAATTCAATTATGAAACTAGGCTTATCGACCCTAATTTGATTTCACACTTGAGGTTATTCCAGTTTAGGTTTGGGGTTTATGCGTGGTTCTTTTTTCGTATTCTGGTATTATTCATAATTGGATTTCTGAAATTGGGATTCTTATGGTGTCTTTTTCTCTTGCTGTAACTTAAAACAGTTGGATAGATTCATACCGAACCGATCTGCGATGGATTTCGATTACGCGCATTATATGCTGACTGAAGGGCGGAAAGGTAAGGAGAATCCAGCTGTGAGCTCTCCTTCCAGGGAGGCGTACAGGAAGCAACTTGCAGAAACCTTCAACATGAACCGAACCCGAATCCTGGCTTTTAAGAACAAGCCGCCCACCCCTTCGGAAGCCATTCCAAACGAGTTCTCTACCATTCACCAATCCAAACCCACAAAGTCCCGTAGATACATTCCTCAGGTGGGTGAACATTCTTTCTTTTAGGGCTTCAATAATTTATTTCGTTTCTTGAATTTCTTAAACTTCAAGATTTCAAATATTTTCACGTTGATCAAGCAGACTTCTGAGAGGACATTAGATGCTCCGGATCTGGTGGATGATTACTACTTGAATTTATTGGACTGGGGTAGTAGCAATGTTCTTGCTATTGCGCTTGGAAGCACTGTATATCTATGGGATGCCACTGATGGCGCCACCTCGGAACTTGTCACCATTGACGATGAAAATGGTCCGGTGACCAGTGTCAAATGGGCTCCCGATGGAAGACATATAGCCATTGGCTTGAACAACTCTGATGTCCAGCTCTGGGATTCCACATCTAACCGACAGGTTTAATTTGTTTATACATCTTTTGATACAGTATCAAGTTCCCTTTCCTCCCGCCAAATTGTTCTTTGATTAACGAATTTGTTTGTTGTCAAATGCTACAGCTAAGAACCTTGAGAGGTGGCCACCAATCCAGAGTCGGGTCCTTGGACTGGAACAGTCACATTCTGACAACCGGAGGAATGGATGGTCAGATCATCAACAACGATGTAAGAATCCGAGCTCATATAGTCGAAACCTACAGAGGACACCAGCAAGAAGTCTGTGGGCTAAAATGGTCAGCCTCAGGCCAACAGTTAGCCAGTGGAGGAAATGACAATATCCTGCACATATGGGACAGATCCGTGGCTTCTTCCAATTCGGCGACCCAATGGCTTCACAGGCTTGAAGACCACAGAGCTGCTGTTAAAGCCCTTGCTTGGTGCCCTTTCCAGGGTAACTTGTTGGCCTCTGGTGGAGGTGGAGGTGACAGGTGCATTAAGTTCTGGAACACCCACACAGGGGCATGCTTGAACTCCGTTGACACAGGCTCACAGGTCTGTGCTCTGCTATGGAATAAGAATGAGCGTGAGCTGCTTAGCTCCCATGGGTTTACTCAGAATCAGCTCACTCTTTGGAAGTACCCATCTATGGTGAAAGTAGCAGAGCTCACTGGCCATACATCCAGAGTCCTTTTCATGGCTCAGGTAACTAAGTTTGTACTCCGTTAGAACTAAATTAATATGGCGTTTTGAATTATTGTTCTGACTTCTTTCTTCTCTGATTTCCAATTCAGAGCCCGGATGGATGCGCTGTAGCGTCTGCTGCTGGAGACGAAACTCTGAGATTTTGGAATGTCTTTGGGGCTCCTGAAGTGGCAAAACCTGCACCAAAGGCAAATCCCGAGCCGTTTGCTCACTTGAACCGCATTCGTTGAGTCGCATCGGTCGGCGCATTTGGGTTCTCGGGTTCAAAGAACATGGGTGGGTGATGTCAAACTTAGCCAAGTTTTAAGGTATACAAGTCAAATGCATCGTCAATCTTGCAGCGAACAGTAACAGATTGACTAACTGGTTCTTTGATTTGCAATTTACAGGTGATGGGAAATGCAGCCTCACTGTAGTAATGCCACTTTTGAGTTCGAAATTGAAGAGGGGCCATGACACAAGGACCCATCTATTGTTGTACAGTGTTCATGTTAAAGGAAATGCCATAATTCTTGCCTTTTTTTCCTGTGGACGTAGTCACGCATTGTGACGAACCACATAAAAGTGTCTTGCCTACTAGTAAACTCTTTTTTACTTCCTTCTTCTTTGCTGTTTGCATATCAAACAATCAATACAGCTCACAAGTGCCCAACCCATTAATACAGCAATAGTATGTCTGCAAACAAGTTGAAGTTCACCAACAGCATCGGATCTTGATTAGAATCAAGTAAATTGTCGTCTCATATATGTATCTTCATGCACGAAAACTGGATCTTGAGTGTTTGATGATGATGATGAAGTGAACTGGGGTTGTCCCATTGCAATGCCAGTGTGGGTTTGAGTTTGATTAGGAGCAGCTCCACCAGCAGCAGCAGCCTGGAGCATTGTTGTTCTTTGTCGACTTCAAGGTGACATAATAGAAAATTCCAAGACCTACACTTGCAAGGGCCAAGAGAGCAGCCCCAGTAAAAACTCCGGGCTTCACAACATAGCAATAGTAGACGCTCATATCCATAGACTCTTCGCCGCGCTGGTCATTCAGGGCTGCAGCAGTCAGCAACAGAAGGAATGCTACCACAAAAGTGAACCTGCACATAATTACACCATCACCCTCATTCCAAGTGAAATCAATATACAAGCATAACAACTGAGTACCAAAAAAAAAAAAAAAAAAGCACTTGCTCTGCTAGAAATAGTATCATTTTAATGCACCGAGTAGATGAAACAAACAAGAAGATTCAGGACTAGTATGCTTGACACGACGTGCAACGCGTGTGTGAAAAAAACACACTAAAATAAACTCTAGAAAGAACAAACTTCAATGGCCGAAACTTGGCTTTCAATAAGACGCAAAAACAATACTATTTTGCTAAAAAAACCCAAATAAAAGTCAAGTAGAAATAAATCCTAAATAAAAGTCAACTAGAGAAAAAATTTACTTGAGAAAATAAAACCCTAAATCAAGTAGAATTCTAAAACTTTACTTGAGAAAAAATTCGACCTCGAATTTTGATCCAAATAGGACAATCCACGTCTGGCAAGTACAAAGAAAGATTAACCACATTGAATGTTTGGAAATACCAAGAAGATTAGGTAAATCCACAACGTAAATATTATCATTGATCTTTTTTGTAATCTTGTAAGGACCATACTTCTTTAGCTTGAGTTTGTTCTGCTTTCCTGCTGGAATCCGTTCCTTTTTCAAGAACATCATGACTTCATCTCTGACCTCAAATACCTTGTGCTTCCTATGCTTGTCAGTTGTCGCCTTGTACTTCTTGTTTATGCAATTTTTACTTGACATCTTCTTGAACTGCTTTAACTTTTCTGCTAAGGGAACATAAGCAAAGACATTCCTTCCACTCATCTTCGTTGGCCTGGGTCCAACCATCACCATGTTTGTTGTCCTTTGCCTCCATTGTATTATTACTGTTAGATTAAGGACATTGAACATTCCATCTTGAGCGCTTCTCTAATCTGATAGATCTTATCACAGGTCATTCTCCTTTCATCAACTTTCTGATTTTCACTCCTCAACAATTTCCGAATTCATCTGTAGATTTTTCTTGCCTGGAGAAGCATTCTTTTACAACTGTTTCAAATAAAGGCTTATTCCATGACTACCAGCAATCTCTCCATCACTTAAAAATATTTATGCTTGAATCCTCCTTTGATCTAAGCACTTGATTAGCTATAGCAACAACTGCTACAATACTCTTAGTTTCAGAATCTAATTTCAGATTAATACCGAAAGTAGTTGCACTACCCGAGTTAACTATCATGAGAGATCCAACACCCCTTTCCACATAGAGACCCCTGTGATCATCTTGTTTTTGCAATCGCAGAGGTGAATATGTTCATATTGCCTTCGATTCAACCATGCTAGAGCTTGAATAAACTGTAGAAGGATCTGCTACCATGACCTCCATCTCCTTTATAGTCGCACATCGATAAGAAGAAACACCACCATCATTGGATAGCGAAGCAATTCCTGAGCCCTTGGGACTGGAAAATACCCTAGTATAAGTCAACAACCTTGGAGTTTCTGTTATATTAGCAACATAAACCAGACTTGAGTTTGCAAACGTGGAGGTTGTTGGGACAACATAATGTTCGAGATCAAGCTCCAAACTCACCGAAAATCCATTCTTAGTTTATACTCATCGTTTCCCCAATGGTTGCATTGTTGCGCATTCCTCCGAACCCCTCTACCACTAGGGTTGGCTATCATACGATCAAAATTATCCTCATCGTCGTTATCATCCATCATTGGTCTTTTAGGTATGACGACAAGATTAATGGTTGGTCTTCCCGGTTTAACATAGCCGGCTTGATTCACACTATTAGTCCAGTTTCGATTATCCTTAACTTGTTGTAAAACTCCCAATTGGTTGCGAATTCGCTCCAATTGCTGCTGCATTGTACGAGTTATTTCTCATTGTTCTTCTATTGCTCTCCAAACCGCAAGCTGCCCCTGATCACCGTCACGAGGCTGGTTGCTATCGTTACTTTCAAGATTCGCCATTTGATTGGTTGATGAATCGCTCTGATGCCACCTGATGCAGCGTGTAGCGCGTGTGTGAAAAAAAAAATACCAAAATAAACTCTTGAAAAAACAAACTTCAATGGCCGAATCTTGGTTTTCAAGAAGACGGAAAAACAATATTGTTTTGCTAAAAAAACCTAAATAGGTTACTGAAATTTGTATTGAGAAAATTTGATTACAAACTCTAGATCCTAGGCATATTTATAGTATTTGGTTAATCCAAATCTATCTAATATTTGTAAACAAAATCTAACCAAAATCCTAATAGAAATAAATCCTAAATAAAAGTCAACTAGAATCCTAATAAAAATAAAACCCTAATCAAGCATGAAATAGAATCCTAAATCAAGTAGAAACATAAAGTAGAATCCTAAATCAAGTAGAAACATGAAACAGAATCCTAAATCAAGTAAAATTCTAAAGTTTAAGAAGTATTAAAATATTGTTTCGGCGTGGTCGGGTCGGCTTTGGGCCAGGTCTTGATCGGTGACTGCATCAATGCTTTAATGCGTTTCATGTGTCACTTTGAATGAGAATGCAAACTGTTCAAATTAAAACCTTAATGCCTTGCAAGCAAAATCCCTTCAGAAGAATTTCCAGTGTTTCCTAGGTATGCGGTCTTGCTTCGTCTTTCAAGATTTCCCTTCAGAATAATCTATTTTCTCACACACATCTTAAAACAGCAAGAAAACACATAGCGATCAAACAGTCTGGTTTACTGAAGGGGATTGGAATCACAGAGTACTGGATATATTTAGCAAATTGAAACAGTAGGCAAAGGGCATAATGCTGATTTCTCTGATCATAAATGATGAATATGCTAAGATGAGATGAATGGCCTGAGAGATAATTTTTTCCAGAAGACAAAAATATTAAAACAAGATTACACCATTATATGTACAATAGGTGCAGAAATGCCTCGAGCAGGCAAAAAAATTTGGTTCCCAACCACGGGGTTGGTGTCACAAGCTCACAGATGGTGTAACCCATAATTCACACAGACCTCTGAAGGGCCCATTCTTGGATTTTCTATTGAGGAATTGTTTTGGGAACACTTGGATTAACAGATGTATTACCGAGTCAAAGTTGAGAGTTACCAAGACACAATAAAGCAGATCAGGGCTACTGGCCAATTAGGGTTTGACTGATGAGGACCTCTTCTGCAACAACAAATACACCCACTCATGACACTGATGATAATTTGAGCAAGCAAAAGAGCCATTGCTGCAGCGACCCCAAGACCCACAGCTGGGCTGCTCCCGCTGGGGTATTCACACGTGGTAGAAGAGAGAAACTGAACCTGAGAGGCCTGAGAATGAATAAAATAGTAAGATAAATAACAGCAGAAACCACCAAAGAGACCAAAGATCTGCATAGCTAGGAGAGTACATAAAGAGATCAGCACAATCAGAATTCTACAGACTACAAAGAGGTTGTTAACCTCTTAGCATGATAATCCAAAACCATGTCAAGAGCTATCGAGGTCCAAAACATAGAAATGGATGGATAGAACATACATTTGGTGCAAGTAATGTCAATACCATGCCAAGGACTACTAAGGTCCAAAACATAGAAGTGGCCATATAGAAACCAAAAAAACAAGCACGCATGTGTTAAACAAGCACTGTCAATAGTGAAAATGCTAAATCCTTCAAAATCAACAAAGGAACCAATAAGATCTTGTAGATATTTTACCAAGTTAATCCACAAATTTACAAGCAAAAGCAATTGAGATTATTACAGGCTATTAACACATAGGAGCCAAAAAGTAGGGGTTTCATGGAAGCAATGATAAGCAGTGAGTAATCATCAGGCTGTCAGATACATGGGAGGGAGAGAGGTAGCAGTGAAGAAGTTTACACGGTCTATTAGAGAGAGAGAGAGAAGGTAATCCTGAAAAAGAATCCATTCTGAGTGGATTCTTTACGTAGGACATCTGAGCCTCAGGCCAAAGTTAGACCTCTTGGGTCAAGCGCTATCCAAGGAGAAGTGGCTTCACCTGGGCTTGACAAAGTTAACATCTCTCTCTCTCTCTCTGGTCACAAGTCCCTCTGAGCAAGATAAAAGGTCCCAAGGCCCTAACACATCCTAGGTCTCAAGGGGAGGGTCTAGTAAATATAAAGGTCAGAAAATGCTTGGACGTTCCAAGCATGGAGCTCATCACATGACAGTTGTACCAGAGTAAAGTTGAGATTTGCTTAAATAGAAGGTTGGCTGGCCAAGCTATGGTACTCAAGCTGTATTCAGGCAGAAAGGCATGGCTAAGCTTACTTCAAAAGTCACCCAAGAGGCTAACACGTGGTTGATTTATTTTGATCCACATCAAGGGTCTGCCATTTGGCAATCATCAAGGAAGTATCCACTGGGATAATCACATCCTTCAGTATATGCTGAAAAACTTGGGACAAACAGTGGTATGAAGAATACCGTTGCTCATTGTAGGGTCCCCATTAGAAGGTGCAGCAGCAAGGAGAAGCAGGCAGCCACCTAACCTGTGATTTAATTTTTATCAAGTAGCTTCCTGGCCTTGGGGCATGACTTTCGCCCTTGACATCCAAAGTGTCAACCATGATACAAAATGGAGATGCTTCCTAATGTAAAAATAGCAACAGGATAGAGTATGAATAAAGTAAAACCTTCTGCTTCATGCCACTGTGAAAGGTTGTAAACAGACCAAACCACAAGAAATTGACTACTTAAGCCTTGTTCAGTATGTTAAAAGCCTCTTTTTGACCAAGTGCTTCAACACAATTTGATGTTTGTCAATTTTCAGAGATCAACTCAAGTTGTGATCAGCTCAAGCAAAGCTCATTGGAGATTCGTTCAAAAGACAATCCAAGCTTGGATAAGCTTTCACTCTTATTTGCAAACCTGCTACAAAATTGGTCTTGGCTCTTTTACAGCTCTAGTGTCTTAAATTTTTTGCACAGCCAATTCCAAACACAACAAGGATTTCAGATAGGTTGAGACTATAGAAAAGGTATATGATATCATGATGAATTGTGGAAGTACCAAGAAACCTGATTGATAATGCATGTAACCTTTGTGGACTGCCATTTAATAAAGAGCATTCTTCATATCTGCTTAATTACGAAGAGATGAGAACTTGGATATCACAGGCGAACAGACATTTTTTTTATGCCAGATGTCTCATAAAAGAAGCTAGAAGAGTAGCCCAAAACAAGAACCAGCTTTAGGATAGCACTTTGTGAAACTAGAGTGTAATTCCCCTCCTTTAATTCAGAACACAATAGTGGCCTTAGGTTACCTCTGATACCACTTGTAACACCACAGGTCCTAGCACAAAAGTGCTAGCTGAAGGTGACTTATGGGCTCATTTGACCAAGTAATATACCCAAGACCTCCCCAATAAACTACCGATGTGGGATTGGATTGTCACAGGTAGCCATTTCATGTGAAATGACAGACATTATTACAGTCTATAGATTCTTTAGCAAGATTGCAGAGGAGAAATTCTATCAGTAAAACAAGAACTGTAGGAACACAAGGGAAGTGACTTAGAAAATCAACCGGGTCTACAACAAGTATTACAAGTGGTATCAGAGGTAGCCAAGACCTCCCCAATAAACTACCGATGTGGGATTGGATTGTCACAGGTAGCCATTTCATGTGAAATGACAGACATTATTACAGTCTATAGATTCTTTAGCAAGATTGCAGAGGAGAAATTCTATCAGTAAAACAAGAACTGTAGGAACACAAGGGAAGTGACTTAGAAAATCAACCGGGTCTACAACAAGTATTCCACTAAACCTGAATTATTATTATTTTCAATTCTCCAACATAGAGAATTTGTGAGTCCATCTTAACATAAAAACCAATCAAATTCAGGCACCTTCATTTTATGAAGAGGCAGGGACCACAAGCATGGATAAGTTATTATTTCCTTGCAAATGGGGTTCACAATATAAACAAGATTTTCAGTGCCATCACTAAGCTATGCACCAGAAAACGGGAAGATGTGATGGTAGGCAACTTATGTGGAAGAAACTCTTGTTGTGGTATTGCAGAAGGCAACATACACAGTGAAACTTGCAAACCTAAAGCAGAAGATATAACCAGAATCCAGAAATACAAGTTTGTAAAAAGGTATACTTTCCTACTTAATCATTCAGATCCTTTAATAGGAGTTAATAGGCAATAAACCAGCAATGCAGATACAGAACTAAAAACACAAGTGAGTAGTTTAGTGATTAATGGGTGCTTGCAAATAGAACAAGCAACTCGGTGTTGTGGCAGATGCCCTGGATAATGAAATATGAATATTTCTCATCAAAAAGATAAAACAGTAGTCTTTATCATGTGTCACGATCTTGGGCATTATAGGGGCGAAGCTGTAATTGAGTAACAATTATAGTTAGGGGGTATCTTTGTAATTTGGTTACAGCACATGGGTGTTGTTATTCTGTTATTTCCCTTTTTGTCTTGTAGCTTAGTTGGTTAGAGAGTTTTGTTTGGTAGCTAAGTGAGACTGGCTATATACATATTGCCTCAGCTGTAGGAAGGGGATATGCAAAATTTGAATGAATTCTTAATTCTCATTTCTCTCTAAGACTCTCTCCGATCTCCCTCAAGTTCTTCCCCTTTCTCTCAATATCTCTCCCTCTTCCTATTGATTTTCCCCCTCCTACAATTCTAATTTCTTCTCCCAATTCCTATCACAACCTTAAGTTCTTAACTAACCCTAGGGTTGTGACAAATGGTATCAGAGCTGTTCGTTCCTCGGCTATCCTCTGCTAAGTAATTCTAGCATCGTAGTAGCAATCAGCGTCCGACGAATTTCCGGTGAGAGAAGCGAACTCTTGAGGAGCTGCAATAGAGTTGATCGAACTCATAGGGAGCTCCAACAGAGTCAATCGAACCCTCAGGAGACCGCAACAAAGCTCGTCCTAAGCCTTTGATTAGTTCGACTACAACTAAGCGGCAGTCCTCAGCTGTCAAACTAGATCTGGACGATTTCGGAAGGCGGTTTCCAAAGGGAATTCGGGCAACTCCTAAGGCCATATCAGAGTCGCTAAAGCAGAGTTAGCGAATTCGGGCCGAAGCGAAGATGAGTGAATTCTGAAACCAATGACGGTGATTGGGCGAGTAGGAAGATGCGACTCTCTGTGAAATCGATCGAGTAGAGGTTTAAGGTGGAGTTGGACGGCAATTGGAGTGGGTCGATAGGCGAGCATACTTGAAGCGTCGCGAAGATCCACCGGACTTGAGCCCATCATCGATCAATACAGAGGAGAATTCGCGATTAGTGTGGGAGTCCGCCAAAGGAGGAGACGTGGACATCTAGGTGGGTCGCGACTGGAGTGAGCAACTGGTGCAAGAGTTCCAAGCGATCGCAGTTTGGTCGGGCAAGGAAGTTAGTGTTGCAGCCGAGTTAATTGCAGTGGTCTGGTGATTGTGCAGCGGGTTCCTCACGGTGGTGCAATGGGTGTCGCGGTCATTTTCAACGGTCAGTGATTGGGCAGAACCAGAAGAAGGACCCGAGGTGAGTCCAGTAGTCTGGGCGATTTTGATTTGTTGTGATCGAGTGTTGGAAACGATTGCACCAGGCGATTCCGACGAAGCTTCCAGCGACTCCTAGAGCAGTTTAGGTTGAGTGGAAATTGCAGTCGAAGCAGATTTGGAGTGTTAGACGATGACCAGAGGTGAAGCGAACGGCCCAGAGGGTTGCGATTGTCCAAGGCTAGTGTGAGTCTGTTGGTCGTGGAGCGGACGGCCCAGCGAGTTGCGACCAGTCTGGAAGACCAGTCCGATAAGTTTCCTACAGGTGCGGCTATGTGCTACGGTTTTGGTTGCCTTCCGACTCGTGTTGGTGAAGCAACTGAGGGGGGTTCGCTGCCGTTATCCATTGCAATTGTTGATGGTGGCGCATGCGATTCTCTTGGGCTGTTGTGACGCTCCAGACTTAAAGGCGAAGCCAACCCAATCTCTACGGATTCCGTTTGAGGCGAATTAAGTATGGGCGACTTCTTGAAGCAGTGGGTGAGGTGGCGTTCATTAGCCATAAGCCACAGAAGCGGATTATAGGTTGCCAACTGCTTTGAGGAGATTTTTGGTTGAATCTCATAATTGATTCCGATGACTCTCTGTGGGATTGATCAAACAGAGATTCAAGGAGATTTCTGAGAATTCAAAGAACTCATCGGAAGCCGCAACAGATTCTCGGATCCAATTTATTCTCGGGGCCACTAAAGTGTGAAGTAGGTGTTGGACGATGATTGGGTAATAGCAGCTCTTGGCTGTGGTTTTGATTTGAGTGGAAGGCAGAGAAATCAGTTTCTGTAATTAAAGGAGGAAGATGGACAGCTGAGGCCGAACTGATTCAATCAAGTTCTAAAAGTATTTGCACGGCAGAAACTTGAGATTTGGAGCAGCTGGGAGTGGATTGTGGAAGGCGAATTTGGAGGGGTGATTCTTGGCTGTGAATTCCAGCGCTCTTTTTGGCGGTAGTTCCAATCAAATCCTAGGCTGCTAGTAAGGTAAACAAAGGTTAATTTTGGCTTGAATTTTGGGATAATTTGTTTGAAGAAGAGCAGTATGTATATAGCTCATTGGTCTTCAAAGTATGCTGATTGTGAAAAATCAGCTAAGGGGAGCAGTGCATGTAGGAGAGCATGGGAGCCTCAATTGCAGCAGAAAAATCCTTCATTTTCAGTTGAAATGGGGTTTCAATTGCAGCCGAAGGATGCTGCATTTTCAATGGAATGTCCTGCTCGTGAAGCCTTGGGAAGTAGCTCACGAAGGAGTCCAATGGAGTCTCAATCGCAGCAGAAGGGTGTTGTATTTTCAGGGGGACGACCTGATCATAAGGCCATTGGTAGCAGTGCATACATGGAGCAGATGGGCCCTAAATTGCAGCAAAATAATGCTTCATTTTCAGCTGGAATGGAGCTTCAATGGCAGCCAAAGAATGCTGCATTTTCAGTTGACCAGAAACATCAAATTTGGAAAAAGAAGTTTGAGAATGAGACTAGCCGAAGGGACAAAGGAACCAGCAGAGGGTTTGATGAAGAGTGCAAGGAATTCGGTCGAATGTTTCGCGAGAAGTTGCAAGAGTTTGCAATGATACTATCTAAGGAGTATCATTACAGTTTTCCCGCCGAATACTTTGATGACTATCATGGGAGTTTTAATAAGGAGGAATTTCTTAAAATGGAGAAGCCGAAGAAGAACAACATTGCTGAAAGTAAATCCTTGGTGTACTCCAGCTACCAACAAGTAAAGGTATTTCCACTTGAGGAGGCCCCTACTAAAGATATGGAAGAGTCTAAACGTATTGCTCCCTTGGTCTTGGCTATGGAGAGGGCTGAGGAGTGCATGGAAGAAGAGATTGGGGAGGAGGAAGTGGAGGATGGCACTCAATTAGTTGGCAACTTCTCAAGCATTGCCACTAGAGCTGAGACTCCTGATGCCATTGATCTCTTGAAACAGTAGAATAAGGAGCCTAAAGAGAAGGAACAAAGGATTGCATTAGACACCTTGCTTGGAACATCTCACATGTATGTCATTGGCACGGACACAGAAGACAAAGCAAAGGTAACATTGCAGTAGGAAGAGTTGGAGGATGGGGTTGTAGGACTGATAGCGCATTTGGAACCATTTTTGACAGTACTAAGGAAGAGGTGGATGGCTGAAATTGGTGTGGCAACAAGACATAATGTTGTTGTTGATGAGGAGAAAGAAAAGAGAAGGCAAAAGAAAAGGAAAAAACAAGATAAGAAGAAGGAAAAGCGAAGAAGAAACCGCTGGGTGAAGAGGGGCATTGGATAAAGAAGCAACGGCTAGGTGGTAATAAGTTTCTTGGGGACAAGAAACATTTCAAGGGGGGGAAATTGTCACGATCTTGGGCATTATAGGGGCAAAGCTATAATTGAGTAACAATTATAGTTAGGGGGTATTTTTGTAATTTGGTTACAGCACATGGGTGTTGTTATTCTGTTATTTCCCTTTTTGTCTTGTAGCTTAGTTGGTTAGAGAGTTTTGTTTGGTAGCTAAGTGAGGTTGGCTATATACATATTGCCTCAGCTGTAGAAAGGGGATATGCAAAATTTGAATGAATTCTTAATTCTCATTTCTCTCTAAGACTCTCTCCGATCTCCCTCAAATTCTTCCCCTTTCTCTCAATATCTCTCCCTCTTCCTACTGATTTTCCCCCTCCTACAATTCTGATTTCTTCTCCCAATTCCTATCACAACCTTAACTAACCCTACGGTTGTGACATCATGTTTAGCAGCTTTAGCCTAAACTGTGTTTTGGGAAAGCCATCCTAAAAAAGGTGTCAAGATTGCAAATGGGAAACAAGGTATTCCATTGAAAGATTTGGTATTTTGACACCTATAGTAACAATACCAATCATAAAAGCAAAAAAGAAGATCAACTGACTAATATGAAATTTTGAAGTCTAAAATTGCAAGCAAATATCAATAATGTGCAATTAATTATCTAGAATAGCAAAAAAATTTGAAAGCATACAACAACAAATAAATAAAAGCAAAAAAAAAAGGATTCTAATGCTACATAAAATGTGATTACAGATATTTTTTTAAATGTCTGACAGCTACACTCCTACATGGCTAAGGGACACTTCATCAAATTAAATGAACACACAAACTTCAGAGCAACTCCAATGTTGGACACCAAATTTAGCGCCAATTTGGTGTCCAACAGTGGTTTACATCAAAATTTTTAACACCAAATTGGTGTTGTCTCCAATGTGTAACACCAAATTGGTGTAAAAGAGAATCTTTAAAGAATATTCTATAAATAAATATTTAATAAATACTAATAAAAATGTTATTGCTTTTTATTATATTATTGAATTTTTGCATTAAGAATATTTTCTTTCTATTAAGTAATTATTAAAATAAAAAAATTCATATACATAAACAAAAATAGTTCATTTTATATTAACATGGTATTTATAAAATATATTAAATATTTTAAAATATATTCAATATTATACTCATTTTATAGATCTTAATAAAATATTTCTATCGGTATACATTTTTTATAACAATTTAATTTATATTTCTAATTATTAATCAAAATATACAAATATAATAAAAGTGATAAAGGATATAAAGGGAATAAGTTGTTTTGAAGTTATACAAAGAGGGGTAAAATTGGAAATAAAATGAAAAAGAAAATTTGGTGTTGGTGAATAGTATACTATTCACTCAACACCAAATTTGGTGATTGAAAATTGTGCCCAACACCATTTTGTTGTTTTCGTTGGAGAGGTTTTTGCGCCAAATTGCAATTGGCGCTGGAAATGCCGCATTCGTTGGAGATGCTCTCAGAGAGTTGTACGAATATGTTTGATCAGCCATCATTGCCAGGTGTGCCCTAATTTTAGCATCATAGCAAAGGTACTCTCCAGTCTCAACACCCTCTCCCCAAGATTGCCTAGGTAACGTTACACTTACTCCTTAAAATATCATTTGGTAATGGAATGCAACTACATTTTAGAGCCCTTACAACCACTCTTCATTTCCATGACCTTCTGTACAGTCAAAATCTCTTCCCTCGTCCAACAAGGGCATAGCATTGTGTACATCGATAATTATGGTCAAATTTTGTGTAAGGGAGAAAAATTATAGGATGGCCTTGCTGCTATCAAAATGCCCTCCATTCCTTCCACGTGGAAAATTGCTTAGATTTGCTATGTGCTTATGTTGTTTACTCATAAAAATTAAAAACTACATTAACAGATTCAATTTGTTTTTAATCAGGCTCAACAGATTTAGAGATAAAATCTGCAGGTTGGTGTTTTTTTATGAATAAATCAGAATCAGTCAAGAGCCAGTCTTTGAAGAAAGGGGAAAAGGGTGGCCAATTGTGCCTTGGTAAATTATTCACAGTAATCTAATGCAACCATTAATAGATCAATGTCATGGCATGTGCAAATAAAGAAGTCAGATTATAGCAGATATGATATCTGAAGTCAAAGTCAGAGAATATGACAGATTTGAACATTAAGAAAATCACTGAGAATTTTTGTACCAGAAATCGCCTCCCCACACTGAACCACTGATTGATATTTTACTAAAACTAAAAGAAAATTAAAATTGTATACACAGTAAACCTCTTTGCCATCCAAATTTTGTCATTTTCTTTCTTTTTCAGGGTAAACAAACACATAGCATGCAAGGCCAACCTACAACCATTTCCCACAACCAAACAAATTCCCAGCTCAAAAATATCTATGCTACTTACCAAGCCACAAAACATAAGCCAAGTGTTCCTTCATTTTTTCCCCTCATTTTCTTACCCAAGCCAAAGAATAATAAATTTGATTTCAATTGTTTTTCCTATCTGTTCCCCTTTGCTTTGCTTTTCCCTCTGCAAATCCTAGCTCCTAACACAGCTCCAGATAATGCATTTCAGAGACAACCTTAGCAACCATACAGAAATCTATCGGACCAACACAATAATGAAACCCAGAGCTCATACAAGAGAAACTCAACAGAGGTAAACAAAAGACTACCCCAAAATACAACCGACTTCAGTAGAAGGCCCCCTTAAACTTCAATTTGCACTTTTATTCGTCTGTGCATCAACATGTACATATATTATATTGTATACATATACATATACATATATATATATGCATCTCAAGAATATAACGAATGATGGGAAGGGGATTGATTACCCTAATCCTCTTGGCCTCTGCAGCAAAACCCAGAACAGCAGACAAAAGGCCCAGAAACGCCACCACCGAGCAAATCACTAATCCCTTCCTCTCCATTACCTTTTCTTCTTCTTCGTCTCTCTCTTTCTCTCTCTATCTCCCTCTATTGCACAGCAGACTCAGATAGCAGAGACCTCAATAAATTCTAGCTCGGAAGACGTATACAGCTTATCAACTGTTTACGAACGGTGGGTTGTCTCCTTCTTGCTGTACTGTCGCTGCCAGGGGCGGATATGGGCAAGTGGGATGGGCTGGACAAAATTAGGGGTAGAATAGACTAAATTAAGGCTGGATTATTATTAAAAAAATTATATTACAAAAATAAATTTTGTCGTGAGCTACTGCATCCGCCACTGGTCGCTGCCTGACTTGAGATCAGGAGCCCAAATTGCTGATGGCAAAGCTGGAAATTCACCATAATGTGTGGCAACGTTCTCGAGAAAGAAAAATTCTATTTTCAGCCAAACGTTTTGGTCTCGTAATTTATTTTTAATATTTTAAAAATATTTTGAGATAAAAATTTATATTTATTTTTTATTTAAATATTTAACACTCAATCATCTATTATTACTTTTCAAGCACGTGCATTTACTTTCTCGACCATCATCGCCACAACTATTTTATTCATCAACAACTAAACATCATACAACCATTATTATTTAACGTTGAGCATTACGCAATCACTATTATTTAATACCAAATATTACTCAGCCCAATTATTCTCACCATAGCCAATCACCAGGTATTATTAGCAGTTAGTATCATCAATATAAGATTATTATCTGTAAATATTTACGCAAAATTTGACGAAGAAGATAATGAGTATTCCTGTTTCGACGAGAAATAACACAATTGATAACATCTATCACTAATTCAATCACATAATTTACACATACACGACGGATGAATTAAAAAAAAATAAGATTAATTAAAAAATAAAGAATACCCTTTCGCTACCTTGAAACCACAAACCCCAGGGTTCGGGGGCTAGAGGATGCCCCGAACCCCAGGGTTTGGCACGTCCCCCAACCCCTAAACCACGGCTTCAGGACTTGATGATGCCTGAACCCCTGGATTCGAGGAACCCTTGAATGCTCGAACTATAGAGTTCAGGCAATTTGGGGTTCCCCGAACCTGTAAGCACTCCGAATCCACAGATTCGGGAAAAATTAATTCTCTCGAATCCATGAGTTCAGAAAAAAATCATTTTTCCCGAATCCATGAATTGGGGAGACTATTATAACCTATAATAGTATGTGATATAATAGTATAACATATAATTGAATTCATGAGATTATTATATGTATATAACATATAATTGAATTTGGGAGACTATTATATGTATATAACATATTATATATTATTATATAATATTGTTATATAATAGTATAACAATTGAATTCGGGAGAATGGATTCTATTATATATATATAATGATTTTGTATATAAATTATTCCAAATGTATATAAATTATTTCAAATCATCGTGTTCCGAATTTTTGGATTAATATTATATTTATTTTTTCTTGAATTAATGTTGCTTTAATTTAATTTTATTTTTTGAGTTAAATGCAAATTGTAATAAAATTATGTTTATTTTTATTTCTTCAAAATTTATATTAAATTTATGATATTTTGTCATAAATTAAATAAAGTTAAATTAAATAAAATCTAACAACAAATACTAAAATAAAATATTATTACAAATAACTTAATTCACATTCAAAAGTTATAATTATAATAATATAACAAATAATAACAAATAATTCTAATGATTTGAAGAAAAAGAAGAGGGTTTGATGCGCATGGGATGTCTTTTTTGAGGAATGGTGTTTGAAAGGTATGTTTGGAATATAAATGTTTGCAGAAAGTAATAAATGTGGTTGTAAATAGTAAAATCTAATATTTTATTTATACTGATTGCGGAGAGCAAAAAGTATGGCTACAGATAGAATTTCTCGCAACTATATTTTTTTTCTCATCGCAGTTACTTTTTAATATATCTAAAATAGCTTTGAACGAAAATTCAATTTTATCCTTCATTTTATTCAATACTCAACTACACACATTATACAACATCTACCATCATATTTTTTTCTCACCGACCAAACTCTATAATTCATTTCTTGTTATTTTATGGTCGTCATTGCAAAGTTATTTTCTCCTCACCATAGAATAGAGATCACTTATTCCTATTGTTTCACGTCCACCATTACTCAGTTATTTTCTCTTAGCCAGTCGAAATTAGCCATAGATTACTACAGTCAAATATTAACGATGATATAGGCAGAGTTTGACGAGGATGATAACAACTACTCAAAAAAATACCACAAATCATTCAATGGATAATTAAGTAAATGAATTTTGAGAGTTATAATAATATTTATATGCATGTATTAGTATCTGAGGTTGGAAAGTTGGATTCGAGAAACTTCAGAATTCCTAAACCCTAGGATTCGGGAAAATCCATGTTCCTCACCAAGTTTACAAATAAATTTTATTTTAATTTATAAATAATTAGATAAAAAAATATTAAAAAAATTAAAGATGTAAAATCATCAGTATAAAAAAATTAAAATATGAAATATAAAAAAAAAATTATCACTATCAATTTCTCGTATATTAAATAAAATTTATGAAAAAATATGCATTTATCTTTTTTAGAAATTAAATTATTCAAGTCCAATATTTAGATAAAAAAATTAAGTATAGAAAAATATGTTAATCAACACTATTTAATTAAAAAATAGATTTGACAAATAATTGCACAAAATATAAAATATAAAAAAATAAAAGATGTGTTCCCTGAACCCAACCCATGAGTTTGAGAAACTATGGATTTCCCGAACCCGGGAAATCCATACTTAGATAAAAAAAAATTAAGTATAAAAAAAGTATGTATTTATTTGTTTTAAAAAATAAATTATTCAAGTGCAATACTTGGATAAAAAAATTAAGTATAAAAAAACATGTTAATCAGCATTATTTAATTAAAAATTGGGTTTGTCAAATATTTGTATAAAAAATAAAATATAAATAATAAAATATATAGGTTTCAAGAAATCACGAATTTTTCAACTCTCGCGTTGAAATCTCCAAACTTAAACCCGTTACAAAATTAAAAATCCAAATTCATTATTTGAAAAATTCAATAAAGAGGATTAACTCTGGTGACAAACAAATAGTAGGCAATAGAGCAAAGAAGGCGACAACAAATAGATAAGGCAATGTGTGGGCTGCGGTTGTGCGTGAGGTAAGAGATATGTGAGAGAGGGTAATTTTGGAATATAAGTGGCTGCGAGTGATAAAAATGGTTGCTAAGAGTAATTATAATTTTTTTTTGTTTATGGTTGCGAAGAGCAAAAACTTGGCTGCGAATAAAATTTCCCACATTCTTAATATGAAGTGCATTCCTTATACATTTTTAGAGTTATTTTGGTTTATAGGATCAATAAATTGATAAATAAAATTTATTTCATATTTAAATTATTTTTATATACGTTAAATAATAAATGAGATGAAAATTCAAATATCACAAATGAGGGATAATTTAACCCTGGGAGGAGTCGGGATTCATTGTTCAATGGGTAGGATATATGGGGTAGATGGTGATTTTATCTCTTAAGATAGTGTTTGATAAAATAAGTACGATAAAATTATATTAAAATAATTTATTTATAAAATTCAACATAATTTATCCGAAGAGGAAGAGAGATAAATTTAAATGAAATGTATAACATAAAAAGTCACATAACTTATTTCTAAATAAATTTAATAAATATAATAAAAAACACATTTGTATGGGATATTTTTCATATTCTACTTTTTTTTATTTATATTTTAGTTAACAAATACTACTCAAGTATAAAAGATGATTGACGCATGATCTAGGGCTTTTGTAAGAGGGGCATTTTGGTCTTTTTTGCATTATCATACTTTTATCCTTACATTAACCATATAAAAAATAAAATTAAATGCAAGATATCTTATAGTGTGGTTCTATTAACGGAAGAATCGAAATTTGCTCATCTCGCGATATCCTTTTCGCGAATTAAATTAATCCTAATGGTCTTATTTATTGTTTTATTTAGTGGAAAAATGAAGGATGGTCACATGAAAATCACAATTTTGAGTCTTAAAAAATATTATTTTAAAAGATATATATGTATATAAACTAATATAACATTCTCTCGACTCTAACAAAGCGATGAACTAAGATTTTTCCTTTTCATCAAGTTAAACTAAGACTAGTGCAAGACTAAAGAACAACACTTGCTATCTGATCAAGTATTTCATAATCAAATCTTTTTACTAACTTATTTATTTAGTTTGCTAAGTAAATTCTGCTAGTGTATTTGAGAATAAATAGCAAAAATGGTTACAAAATTTTACACTATGATACAAAAAGATCACTGAAATTAAATTTATAATCAAAATATCAATGAATTTCGATTTAATATACAATTCCATAGTTACCGTCAATTGTTGTTAAAAAAGCTAACGAAATGCTGATGTTTTTGTACTTTAGTGTAAAATTTAGTGATTTTTTTGTAATTTAGTATAAAATTCAATGACATTTTATACTTTTTTGCATAATTCAGTGATCATTATGATATTTAATCGTTGTTAATAATGTCAATATCTCATTAGCCTTTTTTAACATCAATTAACGATAATTATGAAATTATATATTATATATTAAATTAAAATTCAACATTGTTTTGATTACAAATTGAAGTTTAGTAATTTTTTTTTTTTTTTTATCTTAATACAAAGTTCTGTCAAGTGACCAGTTATCATATGCTTCTATTTGAAACCCATATTCTATAATCATATCTTTGTTAGGATTTGCTTAGCTTGGGTCCCGTCTTCCAATCCCAAGTTCACAGGTAAAAATGATTCGACAATGGCTGACTAGACTGTCAAACCTTGTGGATTGCATGGCTCTGATTGTTCATAAGAATCAAAATCCTCAACGAATCAATTACAACAATATGCTCAGTATAATAGCAGTTCATACAAATCCGACGAACACTGCAATTGTTTGAGAGGCACTAGATTCTGTATTCACACTTCCTCACAAAGCACTGCTTCTGGGGGTAAAGAAACACCCATCAAGAGTGGTGAACAAAGCAAGAATTGAGGGAGGGTGGCCACCGGCCGGGAAGTGTTTCATTGAAGGCCATAAACAAGCAGAGCTCCAACAGCACCAATGCCGGCTAAAAGCCCCATGATCACCCCAATGGGAGGCAGGCCCCCACCAATTGCCTTCCCGGAGTTAACGTCGTACCTTGCAAACCTCTTCTTTGGTGCTCTGCATTGTGGGCATGTGTAGTCGTCCGGCTGCAACCAGTTCATGTCCACAACACAAGTAAAACCAGAGAGTTCCTTTCGGTCCACAACACATAGGAAGATGGAAAGTAAAATCTTTTGTTGCTTAGAGAGGAAGAGGATGGGGGACTAACACATTTGGCTTGCGTTTGGATGGGATTGGATGAAGAGGAGACAATTTACAGAATGAATACATATAGCAGCAATCTTGACAATTTACAGGATGGATATGGTAGACTTTAGCTTGTAATTGAAACAGAGTCAAGAAGTGAACTTGCCTGCTCATCGAAAGGTTTCTGTAAGAAGTATATGTATCCACAATCAAGACATATGTGTGATGCTCTGTCCTGAAAACATAGAGAACCTCATTTATGCAACAAACAACAAAGATCAAAAAGGAGAAGCAAAGACGTGGAGTAGGCGGCACAATCTTTTGATGCCTAAATAAGCCTTGCCTTTTGAGCCTCAGTTAACTTCCGGCCAAAGCGAGGAGGTGCTGGCCTCTTTGGTAGTCTTTTAACATCGACCTCAGCACCTCTGCATGACAAGTCAGATCCAACAATTGCTTGGAGTTAGGATGAGCCTTCTTCTTTGGAGAAACATGGAGTCTTTCAACCACTAGTTTTTACACAATGTTGCAGCTTTTCGAAAAGGCAGAATGGAACTGAAAATTTGGTTACAAGCAACTGAAAGTATGCTCCACGTATGTAAAAATGATATGTTAAAACTCTCAACAACATCACTGCACAGTGCTCGGGACATTTATCGATCATGGAGCTTACCATTTATTGCCATGCCATTCACTAACCATATGCAATGCTCACAACAAAGAAGCCCAACAGAGTGTCCAAACTACCAGAATGGTGAAATGGCATAATTACTGGTGCAGGAAATACTCTGTCAACCTTTCTATTGGCTATCATGGCCCTGTAAGTTTAAAATGTTAACCATAGACATGTGACCCAGTCATCAACATAGCAAATTCTGAACTGGTGAGGAACTTTTTTGCTTTTCCTATGGATAGGAACCCCTGGCCACTAACCCTTCTATGTGCACTGGGTAAACTCAACAAGCACTCCGAATTGCCAACAAACTACACGCACAAAGGAGGGACAAAATTTACTAAGCAAGTTTGCCGATTGTTTTCTGGGTAATCTCACCATTGCTACTAGAATAGTTTGTTCCTGTATACTCACCGCACAGCTACATTTATTGATAGTGGGCTGCAATTTTCAGCCAGAGTTTACCAACTAGATTCATATCACCTCATCAAACAAATTTGAGTGAAACTTTTCATGGACCAAGCTACATTAGAGTTCATCATTATAAAACAGGAAATCTAGGGAATTTTTCACATTCACTTTAATCTCAACAGCTACAAAATTTATATATTCATATGAATCAGTTATAACTGATGAGCCATTGCAAACATTGAGCAATCACTAAGGGGAGAGAGAGGACCAAAACCTGCTAACGACGAAGTAGACAGAGTCGGGCTTTGCTTGGATGGCAGTTTTTGTGAATCCCAGCTTATCAGCAGGCCAAAGCTCATCTCCAAAGAAGCTGCTAGTATAGAGAACTTGGTCCCCAGCCCTAAGCCCTGCTCTTGCAGCATTCCCACCATTCTCTACAGCCTATAATCAACAGTATCCCCCAAATTGGGAGACATTTATGAAAGGATTTAATTCAAATTGATTAGTGGTTGGTTTCAAAAGTACAGGGTATTTTTGCACCTATAATGATTCTATAAGAATGAATCTTATTGTTACAAAATTGGACATCATACTTATTAAATCTTCATTTTCAAAATTAATTTTGATTTCATTAAACATTGGGTGTGGGTGCAATTCAACCCATCAGTCTGAAAAATACAAGCCATTCACTCGTATCTAAAAATTCTTTTCTGTTTCTGTGAGAATGAATATGTATTATTCATGTTCAATTTCTTACAATATTTTAGCCCCAATTCTCTGATTCAGTTTCAGAGTTTCTGGTAAAACCCATAGAAAGAAGTCAAGGTGCATGAAATGAGAGAGCTAGAAGCATCAAACTCACAGTGATGGTCACTCCACCGCCTGTCTTCTGGCCCAGAGTGAGGCCTAGTGGCTTGTCGACTTCAACCTCAATGTTCTTCGAGGCCCCAGCAGTTCTTGCCGTGATATCGAGACCTCTTCTGGCAACGCCGGAATTGCTCTTCCCGTCGGCTAGGAAAGAATTCGAGACACGCCTTTTGGCGTCGTGAAGCGAAAGGCCTTGAAATGACGTTCTCTGGGAGCAGAGAAATCAACGACATCAACGGCGTCAAAAGTTGCGTTGTTGTTGAATGAACTGAACTAGTAAATTTACCTGGGCACGAGTAGGAGGAGGAGGAGGAGGAGAAGGAGAAGGAAATGGCTTGGCAGATGAAGTCGAAGCGGGGGGTTTGATGGAGCGGTTACTCGGGAAAGCTGCGGAGCAAGAAGATGAGGAGCCTGCAACCATGGCGGATGACATATTGGTTTGTTCGATTGACAGAATCGAGAGATGAAGATGTGGGTTTGAGAATTGGGGAATGGGGCGAGCACGAGCAGTGGAAGTGGAAGACGAAGAAGAGTGACAGTGGTTGGTTTATGCTGCAGTCTGTGGATGGGAAACGCGGTAGCAGATAACCATCCAGTGGCGAAGAGAGACTAACACATGCCACCGGCTCCGAACTCTCGTATACTTTTGAATTGGTCCGCTTTGGGTCGCCCCCTAAATTACACGAATGATTAAAGATAACCATATCAAATGGTAACGAGAAAATTATATTTTTAAAAAATTAAGAAATAAAATTATAGAAAAATACATAAATAAAATAATATAGGGTTTTTTTATAAATATAATTTTTAATATAAAAAATAATTATTCAATTTAAAAATAAATATAAATTTCATTACGCATTCAAATAAATTCTAAAAAAAATAAAAATTTTGAGTTGGGGAGAAAAAAATTCAATCTCTAATTTCTTTAGGAAATTAGATAGGGTTTGGTAAATGAAGTATAAATTGAACATATAAACTATTTTGTGTTTGGTATATAAAATATCAAAATATCGCATTACCTACGTTATAATAAATTTTGACAAATGAAGATAAAGAGAGTGATTGTGATACTTTTATAATAAACGGATAAATTAGTTATTAAATCATTATATATCTTATCGCGTAAGCTCGTTAGAGGGCAAGTGAGATTAATTTATCTTTATCCTATAAAATTATTTTACCCTAAAATTAAGTTAAGTCTAATAATGAATTAAACCAATTAAGAGATAATGTCACACATAAGATAATACTACTTAAGTATCCTTCAACAAAACTTGAGTAATTGTTACTCTTTTGAACTCTAATTATTATACTTAAATTGCCAAAGTCTATGCTTTCAATATTTGATCATTAATCCATAATATAGGTTCCTAATATTACTGCTTGGGACCCATAAGTACCTTAAGTACACAATTTGCATCATAATAATAAATACTAGTACTACAACAAATTGTTGTTTATAATTATAGTAAGACGTTTGAATAATTATTTTTGTTATCGTTAAGATATAATAATAAATTTATTTATACGTAAAAATGTCTCAATTAAGGTGGTTTACGAGTGATCTTGGGACCTATGGGTGACCTAAGAGTTTATGAGTGACTTGCAAGGAAAAAACCGATTAAGGGTGTTAGTGAACCTCACTTGCGAGCTAACTCATACTTGAGTTAATCTCTTGAAGTGTATAAAGTTAATAGAATAGTAATTTTTGTAAAGTTGTGAGCATGTTTTTGTTAAGGGATGAGTCTTCTATTTATAGAGATAAGAAAATCGACAAGTGAAAAAAATACATAATCTTCGACAAATATTTTAAGTTCCATTTTGAATTTGTAGGTGATGAAATCGGAGCCACAAGAGTATTCTGAATATCAATTATTGGATAACTCATGAATTCCCATGAAGATCTTTTAATGACATCGAGAAAGATTTTCGAGTGAGGTCTTTTAGCCTCAATCACTCAATCATACTAGTTCTCAAGTGATCTTTTAGTCAAACTAATTCTTCAACTAAATATCTCACGAGACTTTCCCTTTAGTCTTCCACAAATCTCTCGCAAAACTCTCATTTAGATTTCTTGGACTTTGGGACGAGAGTTTTGCGAGAAAATAAATGGTTTTTTTTATTTTAAAAAATAAAAAAAATATATTTTTTCAATTCATAGCATAAAATTAATTATTTAATCGTACACGCCCTGTTCGTGTTGATCTCAATCGGGAAATAATTATAAATTCTTCAAATTCTACCGGACACCAAACAATAAAAAATATAAAATAAATAAAATTACAAATTAAAGATGATCACATGTCACGTCAATGGCCACGACCATCAAAATTAGTAATCATAAGGGTCTTTGGAGCTTTAATTAAATGATGAGTTAATTCTATACGTTATGATTGATTTTTCCAACAGCGTGACAGATCATCTATATTAAAGAATTATAATTTAACAATTTAAATGAATTCGATCCAAACGATACCGTACCCAGCAGCCAGCCACCCCGTTTAGACCGCTACCAACGACGTACAACACTCTACAGCAGTAAAACCAATTATTAATTAATAAAACTAATATAAGACTATAAGTTAGTGCCGTTTAATATTCGCTATTCATAAGAAAATGAAAATGATTGTACGAAACAATATGTCTTTGCAATCATTTGGATAAATTATACCGTTCCATTGACCTTTCCTATAATATTAGAAGTATCCCTTAATTTACAAAATTATTTGAGTGCAATTATTGATTAATATTTATATTTATTATTATTATTAAAATATAATAATAAATTTATAACCACCCGAGAGTGTTCATATTTAGACAAGTTTCAGCCAAAAAATAGAAAAGTATTCAAGTAATTTGTATATAAATTCTTACATATCTCAATTAGAAAGATTACCTCTTATTTATAGAGATAAAAATTATGAGAAAAAGTGACATCTGAATATTTTAGAATTAATTTTTACGAATCTCTAAATAAAGATTTCAAATGTCGGAAACGATCCTCAAGATGATTTTTCAAGAATTATTTTGTCAAAAAGGTCTCGTGGGGCTTTCTTCTGAGTTTGAGTTCGTTCTACGTGGACGCATCAATATTAAATTATCCTCTAATATTAAGAATTATGTCAAATTAAATTATCCCTCGATGCTAATTTATGTCACACAGGGGGGTTATACAAATTTCTTAACAAAAATATTTGATGAATGAAGAAGATAATTTTTTAAAAGATAGAGGGTACATATTATAATTTAATAAAAATTTAAGGGGTGACGACATTAATTTATTCTTATATTTTGTTGCCGTTGACACTAAAAGTAACTTAATCCCACAAGTGCAACGATACAGACATCACACACGTCAAATATAAACATAAAAAATGTGTTTGGGGTCACCCAAAGCATGCCATGGGTAAGTGAAACGTAGCCACGTGCAATAGAATATAAATCACGAGCACTCACACAGCATTTAAACTTTGTTGCGCGAAGAAAACCCCAACCCACTTTATAAGTTTTTTTTTAGTTATAATGCGCTAAAACGTCTCGGAACATCATTTCGACGTTTTGCCAATATCTAGACTTTGTTGTACGATGAAAATTCCTACTTTATAGGGGTTTTTTCAGCTATAATGCACAGAAATATCTTTTAAGTTTTGTTTTGATATTTAAAAAAAAAATTATTTTTAAAATGCCAAATTTTTTTTTGGCATGTTTCTACAATTATAAAAATATTTTAATATTATTTTTATAATATTAAAAAATATCATAAATGCGTTTCTAAGCATTTTCATCCACGAAAAGATTACTTACCGTCTTTATCAAGGTTAAAGACGAAATTTTTTTTGTCTCTAATTCAACATTTTTAAATGTATTGTTTGTTTTTAAAAATAATTAAAATTTTAAATACATTGTTTATATTATGTTTAACTATTTTTTTAAAATTTATTGTTTGTTTTTAATTAGTGAGTCACGGTTAATTAATTATAAACCTATGTTTATATTTGTTTGAATGTATTATGAAATTTTTATTTAATTTTTTTATTAAATACCTATTATTTATAATTTTTTATATTAAAAATTATATTTATAAAAAAACTCAATGTATTTTTTGTTTATGCATTTTTCTCGAGTTCCTATTTCTTACTTTTTAAAAAAAATATTATTTCTTCATTTTTATTTTGTATCATATCTATTTTCTATTTTTATTTCCGTACAATCTAATTTTATAGTCATTGAAAAGTTTAGTATGTTCACAAACTTGCATGAGGTGATAAATTTTGATTGAGTTAAATGTTAGATGCTAACTTTTACATAGTCTTTTATCATCAAAATTCACAATATTTCGACATCACAAAATTATAATGATTTTTTAAGGAATTAACGACATTTTTCATAAATTATAAATTTTTTGCTATTTGTAAAGTGTATTTTTTTTTTAAGAGTATATGATAATTTCGTGGAGAAGTGTTGTTAATTACTTAAAAAAATGCTTATAATTTTGTAAGTGTCAAATATAGTGTTAAAATACAGTATACAAATACCATGATTGTGAGCAACTGAGACTCAAAATACCACGTGCTTGACTCTTGCAAGTATGGGGCTAATGTCTCGTAGAATAAGTTTTGATATTCAACTTAATACTCGATGCTTAGCAACAAGCAATAAGGTAGAGCATCACAAAAATTAGTGTTTTCCCTACCTTGTTTACCTTCCCAAGGGATTGGTGTTTGATGTGTATATGGACCAAATACCAATAAATTAGGCCCACAAAAGAGATCTCGAGGTAGGTACTAAAGGGAGACTCGAGACACTTCGGTCACCCCAAGGGAGATCTCGAGAGAAGATCTCGAGAGATTAGGGATCAAGCACAATACCCCTATTTGGAGAGAAAGCAAATTGTATGTGTCAAGGCAAGTAAACTATAAACGCTTCTAAACAATTTATGATTCAAATGCCAAACTGTGTTCCTGAGTTAAATACTTGAAATTTTATTATGCTTCTATTAGTGTTATGTGCTTTAATGTTAGATTTAGATGACATCTAGCAAACTTGTTTGAAATGCATTAATTGTATTTTTGTATAAATTAATAAGAGACAAAGTTTTCTTCATTCATATTTTCTCTAATCAATTATATAAATGAGTCTCTGGGTCTTTTGCATGAAAATCTTATTCTCAATGTGTTGAGATTGTGTGACAGGATTATTTGGTAACAGAATATTTTAAACTATTCATAGTCTTTAGATTATTTGAATATGAACTCTGATTAATAGAGTATGGACTAGTATAGGGGTTACTACCTCGTTCGGTATGGGAATACCAATAAGAGAATGGTATGTCGTGCATTATATGACATGAGATGTTGCCATTAAACCTGTGGGTAGTTATTGGAGAACAATCAGTTGAATGTAATGTCGATGACTGACTACATGGCATGGTGAATAATGGTTGAATTATCAGGTTGCGATGGTATGTTGATCTTTAAACTTGATCCGACATGGTTGTTTTGTGTATTAATGTGTAGGACTTGCTAATGAGTCGGATCATCCAATTAAAAGATGTGAACGTTGATCTATGTGGTTCCATATTACTGGTATATGAAGACAAGTGTTGAAAATAATATCTATTACTCGTGTCGATATTTGATGAGGTGAATATCTTATGTGATCTATTATTAATGTGACATGATAGTCTTTGGCCAGTGTAAATTGAAAGTCAAAAAAGGTATTTTCTTATGTGTCATTTAATTACATTAGTGAGGTCTGACACATAATTATTAAGTTTGTGAGTTTGTCACTCCATAACTTTCGTTAGCAATCAGATAACACATAATTATTGAGTTTGTCACTTCAGTGTCGAAGGTTGTTAAGATATGCAATGAGCTACGAAGAGAAATACTAGAGCCTATTGTGAGGTACATAGAAACAAGGAATGGAGGGCCAATCATTGAAAAACTTGAAAGTCTATGATTTAGGATTGCTTCGATCTTAGTCTAAAGAATAAGCACAAAGAAGTGCCAAAGCATATAAAGGTTATGACAACTTGAATTTCTAATGAACCAACGAGTAATAGAAAATGAGGATTCAATGTGGATGCACGCAATTATCTAGAAAAAGAAAACAATATAAGAATCTTTCAACAAAACAAAGTCTTTCCAAAAGATTGGATAGCAAACCTTAACTCAATAAGGGAAAGACACCAAGGAGAGAAAAAAAGAAGCAATGAGATGAAAAAGAAAATCCTTTTATTACATTGAAAGCAAACAATATATGGAGACAATAAAAAAAAGAAAAGATACATCACAAAAAGTAAAAAACAATCCCAAAAGTCTATGACTCACCCTAGCTAGAAGGAATCTCCACTTGGGCACAAAAGACTAGAGAAGAGCTTCAAACAAGACTATCACTAAGAAAGGATTAGTAGTAAGCATTTACGGAGAAAGAACTCGGAGACTAATTAATGTGTATATGGACTAACGTCTATGTCTAATAAATTAGGCTCAATGGGAGACATAGAAGACCATAAGGCAGACCTTGAAGGGAGATCCTGAGAAAGACTCCCCCATGGGGTATTCTTGTTATAGACGAGCAAATAGATATCTTCAAACTCTTATTTGCAAATTACGTAATGAATAAGAATAAGTCAAATCCCAATTAATATCAAAATACCAGAAGTGATTATCTCAAATCTTTTAGCTCAACTATATATAGGTAAACCCTCATTTCACAAAGACAAATCACTTCTTATCGTACATATTCAAAACTTTTGTAATTTCATTTGTAATTTTTAAAAATCTAACTTAAATATCAAAGTGTTTATAAGAGAAATGACTTGAACCCTTTGACGATTTTTTTTCTTATAGTGTCTTAAAAGCTTGAAGATGGATTCCACTTATGTATTCAGGCAACAATAATATTTATGTAAATTGACCTTTTATGGATTGAGCCTATTTTCAACAAAAATTTTATTCATAATTTTTGACTTCCAACGATACTCGACTCATATTTCTTGAATTGTCGATGGGATTATTATTTTGGTGATCTCATATTTCTTGAATTGTCGACGGGGTTATTGTTTTGGTGATCAAGGAGATTGTGGCATGCGAAACCTTTCACTTGAGGCCACGTGTCATCTCATGATAAGTTTACAAAAAGTGAGTAGATTAAGAAGTGTTAGATTTGGGCGTATGATTGGTAGGATGGGGGGCCCTGGTAGGCGTGGATGCACTAGATTATTGCTCCCTAGTAAGGGGTGCGTTTGGAGACAGTTGGGCAGCCAATAACACGCCACCCCCCCAACCCCACGGCTTGCTTTTTCTCTAGCTAAATAAACATATATCGCATATAAAAATAGGGACCGTTTGGACAGAGAGAGAAAGATCAGCCTTCCTTCCTTGCTCCCTTTCTTGTCGGTCGTTGAATCTCATCTGCCCCTCTCTTTCTCTCTCTCTAGACCGGAGTTGTATTGTATGGCCGCCAATTCGCAGAACACTCGCGGACTCGTCGGGCTCGGCAAGCGATTCGTCAACCAGATTCGAGTCGGAAGCTCCTCCGATCCAGCTCGCTCGCCTTCTCTTCCTTTCAGGTACGCAGATTATTTCTCTTTCTAGTGCTTAAAAGGCCCAATCCTTCTTCAGTTTGGCTTGATGATTGTTGATGTAGTTCTGTGTTGTTCGAGCTTTACCGCTCTGATTTTGTGCTTCTTGCTGCTTATTTGAGCATTCTCTTAACGTGATATCCGTAGATCGCCGTGTTTCTCGCGGCCAAACTTCATCTCTGATTTCGTTTCACCGGTTTTATCATTTGTCTGCTGCTGATTTTTGTCGTGGTATGGAAATGTTTCTCCTGGATCGCATATTCTGGAAAACAATCGGTAGAAAATCAATTCATTTCGATTTGTAGGACAAAACATCTTACTGAGAGACTTTCAGTTGCCTGAAAATCAGAGGATAAGAGCAGATTTTACATTAATTTAATATGTATCTCATCTGTTTGTTTATGGATGTATCGGTATTTCCGTACAAAGGAGTCGTGCTCGCTGGACGGCTTTAAAATTCGGAGATATTGAATTTTCGGGAGTCGGTTTCTAGGGATATTCTCGTAATTGCGAAAGGTTTTTTTTAATTGAACATTTTGTCAAGATGCGTTAAAATGTCAAATGATCGGATAAGCTCTACGTGTCATTATCGGTGGCCGATTAGGTGCTCTTCTTGGCCCACCTCGCTCCTGAAAGATGGAACTGAATTTGTAGGGTTGTGCTTACTTTACCCTTTTGAAGCAACATAACATGCCTATTGAGCAGCTGGTTTGAGTTTTTCAATCCAGATCACATGCATGTCATGTGAATTCTTTGTTCTGTATTTTCGATGCCCAACGCCTCAATCCAATATATCGTGGTTAAAGTTTTTAGTTATTACTTCTCCGTTGATCTATAAAATTTTGTAGGTAGACTTAATTTTGTGAGCTAATCTCAGAGAGAGAGAGAGATGGTAAGGGGTGGGTTTCTTTGAATTATAGATTAAATCATTAAAATGAGATTTTTTTCCCAAAATTAATATTACTTTGAAAAAAAATGCCAAAGTACTAATGATGCCAAAACCATTTTTCAAGATAGTATTTAATTTTTTTATATCAATTAACCGCTAATTGAACTAGCGTTGTTTTAAAAGAACCGTTGGTTTAACTAGCGTTTTACTTAGAAGTAGTCGATAGTTCAACTAACGATTTTCTTTTTAAATAAAAATGAAGAAGATGCATTTCTCAATTGGGGGCAAATTTAGTGTAAGTTGAAAATAATATTTTGGGAAATAATTTTGGTTAGCGGTATTTATGGGGAATTTTTTTAAAAGGTGGTATTAAAATTTTGAAAAATAAAGAGTCTTAAACCGAGGTAGGTAGCTGTTGGCATTTGTGCTTAATTTTTTGTGGGATTCCCTTTTTGCTGGTTATTATTGCTTCCAAAATAGCGCACCCCCTCCCTCTCCCTCTTTTCTTCTTTTATGGAGGGATCAATTCATTAACTGATCCCCCCTCAATAGGTACCCTTGGCTTTGGTTATATCATAGGCACAACCACCATTGCCGTTCTTAAGATTTTGATTGAAATCATGCAAGGCAAAACTGGATGTATAGTTTTACTAAGTTGTAATCTAAGCCACCGAATGTAGCTGCGGTTGCACATGAAATATTGAGAATCTTTCATTTTTTCTTCCATCCCCAGGATTTTTTTTTTTTTTGGGGGGGGGGGGGGGCTGTTTTCCCTTGTCATTTATTTTGCTTGCGGCCTCAAGCGAGCGGTAGGTGCGTCAAGCTTCTGTAATCGGCAAGCAATTTCTTTACCACAGCTGAAATGGTTGGCATGGTCGGTGGGAAGCCTTTGACAGGTCACAGTCCATCCCATGCCCATGGACACTCAAGTTTTGACAATTAACCACCTCATGTGTGAGATTGTATCAAAGGAGTTTCTCGTACCGGCAGTAGAGAAAACTATTATAAGTACCATCTATACAGGTGTTAGTGAGGCAGATATAATATATATATATATATATATGCGTGTGCGTGTGCGTGCTTATTATGGATCAAATGTGTGTATGGTATCTGCAGGAGGGCTGTGCATGCGTCAGTGTATGACAAGAACGTGGATGATCAGGTCCGTCCAACCGTGGTTCCGGATGATCTAATCCAGCCCGAATCCGACAAGTACTGGGCTCCTGACCCGAAAACTGGAGTGTTCGGACCAGCCGCCGAGCACAAGCCATCATCTGCAGGCATCAAGGAACCCGCAGGCCGCCACTCGGTTGTGAATGGTGTTGGGTCGGACTCGGTGTTGGAGCAGAAGACCTTCTTCCGACCCCTGGAGGACTTGGAGAAGCCCACCGAGGATTCGGGAATTAATCCTCCCCAACTTTGAGTGGCAATCATAGCCTAGGCTGCCCTCTCCTCCTCCTCTGATATCCAGGCCAACAGAGGGCTGCTGGCTCAACTACAACTGCTGCTGCTGCTGCTGCCTGCTCTTCTCTCTCTCACTCTCTCTCTCCATATATATATATATATATATAGCGCCTAGCTAAGTGTTGTGTAGCTCTTCTCACTTGGTCTTAATATTAGGGGGTTCCAGTACTGTTAAATAAGTGGCTCTCTGTGAGATGAGATAACAGTTTGAAGTTGTTGTGATACATGCAAATCTTTTGTTGTCAGGCTAATGTACTTCTGGTGGTGGAGCTGTGTGCTGTCTATGTTTGCGGTTTGCCTTAATAATAAAGCATGTGTTTACTTCTACCATTTCTCTCTTCCCTATGTCTCATTCTTATTCTTTTTCCTTTTCTTTGTTATAATTACAGTAATTTTGCTAAGCTTACCTTTCATTACCATTTCATTAATTTTACTCTTTTAGTAAAAAAAAAAAAAAAAATTACTCTTACTCTTAAGGTACCTTTTGTATGGAGTCTTAATCATTTTGATCCAGATATTTAAAATTTAAAATTTGCATTTTTGTTGAAAGCTCTTTGACTTTATATCCAAATTCAAGATGATTTTGAACTTGAAATACCAATATTTCAAATTTAAAATGTTTCTATCCAAATTGACTTTTTTTTTTTCCCCAATAATAATTTTAAAATCAGTTCACTTTTTCTCAAAATCAAAAGATAGTTTCTGACTTCATAATGAAATGAACCTTGCAGGGCTTGATCCTGAAGGGATAAAAATGGCTACATCATATGTCTTGCTTTGTTCTACCTAGAACATTAATCTTTGGATTGAGGGAATGGAGAAGAAAAGGTTTGAAGAAGGAAGAGGGGAAAGGAATCCATCCCCCCTTCTCACATCTTTTTATTATCAATGGTTCAGGAATCAGTTCTCTTCACCTTTATTTACTGAGTGCATGCTAGCCATGGAACCAGGCTTCACATTCAGGGGAAGTTCTGCCAAGTAAAGACATCAATAGCTTCACATTCAGGGCGAAGTTCTGCCGAGAAAAGACATCAATAGCATCATAGCATCACATCATTATTTGGGGAAATTGTATGGTTCCTTCAGCTACTAGTATTTTTGCATGATATAAAAGGTGTAATGTACATCACAAAGAGTTTTATTGTATACCTAAATAGTGTATTTTACAACTATCAGGTAAAGACCTTTCATGCGCGTAATACACCGTTTGTGTTGTATAATATAGCCTTCGTGTTATGCATCACACCCTTTGCATTGTACAAGGTACCAGTGCCTACAAATAACATAGAATTTCCTTGGGGACAGGCATTTCACATACAGCCTTATTTTAACAAATAGGCTGTTTTCACAACTTAAAACCCTTAATTTTCTATCCTGAAAGATCAAATTTTATTGTTGCTACGGACGCTTGCCCTGAATAGTATGCAACTACCAAGACTTCACCACTACGTCATTCTGTATGAAGTATGAACTTTCTACAGAAAAATTCTATATAAATATCATTTACTTTCACATATTTGCGTCTCTCTTTTCTCACGATGTCTCTCTTTATTCTGCTTAGAACATTATACTGGAGTGGACATGGTTGGAGGGGAATGGCACGGAAAGATTCGTTTTCCCTACTTCAGCCATGGGATGGTAAAAAGGTTAGTTCCTCTGCTCAGGCCCTCCATCACTGGGTATAAAGTGTTCTGCAGAGCAGGCAAACGTCATTAACAAGAAGAAGCTTTTCGTAGGCAGTGAAATGGGCTTAAGGTGAATAAAGCCAACCCGTCATTTCAAAAGGTGAAATGATACCTTGATGCCCTAAACACAGTCACTATGTCTATTTCTCTTGCATGTATAGGAAGATTCCAGCAAAATAACTTTTTGGAACAGGTGACCCAATCTAGGGCATTGATTGTCTGGAGTAAGACTGAAGTAGCCTGGGAGGTCATTATTCAATGTTGGCATACTAGAACTGCCCATTAACATGTTATGGCAAAAGTTTCAAAGTATGAGAAAGTGAATACTTCTGGCTTTATATGACTTAGCTCCACATAATTGAGCAAGCTTGGCATGTCTATATGAATGAAAACACTTCCAGTTTTTAACTATTCTCACTCGAGCACTGGGTTAGTTAATAAATTTATGTGACCCATGAGTCACAGAATGATAACCAGATGTCCTGCTCATACTTTATCTGCATGACTTCTTATGATTGACACAGAATAAGAAAACAAAAACAAAAAGAAACGAGAGAGATGCCACAGCCTCGTTCTACTAGAGAGAGGCAGCGCCCTTGCTGTTCTGGGTGAAAGTGACTAGACTGTCACAAAAAAACCCATTATCTGCCTAAAACACACATATCTGGAGAGCAACAAATAAATATAACAAAGTGAACACAATCCTGCAATATCATATACCCATAGACGGTCATGCTAAAAATAACAACCACCTACAACATTTCATATATAAAAGCAATAAATCTCAAGACTGTGCAACCTAAAAAGGGATAGAAGCTAAACCCAGGTGCCTTGTTCAGGCAGATAGTTTTATCGAACAAGTTGACAACACTGCAGTTGCAGTTTAATGACCTTCAGGTAGTTTTTTCTTTTACTTTATTGCAGCCATCCCCTGCAACTATTTAATCGAAAGATTTACTTTCAGAATCCATAGTTGATGAATCAGTTTCCTTCACCTCTAACAATCGTTCTTTCTACTGGCACTGAGTGCATATTAGCCACAGGACCAGGGTTTACATTCGGAGATTTGCCAAGGAAAGACTGTTTTAAGGTGTCAGTTTGATGACAGAGGGTATGGAGCAAGTAAACTTCTATGCCTGGAAAGATGCATGGCATACAAGAGAGCAGCAATACCTTTGACATCTAGCAGATGCTCAATATGCAGTTTGGGCAGCGGAATTGAGATAACCGTGTCTGGGGGATTCTGGGAGTGCAGCACCTTTCAGCTTCAGTAAAAAACAACCAAGTGCAGGTCCTTCTCACATTCATCATTCAATACTGCAGCCACAATGAACAGAACCTAATTAACTTCAATTTCTTAAAACAGATTTAGCACATCTAAAAGTTAATAAGAAAAAAATTTCAATGCAGGTCTATGGGTCCTCTTAATCTCCAATCCTGAGAACAGAGACTGATAGCTCCCCACTAGGTTTGAGGCCACACAAAGCTCCATGAGAAACATGGAATGAGAAAGTGATTACTAGAAGACCAAGAATGCAGAAAATCTAGAATGAGATGGAAAACTAAATTTCAAAATCAGAAAATGTAAATGCACTTCAGATATTTGTGTACTGAGAGAGGTCAAATATAAATCCTGACCTGATATTCAACAATATCACTAGAATACCTGAAGCATGAGAATTACAAAAACTAGAGGTCCTTTTGGTTATGGTCATATCTGGTGGGAATGCTTGAGGACTGCAGACCAAGATCCAATCCGCTACTAGAAGCATCTCTGTTCAAGGACCATTAATGCAGTTTGCAGTAATTCCCTAGCCCTTCTATCTGGTGTACATCCAGCAGATTCCATTTCCTTGTATATTTTAGGGACCTGGACAGCAATCCAGAGAAATAAATTGGTTGAAGACTAAGGAAAGACAAGAAAATCAGATTCTTGAATTTGAATTATAGTTTATTATTAAACTCGTTTCCAGACTTATGTGTGTATACTTCATTAATGGAGCATCCATCTTAAATGGGATTATGTGCATGGTTGAAACATGAATATGGACCAGAAAGGCATGAACAGCTGAGGTTAACTAATATACTCCTCTGATCACCATATTTTTTAACATAGTACTTCAATATTATGTTGAATAGAAAATGCATTACTAGCTAGGTAAGAATATTGGACATATTATGTCAGTTTACAATTTATTTTGTCCTCAAAAATAAAATATGCTAAGTTAAAGACTAATTATTGTTCCATGTAGTTGCATTCCACCATTTGCGAATCCAAGGTTCTTCCTGCAAGAAACACAACTAGACACAGTACTGAATACAATTCAAAGGGTAATGCAACATTTCAATGGTTAAAGTTGCATATACTACTCAACCAGTAGCCATTTTCAACATTTTGTTTCTTTTGGTAAATTATGAAAACATAAAGAAGCATAACTAAAAACAGAAAAGGTGACATATGTTACTTGCAAAGAACTAAAATTTATCTAACAAATTCATGCAATATAAATGGAAGAGACGATCCATGTAACTTCCAAAGAGTGTTGCTAGTAATATTTGTCACCAAGATAAGGTGTTTGTTGCTGATTATTGGGTTAAGAAAAACACGTGGCACACCTGATCAAACTTCTTTGCCCTCATAAATGCCTTCATAAGTGTACTGTAGGTAACCACATCAGGACTAAAGCCCTTCAGAAGAATAGGACTATCATTAATCCAAAACTAATTCTGGGAAAGAATGGAGTATTCTATAACTAAATAAATGAAGAACATGGGGACGTACACTTTCTTTTATAAATTGATAAATGGATAACGCTTCCAAATGCCTACCAGTGTTACCAAATGCATTGATCAATACATTCAGCATTATAAGGTTTGGCTCTATTCCTTCAACTTCCATGAGCTGAAGGACTTTTACTGTCTGCTCACATAATCCCTGTATTGAAATCAGATAATTGAACAAGTTGAATAAGTAGGCATGGAAGCAAAAGCTACTCGCAAAATATTCTTCACTATAACTTCAGGCCGAATTTCATAACACAAGCATTGACAACAAAAAAAATAAAAGAAAAAAGTAATAATAATGAGATCCAAATAATTCAGTTGTAAACAGGTTAGAACAACCGAAAAGCCCAGGATGTTAGCCTTTTGTTAATTCTATCTTTCCCTTCTTGAAAAACCTTACCAGAGGATAGAACTATAATACTAGGGCGCACAACATTAATTAACTAGATAAGTATATTCACTTTCAAAAGGAAAAAAAAAGAAAGAAAAGTAGCAGGATTTTCAACCTAAAATTAATAAAATCATGGCAACTAACTTGTGCTTCAAAAGAGTCTTCATCTAACAATTTGAAGGCTCTGTTGTTTAATAAGGTAAGTATTATCTTCACTTTCAAACAAAAATAAATAAATAATTAGCATGATGTTCAAACAGAAGTAATAAAATCATAGCACCTAAATTGTGTTTCAAAAGAGCCTTCATCTAATGATTTGAACTATTCATCATTGCTGATACAAAAACATCTTCAAATCAAACAAGCTTCAGAATGCTTCAAAAACATCTTCATATCAGTTCTTTAAAATTTAAAAAGTCATGTTGTTTCTTCATATCATTTATTTAATGCTTTAAGTGTGTAACCAGGCAAATAAATTAAAACCTCAGTGCTTAGTCTTGTCTTTTAGAAGCTAATAACATGTTAAACCTCTCAAAGTTGTCATAAATGTCCCATCACCAAAGTTTTCCAATGTTTTCAAGGGTAAGGTAGGAGATAAAGCTTAAACCTAATATCCCTACAGAGGTAAAAGGGAACAAGGAACAACCAACTCATCCCCCACCCCCTAAGAAAAGAAAAGAAAAAAAAAAAAAAGCAAACCAGGAAAGGAGATAGAAAAGACTTATTTTTCAGAATTAAATCCATCCCAGAAATTCAGCCATGTCGAGAAAGGAATAAAAAAACCTGTTGAGCGTAAGCATTTGCCAAGGCACAAAAGATGCTAGCTGAAAGATTAATGCCTTCCAATTTCAGAGCATTTATGCACTCTTCAGCATACTGAAATCTCCCATATTGCCCATAAATGTCAACCAAAACCGCATAGATAATTCCACTCTGCCTATGCCCTCCACATATCATATTATCAAAGTTCTTCTTTATAATATCCCAATTTCCCTGCTCCCCCAAATGACTAATGATGGTGATGAAGATCTTCGGATCAGGGTATAGACCTTGTTCTTGCATCTTTGTAAACAATTCAAGAGCATTAGCAAGATCCCCAAACTTGCAATGCCACTTTATCAATGAATTCCATGTGGTGATGTCAGGTTTTATGCCTTCACGATGCATTCTTTCAAAGACTTCTAAAGCTTCATCTAGATCCCCGTATTTTCCAAATGTATCGATGATGCTATTGTAAATCCTCTTGTCTGGTGACACCCCCATCTCGCTTATTTCTCTCACCATGTCCATTGCTTTCTTCCACATTCCACTGTCCCTATAAAGCTCAATAACATTGCTGTACACAAAAGAAGTTAGTTGAAACCCCTCTCGCTTCATCTCATTAATAATTGACCAGGTATCTTTCAAGCGCCCAGCATGGACGTAATAATCTAGGAGCATCTCATATGTTTCTCTATTCCTCCCAACACCCATATCATCTATTGCCACTAGAACCTTATCTGCAAGGCTTAAGAGGCCTTTCCTCAAGAAGCCCCTAAGCAAAACATTATACACCCTTAGTCTTGGCTTAAATCCACAACACGCCATCTCTTGCAATAGTGCATCAGCCTCCAAAATCCTGCCAACATTTACAAGAGCTGTAATCAAGAAGGTGTAAGATGTTGCATTTGGATGATGACCAAGTGCCTCCATTTGCGCAAGAACTGACATGGCCTTGTCAGCATCTCCGAGCCTACACAGATCAAATATAAGTTCGTTGAATCTGTCACGCGAAAGTTCCTCTCCATTTCCCAGACCACATGGGCCGACGATCGAGTTATCCGCAACATTTGGAAAACTGCCCACTGCATTTATACCATATTCTCTGGTACCATTACGTTGCCGGCGATAATATAATGAATTAAATATCTTGAATTTTGCCTGACCATTGAGGTATTTCAGATTAACGGGGATGAGTGTTGTGACGCCATGAATTACTGAAACTGAAGACAGGTCAATAGATAACAAGAGCTGCATCTTCACTCGCTTATCCTGACTGCGTTCAACAAACTGCCAAAATTTAGAATTTGAATCCGGGAATTTAAATTGGGACAACAATTTCCGATTGAACTTCACACGGGCAGTCGTATAGAGTCCAGAACAATCAACTTTTGAACTCTAACTAGTTGCTCTACCGTTCATTACGCTTGTAGTGAAATGAAACCTCATAAACCAAAATAGGGTTCTTCCGGTTGGTCAGAAGAATTGCGGAAAATACGAGAATCCCAAAACCCCCACCAGCCACCGTAGGAATACGATTTCTTTCTAACTCTTTCCTGCTTTCACATAAACTCAAACACGATGTATAAATCACCTTACCGAATAGCTCGCCGCTCGAAGAACCCCCTCTGGAGATCATATCAGCTTTACGCTTTAGCAGTTCGACATTCGGCCGCCGATTCACTTCTGCCCCACCTTTCAGAAGTGGGAAATGGAGGCAGTTTGTGTATATTTATCTCTGTCCTCCTGTTTTAAGAAAAACGGTTAATTGTCATATAAATACGATCAAATCTATATTTTTCATATTGCATTTTTACGCTTTTTTTTTGTGATGATTTAAAACCTAATTTTTTTTAGTCAATTTAACTCTTATTATTTTATATATAAAATAAAAAAAATAAAATAAAATATCAAAATATGCATCATACTCTATTTAATTTAATATATGTGAGTTAAATTAACTCGAAAATATAAATTCATTGATGCAATTAAAATAAATAAAAATTCGAGTTGTTACACAGAAAAAATGCTAAAGTATATGAAGTTAAATTGACTCAAAAATATACTTTTGAATGATGTAATTAAAATAACAAAAGTTTAAGTTATTAACTAAAAAAAATAAAAGTATTAACTATTGAGAGTCAAAATATAAATCTGGCCAATAAATATTATCTTTGATTGTTTTTTAATTTTAAAATTATTTTTTATTTATATTAAAACCTGTTATTATCTTGTAAGATAATTCAAACCTATAATACCGTTTTAGTGTTTGCCATTTTGGATTGTTAAGTGATAATCTATATAATTTCATGTAAATAGATAGTAATTATAATTAAGTGATTTATCTAAATTATTCAATCGAAATTACTTTAAAACTAAGTTGATAAAGAGCTTTGCTGCTAAATATGAACTTAGTTTCTGACTAATTTTATAACACTTTAAAACAAATCAGATAGATGAATATGGGTTTAAGTAAACCCATATGATATAAAACAAATGATAGGTGAATTTAAAAAAAAAATTAAAAATATTTTTTTTTTAAAAACAAACAAATATTTATTTTTTTTTTTTATAAAAACAAATAAATATTACAAAACAATTTAAAAAAAAAAACAGAATGATAGGTGAATATGGGTTTAATTAAACCCATATGATATAAAACAAATAAAAAAAACAAATCAGATAGATAAGGGAGTATCATCATTTTAGTTATTGAAACTCATAACAAAGAGAAAGAAAATAAGAGAGAAGAATAAACTTACCCATGTGTTGTAAATATAAGATGAATTCTCTTAGATAAGTCATTCTTCTTGGGGAATAAGTTTTCTCAAAGAAAAAAAATATCCCGATAAAATAAATTCTTCCAAATAAGCTAACAAACAAGTCTTATCGAAGAACAACGAGAAGTTCTCATGGAGAGGCCTAACTGCACACCAAAATGCATTTGGTTAAGCCATTATTCGGGAAATAAATAAATGAGAGTTTTATTCTAAACAACTGTTAGACTCTCTCGATAGCCTTATTTTGAGTCTAATTCTGCCTCGACTTGACACTATAAATTTGAGTTATTGTATTAAGATAACAATAACGTATAAATTTAAAACACGAGTAATGATAAAAGAAAAAGAAAAAATAAGATATGGTAACCTCTATCAATTAAATGAGATTGTGGACAATGAATATAAATGGTGACACCGATGGTAAAGAGAGATATAGTGGTGACCAACAATGAGAATTATGTGATAAGAAAATGTGAGAAAAACATAAATAAATAAAGATATATAAAGATGTAGCAAATGGAGAATATAAAGAGTAATTATTTTAATATAAGAATTAAATTATCAATTAAAATACTCCTTAACGTGGATGAAAGAGTCAAACTATTGTGATTTTGAAACATAATAGTTTTGTAAAAAACAAAATTAATATTTAGTAAAATGTTATTGCGTGTCTTGAAGAACAATTATTTTTTAAAAAAAGTAAGTTAAATTACTTTTAAGCATTTAAAAAAAAACACACAATAACTTTGTATGATACCCATTACCTTTAAACATTTTATTACAGTTTTAGCATTTATAAGTATTGCAAAAAATGTTAATCAAACACTTGTTATGTGTTTTTTTGCATTAATAAGTAAAACAATACACTTTGTTATCAGATATTATTTTCATTAATACTATTGTAATCTAACTACAACAATAAATTTATAACGCAAAAGAGTGAGATACAAATGACTCAATGAAATATGGGTGATTCTAATTGTGAAATGTGATTGTTCAGATAACGAGTGACTTATTGAAAAAGAAATCAGTTAGGTGCACGGATGATTGTCGTTACGTGAATATTCATAATTGAACTCAAACTTTATCTACTTCGAGCACCTACTGAAAAAGAAATCGGTTAAGGGTGCTAGTGAGTGTCCCCTCGCAGACCCTTTAATGTTTAAATCAGTTTTTAAATGAGTATAAAATGCTTGAAGCAAATAGAGTTTGAGTGTAATTGTGAGCGTCACTCGTCATCCAAAGAGTTACGCACACCTCACTCTCATGCACCATAAATTCATTATTGTAGTTTAATTAAAATAACAAAAAATTTGAGTATTTAAATAAGAAAATAAATTTTTTTGAAAGCCAGATAGGTTGATATGTGGCTTACAGAATGGGGGTTAAAGGACTAAAATGTCATCACCCATATTGTATTGCACTTTTTCTAATGCAATATGGGTGAGAATATTTTAGTCCTTTAACTCCCATTCTATAAATTTGTCTGTCAATCTCTGTGTGGTTCCGTTGAATAATTGTTAAGACCAACTAGCATTAATCATTACAATTTTAAATTTATATAATAAAAAATATGGTGAGATTGTTTACTCACAAGATTAAGCAATCCCACCCATCACTCACGTGATAAATTAATCTTGAGTTCTTTTATAAGGCCAAATTGGTTGACAGACAAGTTTACAGAATGAGAGCTACAAAATTAAAATATCCTTACCCACATTGTCTTGCAATGTAATATAGGTAAGGACATTTTAGTCTTTTAGCCCCTATTATATAAACTTGTCTGTCAATTTTTCTGGTTCTCAAGAATTTTTCATTAATCTTAGCACGAATTTCAACATAAATCATGTAATTGTTACCCAAACATTCATAAATAACCAAACACAATTTCTTTACCAAAATACTCCAAAATTACAGAAATGCTAATTATACACTTTAAAATTGATATATTTTTTTATTAACATATTATATAGTTCCATTAATTAAAGACGTAATATAATATACTAATGTTAAAATGTCACACTTGATATATTGTATACATTCGCTAATTACACTCATAATATAATATATTAATAAAAAATATCTCGAGATTATTATTTTTGTGTAGTTAGTCACTGTTCTTGCTCTTGATTTCAATAGAAGAGAGAGATAAATAGCAGGTGATGTTTGTTTAGATTGAATATTAAATTCGATAATAACTTTAGTGTATCACTTTAGCTATGGATGTGAAAATCGAGTGAAACTGGCCAAAAAAGCAAATCTGTTAATGGATGGATATCACATCTTCTACGCTACACCATATAGCAAACTTCCATGCAATTCTGCAACCCTAATTGAATTCCTTAAACCCTAAAGTTTAAATATTTTTCACAAATCATAAGGAGAGAGAGAGCGAGAGGGAGTGAGAGCGCACAGATGGCATCAAAGGGAATGCTGGTTATTGCCGCACCACCACCACAATCAAGCAGAAAATCCAGGGTATGCCCTGCTACCACTTGCTCTTTTGATTCCTTATCGTCGTCGTCGTCTTCATCTTCGTCTACAACTACTGAACCTGAAAGTTCCAGAAAATTTACCTACAGCAGGGCCTCCCCATCCGTGAGATGGCCCCATTTGAAATTCACTGACGCCAACCATCACCGTTCGCCCCCTTCTCACTTTACTGCCGTATCTCCGCCCCCCGTACTTGTAGATACCATAGATTTGGAGATTAAAGAGGAAACGCGGAATTTGGACGTCGATGATGAAACCCTAGAGGTATTGGGTAGGCCTAGCAGGACCAGGGCCAAGAAAATGACCAAATTGGCACTGAAAAGGGCTAAAGATTGGCGCCAGAGGGTCCAATTATTGACTGATAGTATTCTACAGTTGAAACCAGAGGAGTTTGTGGCTGATGTCCTGGATAAGAGGATGGCGCAAATGACTCCGACCGACTTCTGTTTTGTAGTGAAATGGGTTGGGCAGTCGAGTTGGCAGCGGGCTTTGGAGGTCTACGAGTGGTTGAATCTTCGGCATTGGTACTCTCCCAATGCCCGGATGCTGGCCACGATATTGGCTGTGCTTGGCAAGGCCAATCAAGAGGCCTTGGCTGTGGAAATTTTTTCTAGGGCCGAGGCTGGGATGGGTAACACTGTCCAAGTTTATAATGCAATGATGGGTGTTTATGCTCGGAATGGTCGGTTCATCAAGGTTTGTGAACTGCTTGATTTGATGAGGGAGAGAGGGTGTGAGCCAGACCTTGTGAGTTTCAATACTTTAATAAACGCACGCTTGAAATCGCAATCAATGGCACCGAACTTGGCAGTAGAACTTTTAAATGAGGTGAGAAAATCAGGTCTTCGACCCGATATAATTACTTACAACACACTTATCAGTGCTTGTTCCCGGGAATATAATTTGGAGGAGGCAGTCAAGGTTTACAACGATATGGAGGCAAACAAATGCCAACCCGATTTATGGACATTTAATGCCATGATTTCACTTTATGGGAGATGCGGATTCTCTACCAAGGCTGAACAGTTTTTCACGGAGCTGAAGTCAAAAGGGTTTTTCCCAGATGCAGTAACATTTAATTCTCTACTCTATGCTTTTGCAAGAGAAGTGAATGTCCCAAAGGTACAGGAAATCTGTGAAGAAATGGCACAAATGGGTTTTAGAAAAGATGAGATGACTTATAACACCATCATCCACATGTATGGGAAGCACGGTCAGCATGATTTAGCTTTGCAACTTTACAGAGACATGAAAGCATCAGGGCAAAATCCTGATGCAATCACATACACGATCCTCATTGATTCACTTGGAAAAACAAGTATGACAGCTGAGGCCGCTGATGTGATGTCAGAGATGCTTGATGCAGGTGTTAGACCCACTCTCCATACTTATAGTGCATTAATTTGTGGGTATGCAAAGGCTGGAAAGCGAGTGGAGGCGGAAGCCACATTTAATTGCATGCTCAGGTCTGGGATTAAACCGGATCATCTAGCATATTCAGTTATGTTGGATGTCCACTTGAGATCTAATGATTCCAAGAAGGCATTGGTTTTGTATCGTGAAATGAATTGCAACGGTTTCAATCCAGATCAATCCCTTTATGAGGCTTTGGTCCAAATTCTCAGAAGAGAGAATAAAGAGGAAGACCTTCAGAAAGTGGTTAAGGATATGGAAGAATCATGTGGTTTGGATCCACAAATAATTTCATCTATTCTTGTTAAGGGGGAATGCTATGATCATGCAGCTAACCTGTTGAGAAAGGCCATCATGCAGGGTTATGATTTGGACCACGAGAACTTATTGTCTATTCTGAGTTCATATAGTTCATCGGGAAGACACTTAGAAGCGCTCCAGTTGCTAAACTTTTTGAGAGAACGTGTACCTCAATCCCATCAATTGATAACTGAAGCTATGGTAATAATTCATTGTAAGGCTCATCAACTGGATGCTGCATTAGATGAATATAGAAAAAACATAGGGTTAAGTACATTTCATGGGAGTCCTTCTATGTACGAGTCCCTTATTAAATGCTGTGAGGAGGCTGAATTATTTGCTCAAGCTTCTCAGGTGTTCTCAGACATGAGATTTAATGGAGTGGAACCTTCTCAGAATCTCTCTGAAACTATGATGCTTATGTATTCTAGAATGGGCTTCCCAGAAACGGCCCATCATTTGCTTGATCAGGCAGAAGCGAAGGGCATTGAATTTGACAATCTTTCTGTTTATGTTCGGCTTATTGACTCTTATGGCAAGTTGAAGCTACTGCATAAAGCAGAGAGTTTGGTGGGGATTCTTAGGCAGAGATCTAGTATAGTTGATCGTAAGGCTTGGAATACACTAATGCAGGCTTATGCAGCAAGTGGTTGCTATGAGAAAGCCAGAGCTGCTTTTAATACAATGATGAGAGATGGTCCTTCCCCAACTGTGGTTACCATCAATTGTCTGATGCAAGCTTTGATTGTTGACGGGAGATTAAATGAGCTTTATGTGGTAATTCAAGAGTTGCAAGATATGGGTTTTAAAATTAGTAAGAGTTCCATTCTTTTGATACTTAATGCATTTGCCCGAGTTGGTAACATATTTGAGGTGAAGAAAATATATAATGGAATGAAGGCTGCCGGTTATTTTCCTTCCATGCATCTTTATAGAGTTATGATTGAACTGTTCTCCAAAGGCAAGCGAGTAAGGGATGTTGAAGCCATGGTTTCTGAGATGGAAGATGCGGGATTTAAGCCTGACCTTTCCATATGGAACTGTGTACTTAAGTTATATACAGAAATTGAGGATTTTAAGAAGACAGCGAGAGTATACCAGCAGATTCAAGAAGCTGAACTTAAGCCAGACAAGGAGACTTATAATACTTTGATATTGATGTACTGTAGGGATTGCAGGCCAGATGAAGGTTTGCAGTTGATGCATGAAATGAGAAGTCTTGGTCTGGACCCTAAGCTGGATACATACAAAAGCCTAATTTCTGCATTTGGCAAGCTGCAGATGGTGGAACAAGCTGATGGACTTTTTGAGAGGATGCGATCAGAAGGATATAAACTTGATCGTTCTTTCTATCATATAATGATGAAAACTTTTAGAAGCTCAGGAGATCATTCTAAAGCTGAAAGGGTACTTATCATGATGAAGGAAGCAGGTGTGGAACCAACCATTGCCACAATGCATTTACTGATGAGCTCATATGGCAGCTCTGGGCATCCAACTGAAGCTGAGAAAGTGCTTAATAATTTAAAAGTAACCGGTGCAGATCTTGTCCTACCATACAGTACAGTCATTGATGCTTATCTCAAGAATGGAGATTATAACATTGGAATTCTGAAACTCCAAGAGTTGAAGGGAGAAGGTCTGGAGCCAGACCACAAGATTTGGACTTGCTTTATCAGGGCTGCAAGTTTATCTCAGAGCAAAAATGAAGCTATAGTTTTGCTCAATGCTGTGAGAGATGCTGGTTTTGATCTTCCTCTCAGGTACACTTTGAAACTTGGCTTTCTTACCACTCACCATTTGTCTTATTATCTATCTACTTGTTTGTTTCTTCCATATCTTTCCTGTAAATGGAAATTAGCTTTCTACTCTTTTGGCAGGCTTCTCATGGATAAATCTGAGTCACTAATCATGGAGGTAGACCAGTATCTTGAGCAACTGGAACCTATGGAAAGCAATGCAGCTTTGAATTTTGTCAATGCTTTGGAAGATCTGCTGTGGGCATTTGAACTCCGGGCCACAGCTTCATGGGTTTTCCAATTGGCAATAAAGAGAAGTATATACCGCCATGATGTGTTCAGGTATCCTATGAATCTAGTTTATGCTAATCCTATGCTATTTGTTTGTCAATGTCGGTTATGGTTACATCAAGAGAGTTGAGGCATTTCAAGATATCAACCAAAAAAAGTGTGGCAACATCTCAAAAGACATGGTATGACAAGTTTTAGTATTCAAAAGTATACTCTTCCTCTGTCACTTTAGCTTGGAAGGCTTAAGATAGAGAACGTAGAGAGAGATAGAGAAAGTAAGAAAATGCTTTTGTAGAGGGTGCCCTCTGTTTATGCTCTTCTCCTTCATTGATAAATTACTTGGATCTATTTGATCTATGGTTGTAATTCATTCTCTAAAGTGGTCAAACAGATAACTATTTTGTGTGATTATCCTGCTATATAAGAGGTGTGCATTTCATACTTATCAAGTGGTCTCCAAATTAATCTAGAGTGGCACCTGCCACCGGAGTGTCCATGCAACTGATGACTGTGACACCTTGTCTTGGCTTGGAGGTTAGAGGAAATCTTACCTTGTGGCCTAACAAAAGGGTGCTAGCTGCATATTGGTTGCTTAGGCCCTGAGATTTCTTTCTTCTTTTGTTGGGAACCCCTCAAGCATTTCAAGTGCAACTATGAATTGCTTACTTCTTGACTAATTTAAGCATACAAAGAGCTCGAGGGTTTAATTAATTTGCATTGAGTTGTATCTTTGTTCAGCCTACACATGCTTAAATACCATCTCTCTGTGTCTGATCTCTGCAAAGCCTTACTCTCCACTTTACCTAGTTGATCATCTTTAATATCCATCTCTTCAACCCACTTCTACACGTCTGACTTAGTAATTTGGATTAATGGCTCTACTTTTGTCAGGACACAGCATTTATTTTTATGGCGGCTTTCCACATTATTAACCTATTATAATGCCTTTCATCTTATGGATTTGCGTTTAACACCTGGTATTGTTGCAGGGTAGCTGATAAGGACTGGGGAGCTGATTTTAGAAAGTTGTCTGGTGGTGCAGCTCTTGTTGGCCTTACTTTGTGGCTTGACCACATGCAAGCAAGTTCTTTTTATAACACTTATTATCCTTTTCATTTTTAATGAACTGCTATTGTATATGTTGCTTTTTTCATAATTCTAGAAGCCCTCATGATCTTTATTCTTCTGAATTTCATGTACTATAATAAATCTTCTGTACTATCTCCCTTGAGTAGTCAACACAGAAATACTTAGCTGTAAAAACTGCATAAAACTGTTGTTACTTAAGAGTTAATTGTGACATTTGTAGTTTATGAGGATCCTAAATGGATTTCTGGACATGCATTGTTTTAGTATGAATGTGTCACAGGCCTATAATTCTTACCTCTGGTTAGCTTTCCTTTGCTGGATAGTCTTGTGTCATATGGATATCTCAGGAACACCTTGTAATCATAATAGCTCCCAGTTTTTGGCTATATTTTTTGTGCACCTGACAATTGATTTCTTCTGTGGCAGGATGCATCCCTGGAGGGTTTCCCAGAATCTCCGAAATCTGTAGTGCTGATTACAGGGACTTCAGAATACAGCAGTGTTTCCTTGAACAGCACATTGAAGGCATACCTTTGGGAAATGGGATCGCCATTTCTTCCCTGCAAAACAAGGAGTGGGCTTCTTGTTGCAAAAGCACACTCCCTTAGAATGTGGTTAAAGGACTCGCCATTTTGCTTGGACCTTGAGTTGAAAAACCGCGCCCACATCCCCGACTTAAACTCAATGCAGCTTGTTGAAGGATGTTATATTAGACGTGGACTTGTTTCTGCTTTCAAGGACATAACGGAGAGGCTTGGGGAAGTGAGACCAAAGAAATTTGCAAGGCTGGCTTTGCTGCCAGATCCCAAAAGAAACAAGGCTATTCAAGCTGACATAGACGGAAGGCAAGAGAAGTTTGCGAAGCTGGAAAAACAGGGGCTTGTAAGACACAAGAAGCTCAAGAAGTTCAGAAAGGCAAAATTTATTAGGAAGAGTAGGATATACGAGAAATCAAGTCAGGAAGAAAAAGTTAACGGTGCCTAATGAGTTGATGATCACCAACTTATGCACTCTTGTTATTGCCCTGTCTCCATTAGAATGCAGCTTGAAGTGAAACAGCTTCTTGATGCTTGCAAGCGAGCTATTGATAACTACATGTGTTGCATCTGTTCGATTTCAGCGGAAGATGTCTCTCTGGCGTAACTGTTTCTCCTCACTGCGTGATTGCTGTACCGGGTTTGCCTTGAGATCTTTCTGTTAACTGTGTGGTAGTACCTCACGAAAAGGATGACTGGCAAACTCAAACATATCTCCGACCTAGAAGGATCACTTGCCTTCCAAAATTGATGGGTACTTGGGAAGCTGATATTGGTTGATGTTGTAAGACCAATGTCTATCAGCTCAGATGCAGTAAGGTGACTGCTATGAACTCTGCAATTTTTCTTTGGATTTTTCCATTCTCGTGAAGTAAAATGCTGGTGGAGGTCTGAAGCAAGGCATTGTATGTTGAACTGCAGCTGATTTGATTTGCTTTCAGCTGGATTGCTGGAGTTTCATGGAGCCACTGCCAGCGCCATAGATTGCCATAGATGTCTTCTCTGCACAAGACAAGGAGACTGTTGGTCCATAGCCCATGCCTCACCAACTGCTTTGCTTTGTGGGACTGCTTGTTTGTGAGGTCTGAGGAGAAGGTTGCATCCACAGTGTGGATAGGGATAAAAAATTATGCCTCTGCTAATAGCTCAAGCTTTTGGCACTGTGGTAAGTGCTTAGTTTTGAAGGTTCCTGGTAGAGTCTAAGTGGTATCAAAGCAGATCATAGGTTTGAATCTCTTCTGGAGCAGTTCTGGGGGAGTGAGGGGGATTTTGGTAATCCATAGCCTATGGCCCAACGTAGTTTGGGGGGGAGATTGTAGGTGCATAGTTCATGCCCCAACAACTGCTTTGTGGGACTGTCTATTTGTGAGGTCTAAGGAGAATGTTGCACTCATACTGTGGATAGAGATAAAAGAGTTGCGTCTTTATTAATAACTTAAGTTTTTGACATGATGGTAAGCGCTTAGTCCTGAAAATTCTTGATCAGGTTTAAGAGAGATTATTTCTATTGGAAAGAGGGAATGTTTGATGATTATTCTATTGTAGATCTGTGAATAATAAGTAGGCTGCTAACACGTGCCATTGCAAATTTTTGTACAGCTTTGTGTGTGTATTTATTATTTTAATTTTAATGTAAATAAATATTCACACAATACAACCACGTGGCCAAATGCCCAGCCCAAAATGATTCTTTTGCTGCTTTACATATATGAATCGTGAGATAGTGAAGAAGGCATTTTGAGCTTACTTCTTGACGGTGGAAAGACGGTAAAAGTGATATTAAATAATAAAGAATTATGATGTACAGGAATATTTTGAGCCATCGTTTTGGTATTTTTTAAAAAAACATTAAAAAACTTTTTCAAGCCATCTTTGCAATTTTAGAAATATTTTGGAGTTGTTTTGTAATATTAAAAAATTATAAAAAAATGCAATGAGATTATACACTAATTTTTTTTCGTCTTTAATTAAAAATTTTAAAATACATTATTTGTATTAATTTTTAAAATTTATTAATTATTTTTAATTAATAAATTATGATTTATAAAATTTATCTTTATGTTTATTATAAAATTTATGTTTATTCTTTAATTGAATAGTTATTTTTTATATTAAAAATTATATTTATAAAAAAGATGCCTATATATATTTTTTATTTATGCGTTTCTGTTTTTTATTTTTTTAAAAAATATAATTTTCTCAATTTAATTTTTTATTATATTTAGTTTTGTACAATTTAGATAAAAAAAAATATATATATATAATTAAAAAGGATTTCATTGCAAAAAAGGAAAAGAGGTCGCGAACTCAGTCCTTTATAAATAGATAAAAAATGCTCTTTGAACTTTGGCTTATTAAGCATGCGAGGGCATTTTCGGAAGGGTACCGAACATTTTTTATATTGTCAAAATATACAATAAAAAGTATATAAATTCCATGGACAACGGTGCGTGGGCTGGGCCTGGGCATATGGGCCTGAAAGAAACATGAAAGCGGCCTGTAATAAGGCCCATGCCACCAAGACTAGGGTTTTGCCCGCATATATAAACCAGCACGGAAGCCCCAATCTTCTTCTGTAGGTGAAGCAAACCAGGGGGCGGTTCGACGGTAACTCTGCTCGTCTTCGTCGTAAGCATACCGATCAGATCTATGCCTTTCCCATCACTCTTACTTCTTTTGTTGCTTATGTCTTTCTCTATGTTCTTTTCGTTTGCAAATTGTGTCCGTGTTTTCCAGGGAAATGTAGGAAACAAAGGCGAACTTCTTTTGTGAAACCTAGCTTTGTAATTGATAAGTGGTTTCATTTCTTTTCAAGTCTTCTTTAACTAACCTCCGATAGGGTTTTTAAATTTAAAATTATCAAGTAAAAGAAATGAGAGAACAAAATATCTAGTTTTGAATATGCAGTGTCTCGGGGGCAATGAAGTAACGAGTTATAAATTTCAGGGTTAAGTTGCTAGTTTTTTTTTTTCTTTTCTTTTTGGTTTCTAATATTTAGTGGTTGGGAATTTTTCCTACTCTTTTCAGTGATATTTTGTTTTGCTTCTGTAGTGGGATTTCACGAGGGCCTGTGATTAATTATTTGTCAAAACATGAAATGTTAATGTCGTATTAGTAGTCATCACCGGTTGTTGGATGTTGGTATAGTGTGGATTTAGCACTGCGAGATGGAGCAAACTGCAATGTTCACTTGCTTGAATATCTAAGCAAGGAAAAATTGATGCTGTAGCTGAATCTTATTTGTTTAAATTTTTGTATTTGATTGTCTGTGGAATATGTTTCGATACAATATAATGTTTTCATGACTTCGTCCAATTGGCAGTGCCAATCATCACACCGAAATTTGCCATTGTGTATATTTTGTTTCTTTCTGTAAAATTGACACGTGGCAAGTAAATAATTAGTTTTAGAAGTATCTCTTGTACGCCTTTAGGTACACAACAGTTGCTGGACAATTCTTAACAAACATCCACCATGGGTTGGGGTTATGCTGTCCATTTGTGTGTGTATTACATATTTGAGCACTTGATGGGCTCTGATGTATCAATGGGTTACACATATTACACCCGTAAGTGTGAAGCACATAAAAATAATATCAATTTTACCTCTAATTCCTTTTCCTACCTTTTAATTTTTTACAGTTTAAAACATGAAAGTTTTAACATTTCTATTGTTGAAGAGTATTCCTCATATATGGAGCTGGTCCTAATTTCAGATAAAGGAGAAGAGTTGTATTAGGTAGCCAATAGCTAGTGTATAAATGTTAAATCTTTTATCATGAATTCTAGATGAGAGGTAGAATTCATGTAGCAAACTCCTGTAAATGTGATTAGCACAGATGATTTTTTTTTTTTCTAAATTTAATTAGTGTATTTTTATTTTTCAATAGGCATATATGCTTTTCATGTCTTGCTCTTTTGAGACCTGCATCTTTTAAAAATCATGGTTTATGCCCATATCATGGCCTATTTAGGACTTGTCATCTTATTCTTGCTTATAAGAGATTACTCATATAATACTATATGTTTTTGCTATTGGTTCTACTTACTTTTGATTACTTAGATTGTTATTTGCAGTTGTTTAACAATCTTCTATACTTGTATAGGTGAATCATGGTCAAGCATAACAATGTTGTGCCCAGTGGGCACTTCAGGAAGCACTGGCAGAACTATGTGAAGACCTGGTTTAACCAACCTGCCCGTAAAACCAGGAGAAGAATTGGTAACTTGATACCTTGATGGTTTTATTTTTTTGGTTGAAATAAAATAGATTTATTTAACTCAAGATTGGATGTCCAAAAAAAAAAAATGAAAATAAAACTTCTTACTGAAAGAGATATGAGCAATTGGGATATAGATTGTATATTTTTTCTAGTGTCTTACCTGTTTTAGTGTTTTTTTAATTTTAATTATCAGCTCTCATGATTGTCTTGTAAATCCATTTTCAGCAAGACAAAAGAAGGCTGTGAAGATTTTCCCTAGGCCTACGGCTGGACCACTTCGTCCAATTGTCCACGGGCAGACATTGAAATACAACATGAAACTAAGGGCTGGCAAGGGATTTTCTCTGGAAGAGCTCAAGGTCAGTTGTTATATCAGTACAAGGTCTTCTTTAGCACTTTTATTGTTATCTTTACAGGTGTCCTGTTGATTCTTAATTGAAAACAAGAAATAAATTGTAAACAGCAGTGCTGGTTTACAATTGAGATATCACTGACCTAATTACTTCATAAGTTGTACTGGTTGTTTTACCTGTTTTCTCTGATACCTATCATCAGTCTGCAGAATAGTCCTGAGAATTCTTGTGATTTTCAACTAAAGTGATACATATATGTCTACATCTTATAGTTGAAGGCTTCCCTTCTGCAATATAATATAATACCCATTGGCAGTCATTTATGATCTTTTGGAAGTGTTAACCTTGTTCGTGCTTGAAACTATGTTTCTAGAGTTAGAATGTGCTGTTGTAGGTCTTTCGCTTCAGAAAAAGTCGTTGATTAGGCTTGATGAAGATGTCTCCGGGCTGATATCACTTTCTAAGGGCCCGTTTGACAACCATTTTGTTTTCAGTTTTTTATTTTCATTTTCAAAATTTTGAAAACAGAAACCGAAAATAATGTTTGATTAGCAATATTTTTCAAAATTCTGTACATAAAAGGTCTGTTCGTTTTTATATTTTGTTTTCATTTTCTTCTTTCTTATCATTGACTGTTCATCTCATCCACTGATTGCCCCGGCCACCATTGTCACTGACAAATCCCAAATCCAAATCTTCATCTCCTTGCTCTCTTTCTCCATCTCCCACTGTTGTCAGCACCGGTGACTGCCACCATAACCACCGACTATTCATCTCCTTCCTCTGCCTTCTCATCTCGTTCATCTTCCTCCTCCCTCTTCACTGTCAGTGACTGCTGGAAAGTTGTCAGAGGCTATGTTAGGACTGCCGGTAACCTAACACCACCAGAGGGTTGTTGGTAGCTGGCGACTGCTGCCGTACTGCCAATGTTTCCATTCAGCTGCGGCTCTGTTTGGATACCCATCAAACTTCATGTCTGCAACCAATTGACCAACTCTCTCTCTCTTGCTCGGTCGCTCTCTTGCGCACGTGTGCACGCTATGTATGTCTATGCATGCATATATCAAACAATTATAGCATATGAAATAACCAAACCAAAGATACAACTCGGAAAGGGAAATGCGTTCTTCAAGTTTTTGGAGTATAGATCTGCTCTTACGCAGATGTGATGTGCTTTGTCAAAAATTTCTGGAGTTATTCAAGAAATTTAGGAAGGAAAAGGAGTAAATATGAGAACTCATTATGATCATAGAATTCTGTGAGTTAACTGTGGATTTTGAGATCATGGAAGCTGCCAGAAGGATTTGAAGGGGTGGGTTGCAGAAGTCCCAAATGGTAATAGCTTGTAGAGTCTAGTGGGGCGGCAGGCAGTATCTACCGCTATGACCAGGTCGATGATGACATATAGGTAGGATAGAAAATATAACAAATAAAAATTAAGAACAAAATTATAAATATTATTAAACATTATTTAAGTTTTTATTTTTTAAAAATAAAAACAAAATCTAAACAGAAATATTGAAAATGAAAACAAAATCTGAAAGTTTTATCAAGCGAGCCCTAATATATTAACCAATATCTACACTCCATTTGAACCATAATGTCTTCTAACTACATATTTCTGGGGTTTGTCCTATTTTGTGCGAAACAGGCTGCGGGGATTCCAAAAAAACTTGCCCCAACCATTGGCATTGCCGTTGATCATCGTCGCAAGAATCGGTCCTTGGAGAGTCTCCAGACTAATGTCCAGAGGCTGAAGACGTACAAGGCTAAGTTGGTTGTCTTCCCAAGGCGTGCACGGAAATTTAAGGTAATGTTGAAATTGTTGACTGATTGTTTGCCTGTGCAAATGTGTCCTGATAACCTAACATATGAATCCCTTTGCTTCAGGCTGGTGATTCTGCTCCTGAGGAATTGGCAACAGCTACCCAAGTCCAAGGTTCATACATGCCTATTGTGCGTGAGAAGCCTACTGTGGAGCTTGTCAAGGTCACAGATGAGATGAAATCATTCAATGCCTATGCCAAGCTCCGTGTGGAGCGCATGAACAAGCGTCATATTGGTGCCCGGATGAAGAAGGCTGCCGAGGCTGAGAAGGAAGAGAAGAAATAGTCAATTTTGCCAGTATCCTCGTTTAAGGATGTTTTTTTTTCACATTTTTGATCCGAATCTTTTTGAAGGACTTGTTTCCAATTCAATTGATAAGCCGCACTCTAAGTGGGTCAGTTTGACCCAAATGGATTTTCAAAGATTACTTGGTGGTTATGTTGGTTGTTTGTACTTATGTCTATATTCCATCGCTTCAAGTGTTTGTTACTTATGCAGCGCACCTAGTACAACTCCCAAATGTTTTTGACTTGAGGGAAATTAGTAAAAAGTTTCATATGGGGAAAACAGGTCTAGTTGGCTGGCTGTTAGTCTAACCATTCCTTATGGTGAATGGTAGCACTTCCCCCTGGTCAGACTCAATTATGCCGCTGCGTTGTCAAAGTGGATTTCCCCCACTTTTTAACATTTATCTTTTCAACTTTGACAGAATTAGCTCTTCACACTAATCCCCTATGTTCTTGTGCTTGATTCAGATGGCAGAGCTGGTGTTGGGCGTTGGAAAGGAGTGAATTTTTAATAGGAAATTGAATCTTGTTTTCCATAACCATGGGATCAAATATTCAGTTTTTGTATAAACTAGTTGATGGTTCATATTGAATTTATTTAAAATTGATAACTTCACAATTATAAATTTCATCTATAAGTTTCCAGAACTTAATATTTTTCACAAAATATATTTATCATATATTTTGTGGAAAATGTGTAGTTTTAAAAACCTGTAGATAAAATTTTTATATTTATTATGTTATATATTATATATATTTATTATGTTAAATTAGTTATTGCATGATAAATATAAATAATTTATATAAAATAATAAATAATATGACAACATATAATAAATTAGTAACATAAATAATAAAAATATATAACATAATAAAATTTTCAAAAAAAAATTGACAACATATAATAAATATAAATAGCCTATACAAAATATTAATTTTGTCAAAATAATTTAAACAACTTATTTAAAATAATTCAATTTTACCTAAATAACTAATTTAACATAACCTAAAAATTAATTATTTTTCAAAATTAAGTAATAACATAAACATATACAATTTGTATTTTTTTTTATATAATTTTGAAAGTAATTAAGGGTTTTAAAGTTATAAGTGATGATTTTATTGAGAAAGAACGAGAAATAAATTATGAAAAATAAAATAAAAAATTAAATTTATTTTATTTTTTTTGATTTGAAAAAATATCATTTTTTTTAATTTATTTTAATTAAAATTTTATGTTAATATTTAAAAATTAATAACATGAATTAAATATTATTTTTTCATATACTTAGTTTACACATTCTCCAAACACTATTCAATTATAAAAAAAATCATGTACAAGTTTCAAGAACTACACGTTTGTCACAAACTTAAACTTAATTAATGACTTATAAAAATTCTATTTCGGGTAAGAAAAAATTTATAATAAAATATCAAAATAAAAAGTAAAAAAAAAAGGCAGAAAACAATGTTTTGTTATAATATATATATAAATATAGATATAGATTCAGTGTGAGACTAAAGAGAACTCTCTACATGAGACACTAAAGGTTCAAGGTTTTAGGGTATTAATATAAATGACTGATAAATTAAAATTTGCGTAATCAATCCCATATAATAATAATACCATTAAAACTTGATATTCTGTTGTATTAACTCGCTTAGCTTGTAATCCTCTGTTGACATATTCAGTAAAGCTCCATTTAGTCAAATAATAAATCGAATATGCAACCTGATACTGATACAGGCCAAAGGTTGGTCGGAACAGAGCCCGGTTAACGTTACATGATAACATTTCCAGGAACTCTGTTCATGATACCATGGTGTGATTAGAGCAGAATCTTGCTCATTTCACAGTACAGAAGTCAAGGTTTTTACGGGCCAGAACAATAGGAATATGGGAGAAGTGGTAAATTACACACTACGGCAGGAGAGAGTGGCTTGGAAATACGAAGACCATCGAGAATGGAAGGTACCCACGTTTTTACATGGTCACAAACCTTACTAACAGTTACGTTAGCACCACTGGCAACTTCACGACTCAGATTTCAGCATAACAGGAACCATTAAAAGCTCATAATAAGAAGTCAAAATTTTAAATCATACAACTGTGAGTAGAGAAAAAAAAGAATTGTGCATCTGAGTAATTGAAATTGAACTGCAACAGTACAATCTTGGTAGTAGCTCAAAGTTTCACTCTGAATAGCATACCAACCCTCCCCTTGTAGCTTGACTGGATTCATGCGACATCCCTATCTCTTCTGCTTCTTGGCTCCGAAGTTTTTGTGCACTTTGTTTTTATGCTCTTTCTTCCTCCTAAAGTTGCGAGATGAACTCCTTTGAGTCACTTTCTTTGAGCTATCGTGAGCAGCACGAAAACCTTCCCGCTTCCTTTTTCTAAGTTTGTAACAGAAACTATTAGAAAGGCCTTTTGAGGATAAACCCCTTTAGAAACATTCAGCAGAGGTAGTTAATCTTTGCTGACTCGGGGGCAGAATTATGCAAGTCCCCAGCAGCTAGTGTGGCGCTAACAGCTAGGAGCAGCAGAATGAACATATACTAGAAAACAGCCATGTGCACCCTAGGTCTTTCCTCAAGCTCAGTTATCATTATTTCTTCTCCTTTTTCTACTACTAGATTTGCCAGTCTCTCTCCCCCTTTTCTTAGGATTATTTGTCATGCAGTTCCCACTGCTTCCATCTAGTTCTTGCCCACAAACTGTAGCTCTCGAGTTTGACTGGCATGGCAGGTCGTCCACACCAACATCAATATTGTTGTTGTCAACTTGCATGCATCCTTGGCTTCCTGGCCTTGCATGATAATACTCGCACACAAGCCGATGAGCCAATTTTGCAAGATAAAGACCAGAGATGGAATTGGGGATGGGCCTGGATGGGTTCACAAAGTAGTAGGGACATGAGAACAAACGCGAGGTCTATCATAAACACAAAATAACTAATTGATAACGTGATCATGTTCCTCTTGTAGACCATCTGACTATATTACTGACACCAAAATCTGCCTTCTCCAATAATTTTTAGGGATATTAAACCCAAAGGTCCACTTAACATTTTAGACTTCCAGCAGCGGGGGACAAAAGGCTATTTAATGACATCTTTTGAATCCTGGGGCCATTGCTTTGTTTCATGGACCAGAAATACAAAGCTTGAGGTTATAGAAAAGCATCTACACTAGGGACAAAAACTTTCTGAAAATAAATATGCAGATTAAGTCCCTAAAAACCACGGCCCATAGAAGTCGAATGGACAGAACTGATATTGGACAGAAAGACTTACATGTTCCTCTTGGGTGTTTAAAAACCAGTTCCTTTTGGATTGAATATATGATCTTCTAGCCACTTTGTTATTTGTCAAAGATAAAAATGCCCAAGCTACCTCATTAAAAGGAATAAAGTCTAAATGTGAGTGGGGTAAGGCTTGGCATAAGTCCCCACCCATTCCTTTAATCCATTGGCATGGGATTTGGCTCTCTTGTACCTACTGAAAATTGGTCCAAACCTAAATTCTCCCTACTGCCTGTGCATAAAATTAAATAGATCCTTTTGCAGTTCTGGCACACCCATGCATATTAGAACTAATAAGGAAAAGAAAAAGCTCTCACCTTTCAGAAAATACACGTCCATGAATGGCTGACTGCTCATGCCATAAAACGGGTGGAGGCAAGACATCCTGTTTGCTGACACACTGACAGAAGAAAAGCATAAGATACATGGCAAGTAAAAAGAAAGGGCACCATTAGATGTTTAAGAACTGTTGTAAGAATGTTAATATAAGGCTCCAAAGGCAACTATCATCCAATAAGCATTAACAACAATGTACTCACTCATCTAATAAGGATGAAATATATGGGATAATCTAGGCATCATCTGATTTGAGTATATTGAGTTAGCATAATCCATATAAACAAATTCCTTATGCTTTTGAACATTGCTTGAATGATTGAATTTCATTGTCAGATGTGTAATGATTTGCATACCTTCTCAGGTATATTTACTCCTTTTGGTGGTTCTGGGATGTGAGGATGAAAAGAGGGGCATTTATAAAAAACAGATCTGCAGAAGATGAAGAAAGGGAACAATCAATAGTCAACAAGGAACTGCTGAATTGTGTTCTACCATTTGTTTCTATATTTGAAGCAAAGACAACCATCTGCAGAAACATACACGATTTTATTCTTAATAATCATTGCCATGTCACTGATTGGGGACTCGATCTCCAGAGGACAGACAGGTTTATCAGAAATATACATGAATCCATTCATCCCACCACTGCATGAAAAAATCAGTTAAGACTGGTGAAAAACAAGGAGAAGATAATCAAATTATTACAAAATTTAAATGAAACACAAACTTTCATTGACATTTGCAATGCACAAATGCTAGGATGTCATTTTCACTAGAGAGTGGATAGAATTATGGGAGATCCAGTGAGCTGGCAAAATAGCTAGCATAAACCACCAAACACCAGATGTTTTGTGAGGTTATACCATGATTAGAATTCAATGCAGATTGTTCTCCACTGGTCCTACAACAAAATGGGTTGATTTGGGTTTTTTTTTTTGGGGGGGGGGGAGGGGGGATTAATAGTAACAGGGGAATGATAAGAGTCTGATACCAGGAAAACGTAATGAAACATGAGGATATTAGCAGTCCACCTTCCTAGGTATACTCGGTTAATAAAACATGGAATGCTCTACCATAGACTTCAGAAAACGAAAAGCATCATTCTATCACAAGACCTGACACAGCACTCAGCCAGAGGTGTTAACATAGAGTCGGGACATACACACATCCACAAGCACACAGGTAGGAGCCTTCACAAACATGGAATAAGAGAGCAACACACAGAGAAACCAGTTATGTTCTAGAGATCAGAGAACAAGATGAAGAGAAATTGTTATTTTTATAAATTAGATCATATGTTACCCAAAAATACAAAAGGCATTGAAAGGCACAAACCTATACAAAAGACAGACAGGGAACCAGAAGTTTGCACTATCCATAATTAAGAACCAAAAGATCACCTATAAGCTACACAATGCGGACAAGTAGCAGGAGAATCTGGAGAAATAAAAAATGTTAAAACTACTGGTATAACAGTCTCAGGAGCTCCACTGATCAATCTAACAAGGCAAAGACAAATTATAGCTAGGGAAAAATAAATGGATCTCATTCAGCAACTGGTTTATTTGGTGCAAAAGACGGACTTTTCTACTTCTGTATCTCTCATTCCAATGGAAATCCTACTGATCCAGAAAGTCACTATGATTATGCAAAAAAGCTTAAACGTATAGAAAGAGAGGTAATTATGTATTTTATGTTATTATTTTTACTCTCAATATGAGGTGGCAACTCATAGTAACTGTTCACAGCAATCATCACACAACTATTTTCCGAAAGCTTAAGTTATCTGGGAATAAACCAAATGCCTTCCCTGACAAAAGAATCACTGGCATACAAAGAGACATAGACAAGAATGGAGAAAAATGCAACTAGAATACTTGAACTGAGGGCCTCCTTTTTAAAACTCTATTAGCATATGTTAGGCAACTACTGGCCAAAAGCTTAAACTTCTAAGGGAACTACAACAGTAGAACATCTTTGACTAAGCCAAAAGGAACATTTAATGAAGTAAAATATCCTCTTCTGCAATAACCCAATTACCCAATAAGAATTTAAAGAATGAAAAAGTAGCATTATAGGCTCAATTACATCAATATTAGAAGATACATGCTCAATTGTTTCTTGGGAAACTTTGACTACTATAATGAAGCTTCACTTTTGAACCCTAATGTCTCACTAATCCAAAAGCACGTTTAAAGGAGTAAAACATCTTTGTGTTCTAAAAACCAATAAAAATTTTAGATAAAAAATAATATCACTCAGGCCACAAGTAAATCAATATTAGAATATACATAAAGGTTCTTTTGAAAATTTTGACTGCTCCTCCCCACACGCCCTTTCCAGGTAAATCAATTTTCGAAGATATTGTTAAAAAGTAATCTTATAGACCCCAACTTCATATTGAAATGCACTTCATACATGAATGATATTACATATGCTACGAAAGTCACAAATGCATCAAAAACAAAAGGGATCTTGATCTCTCAGATTTACATATAACATTATACCCATCAAATTCTTACGTGAGTTTAAAGCATATAGAAGAGATGAAGCCATCTGAAATTGGCAAAAAAACAATAAAAGTTCTCCCTCTAAGCAATAACTATGATTGTAACACACCTCACTTCAGGATTGATCTTCCTTTTGAGTTTAGTGTTAGGCAACTTTGGATGATCTTTATTTCGCTTGTAGAAAGAAAAGATCTTCTTCGCCAAAGGATGAGATTTGTAAACAAAGAGCATATCCAGGCCCAAACTGTTTCTTTGTTTTTCTTCATCCTAAAATCACAACAGTACCATTCAGCAACATCTTAAGGAAAAGAAAAGCATCAAATGGTATTCCAAATGTATGACAATCCATTTACTATGTCAGCCATTACCTTCAATGTGTGCTCCACCTTAGCAATTTCTGAAAGAAGGCGGGACTCCTTAATAAAGGGTAATTTGCAAATAGCCTGTCCATCCAAAGGACAACAACCTTGAAACAAGTATCCAGCACTTTACAAAGGAATGAAGATTTTAATCATTTGCTAAAAATCTTCAAACTTTGCCAAAAAAGATCTTTCCAATACAACAACAACATATCCAGCCTTTATCCTACTAAAAAAAAGATCTTTCCAATATACAAAAAAAAAAAAAAAAGATTCAAGCACCAAGGTCATACTATCAGAAAGGTGTCAATGTATCCTATTTAGATTTGTTCTCTCTCTCTCTCTCTCTCTCTCAATAAAATTTCCTTCATCATACTTAACAGGTAACCAACTGCTGTCAATCTCAAGTTTCTAAATGAGAGTGACCATTAATCTTATCTCATCAGCTAGAATATGAGAAGCACTAAACTACAGGAATAAATTGATTAGAATTTAGTGGGAGGTAAATCCAGTCTCAATCATAAATGTAGTCCCCTTACAACAATATATCTTCCTCTTCTGACAATGCTAAAGCACTATTTAAGTGCTAAAGTCTGTAAATCCTTTTATTTAAATTCGTGAAGTCACCAATATTTTTATATAATAAAAGAAACTATCAAAAAGCTTGACAGCATCACCTAGAAGGGGATAAGAACTCCCCTCATATGGTATTGAATTAAAAGTTCTATCTTGTAATCATGAAACAAGAGGTCCTTAGGGGAGAGTGATTAAGATGCATGAATTCAGATTGCTAAGAAGCTGCAAAAAATATAATAAAAAAGTGCATCAAAATGCATTTCTCTGAGAGGTGAATATATTTAAAAGGCTTACAAAAATGGTTTAGCTATGTTTAGAATATAGCAAGTGGCTCTAATTATATGGTGCGTGGACCAAAGCAGTTAACTATGTTAATTAAGATAACAATGATGCAAGTGAGGCAAGAACACAAATGGTGTGGCTAAACATGAATTGACAGACATATCAGCTAAGAAGATAAGAATCAACAGTGCCTATGAACATTGCAATGAATAACAGAAAACAGAGCAACAAGAAATAGTCAAAAAAGCACCAAGAAAATAGCAACAAGAAATAGTGTCTTAAACATTCTGCACCTTCCAAAAAAGCAGTTTCTAGGGTAAACCTCAATTTTGAAATAGCCAATCCTGAACACAAATATAGAATACAAAGTTCCACCTCAATGATTACCTGCCAAGGAAAGCGTTTCCCATTCATATCTAGCTCAAAATCTGCCAGGACATTTCAGGATACATGGAGAAAAAAAAAAGGTTAAAATTGTCAATAGAAACTAAGAGTCTCTTTGGTTACACAAAACACTTTCCAGTTTTCCCTTTTCACAAAAGATTTGGAAAACATATTCAATAATTATATTATTATTGCTATAAAATTAGAATTATCCACAAAAAATTCATGATATTGCTAATATTAATGATATTAATAAATCTTCAATAAAAAGGATGTCCCCAATGCATGAGGCTCCCCAGTATTCAAAATCGTGACCTTCCTGTCAAGGAGTAACCTTACTATTGCAACCAACTTACCCTATTGATTATAATATTTAAATTTTTTTATCATATTAATATTGTTGCCATTTATATTTTTTATTTACTATTAGTTAGTTTTATTATTTACCACTAATTTTTCTATTCATAATAATAATAATACATTGATATTGCTAGTATTATAATACTATTTATCATTATAAATCAATGTTAAAATTCATATTTCTTACTATTTATATTGATGCTTGTTGAAGAGAATGTAACATTGAGATAGTATTGGCTTGCTGCTTGCTTTCTATTTTATGTTGTTGTTATGTTATTATTAGTATGAGGCGGTAATGCCTCTTGTCGGTTTAAAGCTGCATATATAAGCAGCTTATGTTAGTTGTTTTGCATTCATTCATTCTCCTAATAAGATTTCAGTGCATTTGTTTTCTCTCACCTCCGTTTCTCAAATTCTTAAGCCCTAGGGTTTCCAACTTACATGGTATCAGAGCTAATGGCCTCCATTCACGAAAATCATTTCTCCTCTACTTCTACTCCTACTCGATCTACCTCAAATCTTTCGTCGGTGTCTCAATTCAACTTTGTTGCAGTGTCTAAAGCTTTCAGTTTCATTCCTCTAATTTTGAATAGTGAAGGGGTAGAAGAGAATGGAATGGAGAATGACAGACAAACCAAATGTGGAAAAAAAATGGCTAATGCCTGAGAAACACAGCAAAGGTAGTGCTTGGATAGACAAATGGTAGAACCCCTAATCTTAAGAAGTCTTGGTGGTGGAATGAATAAGTGCAATTGAAAATTAAAAATAAGAAAAATTGCTATAAGGCTGTATATCAGTGCAACAATGAAGAAAATCAAAAAAATTATAAAGAATAAAAAAAGACAGCAAAAAAAGCTATTAGTGAAACAAGGTCAAAAGCATACGAGAATCTATATAAACGACTTGATACAAAAGATGGAGAAAGAGATATATGTAAATTAGCTAAAGCAAGAGAAAAAAAAACAAGGGATTTAAATAAAGTGAAATGCATAAAAGATGAAAATCAAAATGTATTAGTGAATGAGGGAGCGATTAAGGAGAGATGGAATGAGTATTTCACAAAATTATTCAATGATGATGGCGACACAAGAGTTAGGTTGGGATATCTTAGTAACTCTGAAGGGAACGTGCGCTATACATTTTATCGACGCATAAGTCCAAATGAAATAAGGCAAGCATTAAAAAAGATGAAAAATCATAAGGCGGTGGGACCAGATTATATACCAATAGAAGAATGAAAATGCATGGGAGAAGAGGGTATCTCCTGACTAACGAAATTATTTAACGCGATTCTTAAATCAAAAAAGATGTCAGATGAGTGGAGGAAGAGTACTTTGGTCCCTATATATAAGAACAAAAGAGATGTTCAAAACTGTGAAAATTACAGAGGAATTAAATTAATGAGCCATACCATGAAACTCTGGGAGAGAGTAATAGAGCAGAGGCTCAGAAAAGAAACAGAAGTATCAGAAAATCAGTTTGGTTTCATGCTTGGTAGGTCAACAATGAAAGCTATATACCTACTGAGGCGCCTAATGGAAAGGTATCGAGATCATCAGAAGAACCTACATATGGTGTTTATAGATCTAGAAAAGGCCTATGATAGGGTCCCTAGAGAAGTATTATGGAGGGTTTTAGAGAAGAAATGAGTCCGAATAGCCTATATACAAGCCCTTAAGGACATGTATCATGGTGCAGAGACAAGGGTCAGAACATGCGGAGGGGATACTGAACCGTTTAAAATTACAATAGGATTGCATCAAGGTTCTGCACTAAGTCCATACTTATTTGCTTTAGTAATGGATGAACTCACTAAAGATATTCCAACAGAGGTGCCATGGTGTATGCTATTTGCAGACGACATAGTGTTGGTGGATGAAACAAAAGAAGGAGTGAATACTAAGCTTGAGTTATGTAGAAACAATTTAGAATCTAAGGGATTTAAATTAAGCAGAAAGAAAACAGAATATATAGAATGTAAATTTATTAAGAATGCAAGAGTGGAAGATGTTATAATAAAATTGGAAGACCAAATCTTACAAAGAAAAGACCATTTTCGATATTTGGGATCAGTGATTCAAAAAGATGGAGAAATTTACGAGGATGTCACACATAGAATTAAGGCAGGTTGGCTAAAATGGAGAAATGCATTGAGGGTGTTATGTGATGGTAAAATCCCATTAAAATTGAAAGGAAAATTCTATAGGACAGCTATAAGACCAGTTTTGTTGTATGGCTCAGAATGTTGGGCAGTCAAATACCAACATGAGCAAAAGACGAGTGTAGCGGAGATGAGGATGTTAAGATGGATGTGCGGCTATACAAGAAAAGATAAAATTAGAAATGAAGTTATTTGTAATAAGATAGGAGTAGTGCCAATAGAGGAGAAGATGAGAGAGACTAAGACTAAGATGGTTTGGTCATGTGAGAAGGAGACCAAGAGACGCTCCTGTGAGGAGAGTTGATGAAATGAAACAATTAATCAAAAAAAGAGGTAGATGCAGACCTAAGAAGACTTTGAGGGAGACATTAAAGTTTGATATGAAGTGTATGGATCTCAATGAAGATATGACAAAAGATAGAAATATATGGAAGTCTAGAATTCATGTAGCCGACCCCACATAGTGGGATAAAGGCTGGATATGTTGTTGTATGTTGTTGTAGTGTATATGGCTCAACCAGAAGGGTTTGTCAATGCTGCCACTCCAACTCATGTTTGCAAATTGAGGAAATCTTTACATGGGTTGAAACAAGCTCCTTGTGCTTGGTATAATAAGCTGAAGGAAGCTTTGATTAAATGAGGTTTTATTAGATCTGTTTTTGATGCTTCATTGTTCATAAAGCGGACATATGAGTATGTGTTGTTTGTGTTAGTATATGTGGATGATATATTTATTACCGGATCTAATTCCACTGCTCTTAAGGCCTATATTCATGATCTAGACCATCAATTTGCTTTAAAAACTCTACAAGCTGTCAATTACTTCTTAGGGTTTGAAGCGTATAGAAACAAAAATGGTCTTTATCTTACATAAACCAAATATGTTGTTGATCTGTTAAGGAAAGTTGGTATGAAAGACTATAAGCCTTGTGACACTCCCATGACTGCTGGAATTTCGTTAACCAATGAAGGAGAAGAGTTTACTAATCCAATTGTCTATAGAACAATTATAGGGTCTTTACAATATTTGACCTATAAAAGACCTAATATTGTCTTTATTGTTAACAAGTTAAGTCAATTTTCAGCTCTTAAGTGTCAACACTGGTTAGCTTGCAAGAGATTGCTTCAGTATATAAAGGGGACGACTGATCTGGGTTTATTCTTCTCTTCTACACCTAGAGATCTGGCTTTAACAGTGTTTACTGATGCAGATTATGCTGGTTGCAAGGTCACTAGAAAGAGTATTAGTGGTTTGTGTGTTTATCTTGGCTGAAATCTTATTGTTTGGGGTTCCAAAAAGCAGTCAGTGGTTGCACGTTCAGTAGGGGAAGCTGAGTATAGGGCTATAGCATTGGGAGTGACAGAGTTACTATGGCTTAAGTCATTGTTTGTGGAGTTGGGTTATCCGAATGTTACAACTCCTATTGTATGGTGTGATAATTTGGCAGCCAAGAGTATGGCTAAAAATCATGTTTTTCACTTTTGTACAAAACATGTTGGTGTTGATGTTCACTTTGTTCAAGAGAAAGTTGAAAATGGTGAAGTGAAAATTAAATATGTCCCTACATCGAAGCAAGTTGCTGATATTCTAACTAAGATTTTGCCTAGAGACAGATTCAAACTATTGTGTTGCAAACTTGGGCCAACTTGGACTCCTGTATGTGCTGGTGAACAAAGATATACAGCAAAGGAAGCATCTCATAGAAGCCTATATACTATAGAGCCGCTGGAGGAGCTTGGTTTGAAGGGGAGTGTTGAAGAGAATGTAACATTGAGATAGTATTGGCTTGCTGTTTGCTTTCTATTTTATGTTGCTGTTATGTTATTATTAGTATGAGGCAGTAATGCCTCTTGTCGGTCTAAAGCGGCACATATAAGTAGCTTATGTTAGTTGTTTTGCATTCATTCATTCTCTTAATAAGATTTCAGTGCATTAGTTTTCTCTTGCCTCTGTTTCTCAAATTCTTAAGCCCTAGGGTTTCCAACTTACAATGCAAGTATATTTACAATTAATATTTATTCTGAGTTGGCTAAAAAAACTCATGTTTTCTATTTAGAAAATGCAGGAAACATTCCTTTTTTGTGAAGAAAGGGTAGAAATGTTTATTAACAATCAGTCTAAATTTGGATCCTTGGGAAACACAGTTTTCCAAAAAACAAAAAAGTTCAAATAATTTACAATTTCTATTTGTATTTAATGTGGAAAAAATCCAGAAAACAGGGCATGTTTTTCACAACTCAATAGCCCTAAAATTTCCTTAGGAAGGACAATCCTACCTGTGGGATAGAAGTCCAAAATAGGAGATGATAGATCTGTCATCAAATTCCTGTAAAAGAAAGGAAGTGCATGTGCACTGATGGAAACTATTGGGTCAGCAATCAGTAAAGACAATGAATTCAATGAAGTGAACAAATTCAGTTAAAAACCTTGCGGCAGGTAATACACCCATTAACTGGTCAAATGGCTTGAAAGGTTTCCCTAGTGTGAAGTTAATCTCCAATTGATCAAGGCCATAGAAATCTGAAGCAAAAGGGGCATAATGGTAGGGATAAAACCTGCATGACTAATAGTGTAAGAATCATACAAGTAAAAGGAGATTTACAATGCTAACTTATTTCATTATTTATATAAAGGAAAAAGAGAGTAGGGAAAAAGTGTGAACGGGTATGCTGCAAATTTGTGCCGGAGTTTATCTTATCAAGCCAAAAATAAAAGAAATGCAGTTCCAAGATTCTATTCTGTGCAATAATATTCTTTGTGTAAACAGAACTCTGATCCACTTTCTGTTTATTGCTTCCCACTTATGAGTAAAACGGAAACTCATTTGATGGACATTGGCCTCAAAATTATGGGCTAGGAGGATGGAATGGAGGAACAATGATGTAACCTCACAAAGGACCTGCCAGTTCCAAATGGCATCACCAAAAATGAAATTAAGAAAGTATTCTCTGCTTGTGTTTTGCACCAACTCAAAAGATTCTTCCATTTTTTTTTTCACTAAAATGGTTTTGGCACCTTCTAAATGTTTTCATTAGGCATAGATATTCCATATCAGGGTATTTTTCCCAAGTCTCCAGAACAGGACATCCTAACTTTCCAATCAACAATGAACTGGTAAATTTAATATATCCATGTTCTAGATAAATTGTTTATACAGGAGCTTCTTATAGTCATTTTCTTGTTTACAGCTAGATTTAAATATGAAATTGGTTTAGAAATCCATCCCTAGCATGGATTGTTGAAATCCTGAATTTAGTAGAAGTTCTAAACTTTTGTACAAGATAGTTTGCAGTGACAATTAGACAAGTTCAAAAAAAAATTCTCTGCAAATTTTCACACTTCTGGAAAAACCAAAGACAGCTTTTCAATTCTGGTCTCAGGTTCTGTGTGCATAATCTAGAGTAAAAAAATAGTGCTGCTTCACCCAATTTACTCCAAATCTTAAACCTTTGATCTTAAACTCTAAACCCTATCTCACCACAAAATTTATCCCTATAGCCGTCATCTATTCTCTGCTGTCCAGATCAAGGCAAGTGTTTCATATAAATTCAAAACTAAAACAGCATAATTTTTTTTTTCCCTTCAGACCTCAAATCAGTAAACTAGATCTTAAAGTTCTAGGCCATCATATCTAAATGTAAGGCACATATATTGGAAACTGTCCTCCATCATGACACACTGTCAGTGTGCCATATGTTGTGTTACAAACATGGGGGAGGAAACAAAATTTCCTACCCAAACAAGAACTGACACTCCCCAATCACAAACAGATGACACAGGGTTAATTTAATAATGATTTTTAGTTCCTGTGACATCATCTGAACCACCCTTGTGCAAGGCAAGCAGTACAAGTCACAGAGCATTTATGTGATTCAACCTTCTGAAGAAATCTGAGTAAACAATTGTATAAACTGCATGAGACAATTCTGCCAGAACCCAAGGGAAAAAAAAAAAGCACCACTGCTAGTGGAGAGGAAGTTTTCTTATATCAACTGCAGCACAATTTTGCATCTCATAAAGCTTATAAGAAAAAAGGTCAAAAAATAGACATGTTGTCCATGAAAAATACTTAAAGATAGGACTGACAGCATGGTTGGTTTACCAACAATTTATAATATGCTCTTAACAGTTTGTATTAAAAAGAAATGCCTATCTGCTGACAGCATCAGGGTTGCAATGGAATAGCAGAACTTTAAAAAAGATAGCTGATAAGGCAGCACATACCATTGCCAAGAGCAGACTCCTTGGTAATAATAATGCATGACCCAACAAATGCCTTCTATGTATTTTAGGACCTACAGAAAATAAGCATACAAAGGAACTTATTCAAGATAAGCAGCAATCAAATGTTCAGGCCATGGAAGAGCAGTAAACAGGAAATTATTTCTTTATCAGCAAAAAACATAGAATCAAGGCAAGATGGTTAAAGTGGAGGAATGTGTCAGCATGTCATGCTATCACAAAATCCATTTAAAACTAAAAGGGAAGTTTCATTGGACAACTTTAGGACCATCTACGTTGTATGGCTTAGAAAGTTGGGCAATTAAGCACCAACATTTGTAAAATATGAGCAGAGTAAGATGAGAATGTTATAGTGGTTGTGCAGCCATACAAGAAAGGCAAAAAAAGAAAAGAGATTGTATGTCATAAGGTTGGAGTGGTGCACATCAAAAATAAGATGAGGGAGTTGAGATTAAGACTAAGATGGTTTAATTATGTGAGAAGAAAACTGATAGAAGCTCCTATGAAGCAAGTGGATGAAATGGAGGAAATTTGTAGCAAAAAAGAAAGACAAAGACCAAAGCAAACTTGGTGGAAAACTTGATATCGATATAATGGCCTTATAGAGGATGTGACCACGAATAGAGATGGTTGGATTATAATTCATGTAGCCAAATTAGTGGAATTAAGGCTTATAACTGTTGTTACTGTATTGTATTAGCAAAAAAACAGAATAATCTTAGAAGTATCCACCTGAAATACTAATTATGAAAGAGAAACAAATGATTTTCATATTCAACAACCAAAGCTATGATTACCTTGTCAGGTCCTGAGGGACTGACTTAGGAATTTAGAGAGTGGAAGGGAGAAAACAGAAAGAATAAGGGAGGAGTAAGGAAGTAGACAGAGAGAATTCAATGGAATAGTGATAATATTTCTCAATGCCATTAACGGAAGGGAGAGAATCCTTATATAGCTGGGATTCTCTCTCACAAGCTGTAACAGATTACAGCTATAGGGAATGTACAAGTTTGAATAGCAGCAACAAACTTTGTACTACTCCCTCAGCAGCTAACTAACTCTTGCCTAACTCGTCCCTCACTTACATTTTATTACAAAATCACCCTTATACCCCCACGGTACATGACATTACCCCGCCCATCAAAACATTTCTTGTCCACAAGAAATATGGAGAAGGCTGGCCACTCGCGGAAACTGGTTCAGAATGTCCGGCAGATACTCCCACGTGTTATCTTCGAAGTGATGATCAGTCCATTTGATGAGGACTTGAGTAATTGGCACACCTTGTCTGTAAATTACTCTTTTATCCAGTATAGCTATAGGTTCCAGGAGAGGAGCTTCAATGTGGGGAAGGTTTGGTAGGATAGAGCTTGCTGGTTGTGCCCCTACTACTTTCTTGAGAAGGGAGACATGAAAAGCTGGGTGTATATTGGATCCCTCAGGTAATTGCAAACAGTAAGCTACTGATCCTATTCTTGCAATCACTGGAAAAGGTTCATAGAACTTTGGATGCAATTTAGAGCTGGGATTGGGAAGTAGTGACCTTAGGTGTCCTGGTTTCAGCTTAAGATACACAACATCACCAACCTGGAATTCTCTTTCACTCCTCCTTTTGTCAGCAAATTGTTTCATCCGATTTTGAGAAGTAGCCAACTCTTCCTTAATCTCCTGCAAAGCTTGCTGTTGTTGCTGTAAGTATACATCTAGGGATGCCACTGTTGAGTGATCAGCCAATGCTAGTAGAAGTGGGGGTTTGTAACCATAAAAGGGCTTCAAATGGGGACCGTTTGATGGCTGAATGGTGGCTGAAATTATACCACCATTGGGCCAGTGGAAGCCATTTGTGCCAGGTCTTGGGTTGAAGGAAACAAACACACCGGAGATACATTTCTAAACACTGATTAACCCTTTCGGTTTGTCCATCAGATTCTGAGTGGTATGCACTAGACATCTTCAGTTTTACTCCCAGCAACCCCATCAATTCCTTCCACAGCCGGCTAGTAAGGATTTTATCTCGGTCAGAAACTATGGCTTTGGGTGTTCCATGCAGTTTTAGTACTTGGTCTAGGAATATTTTGGCAACCTCCGGGGCAGTATATGGATGAATCAGTCCCATAAAGTGCCCATATTTGGTAAAACGATCCACAACTACCATGATGCAGTCTCGACCTTCTGATTTTGGCAATCCTTCTATAAAATCCATTGAAATATCTTCCCATGGCCCCCTAGGAATATTTAGGGGTTGAAGTAATCCAGGTGGCGCTACATTTTCTGGTTTGCACCGCCTACAAGTGTCACACCTAATCACAAACTCCATAACATCCTTCTTGAGTCCTGGCCACCGAAAGAGTTGCTTAACTCGATGATAGGTGTTCACAATACCCGAGTGTCCCCCTAGAGGAGAGGCGTGGAGTGCCTCTATAATTCTCTTTTTTAGAGCTTCCTCTTCCCCAATCACCAACTTCCCTTGGTGTCTAATCATCCCATTACTCAAAGTGTAGCCTGGTTTAGATAAAGGATCCACGGCCAGCTGCTGTAAAAGTTCTCGGGTTTTATCACTTGAGAGATAACTAGCAGCGATTTCTTGGCACCATTCTGGAACAATGGTTGAAATGGCTGTTGTACTTCCCTCTTCAAGACATCTGGATAGAGCATCGGCTGCAAGATTTTCTTTCCCCTTCCTATATTGGATTACATAATTCAAACCCATGAGCTTAGTCATCCCTTTGCGTTGTAGTTGAGTATGCAGCTTTTGTTGTAACAAGAATTTGAGACTCTCATGGTCAGTCTTGATTACAAAGCTTCCTCCCTCAAGATAATGTCGCCATCTTTCCACCGCCATTAGCACTGCCAACAGTTCTTTCTCATATATGCTCAATCCGAGATGTCTTGGAGCAAGAGCTTGACTAAGGAAGGCTATGGGTCTGCCGTCCTGAACCAGGACTGCTCCAACCCCATTGTTGCTGGCGTCAGTTTCTAAAATGAACGGTTTGTTAAAATCAGGTAATCCTAGAGTGGGTACTTCACCCATAGCCTGCTTAAGTTTGCAGAAAGCCTCCTCAGCCGTATCATCCCACTTGAATCCATCTTTCTTCAATAGGTTAGTGAGAGGCCGACTGATTATACCATAACCTTTAACGAACCGGCGATAGTATCCGGTTAACCCTAGGAATCCTCTCAACCCCTTCACATTTTGAGGCCGAGGCCAATTTACCATGGCAGTGACCTTACTTGGATCTGTTCTTACCCCTGAACCGGAAATAATATGCCCAAGATACTCAGCCTGTTGCTTGGCAAAAGTACACTTTGACTCCTTAACATATAGCTTATTGATTCTAAGGACTTCAAAAGTGATTTTCAGGTGGCTTAAGTGTTGTGCAAAGGAGGGACAGTAAATTAGAATGTCATCAAAGAATACTAGGATGAATTTGCGCAAATATGGTTCGAAAATTTTGTTCATTAACGCTTGAAAAGTTGCGGGAGCGTTAGTTAGGCCAAAGGGCATTACAAGGAATTCATAATGCCCTTGATGAGTGGTAAAAGCTGTCTTAGGAATGTTTGTAGGCTGCATCCTAATTTGGTGATAGCCTGATCGGAGATCTAACTTGGTAAAAACTGAAGCATTGGTTAGTTCATCAAGGAGATCTTCCACAATTGGGATGGGAAACTTGTTCTTGATGGTCATAGCATTAAGTTGACGGTAGTCAACACAAAACCTCCATAACCCATCCTTTTTTTTAACAAGCAATACAGGTGATGCAAATGGGCTATGGCTGGTTTGGATAATGGACTTCTTTAGCATATCTGTTATGAGTTTTTCTATCTCAGTCTTTTGTCTGGGTGGGTAACGATATGCTCTTAGGTTTACTGGTTCAGTATTTGGCTTCAGATTAATGGCATGGTCATAGGGTCGCTCGGGAGGTAAGGAACTTGGTTTAGAAAAGAGGTCCTTATAATCAATTAGCAGTATGTTAAGGGAGTCAAGTTCATGTACCTGCCATGGACTATGGGTGGTGTTGCTCAGTGTGCGCGCCCGCTGAAGTTCCTCTCCTTCCTCCCCGAGGGTAACACCCATGGTGGTATGGATAGAAAATAGATGAGCCACCTGTGATAACTTGCTCTTGAGTATCCTTTGTAACCTCTTACCCGAGATAATTTTGCATACTCCCACCTCTGGTTTGCTCGTTAGAATCTTCTTGCTGCCATCTTTCTTGAAAGTCACTTCCATTTTGTTGAAATCGAAACTGATTGGACTGACTCCCTTCATCCAATCCACCCCCAGCACTACATCACAGCCTCCTAGCTTGAGCAACCTCAAATCAGTTGAAAATTTTTCTCCATTCATCTCCCAATGGAAATCCCTACAGGCGGATTGACTCAACACCTTGTTGTCGTTCGCTACTGTGACTGACAATGGCAGTGAAGGACTGACCTTACATCCCAATTTTCTTGCCACAACTTCATCCAAGAAGCTGTGAGTACTCCCACTATCGATGAGGACCATAATCGGATTGCTATTGACCTTTCCTTCAACCTTGATAACCTTACTATGGTTAACCCCCTTCAAAGCATGCAGCGAAATCTCTCCTTGGTCCTCCTTCTCATTTTCCAAAAGTTCTTCTTCTTCCTCCTTGTCCTCGTCTTCCCCTTCCAACAACAGTAGTTGCCTCTTGCACTTGTGGCCTACGAAATATTTGTCTCCACATTTGTAGCATAGGCCAGCTACGCGCCTCTGCTCCATCAGACTTCCTCCTTGGGCGGAAGCGGAGTTATTGGCCGGTAGAGCCAATACACCTCTTCCTTGGAACCCACCTTCTCTGGGTGGCAACCTATTTCCAGCTTGCCAACCTCCCGTGATCACCCCTTTCGCCGAATTCCTTTGTTTCTTGGTCATGGCATCAACGATCATCTCCTGTAACCTTGCACTCTCGACTGCCTGTTTCACCGAGTGCGGTTGCATCATCTTCACCATGGGTCTAACTTCATCCCCTAGACCACTGATGAAGCTCGAGACGTAATACTCCTCGGAAAGCTAAGGATTATGTATCATCATCAGCGATCTAAGCTCCTCGAATTTTTGCTGATATACCCGTATCGTTCCTTCTTGTTTGAGTTTGTTAAACTCTTCGATAATGTCCCGCATGCACTTATCTCCGAACCTTACACACAAATCTTCTACGAACACACTCCAAGGGCTCCCTTCCTTGACCGCGAGCCACCCTTGATACCAAGCATCTCCCGTATCATTCAGGTAAGCTGAAGCCATGGTGACTTTCTGCTGTTCTGGAATTTGGTATAGGGAGAATACTTGTTCGCACCTTCTCGACCACCACCTCGGATTCTCTCCTTCAAATAAAGGAATCTCAAGCTTCAGTGTGGGATAGTTCGGATGGTGTCGATGGGTCGTTACTCCCGATCTTTGTTCCCTTACATTTTCTCCCATTGTGTCCGTATCGAACTCGAACTCCGACGCTCCTCCTGGTCGAGGTTCTACCCCTACTCCTGGAAATATGGGCTCCGTCCGGTCTCGCGGAGGAAATTCAGGAGATAGCCTCAATGGCTGCTATTGAGTGAACATTCGCATGATCATTTGCATTTGTTCCATCATTTGCTCCCGAAAGAAAGAGAGTGTTCTGCTCACGACTCTCCATCCTCCAACGTTCCATTGCCTGGTCGATTCTGGAATCAACTCCCGCTCCAATCGATAGTTCCAGTGATGCCACTCGGTTCTGTACCTCCGCTATGGCTGTCGTCGTCTGTTGTAGCTACGTTTCCATCTGCTTCATTCTTGTCCCGTCTGCCATGGTGGTTGCTCGTCGCCCAAGAAGGATGCTCTGATACCAGAATGTCAGGTCCCGAGGGACTGACTTAGGAATTTAGAGAGTGGAAGGGAGAAAACAGAAAGAATAAGGGAGGAGTAAGGAAGTAGAGAGAGAGAATTCAATGGAATAGTGATAATATTTCTCAATGCCATTAACGGAAGGGAGAGAATCCTTATATAGATGGGATTCTCTCTCACAAGCTGTAACAGATTACAGCTATAGGGAATGTACAAGTTTGAATAGCAGCAACAAACTTTGTACTACTCCCTCAGCAGCTAACTAACTCTTGCCTAACTCGTCCCTCACTTACATTTTATTACAAAATCACCCTTATACCCCCACGATACATGACATACCTTTCCAGTTAAATCAAGTTGCACATTAAGAAAGATAAACTCAGGACATAGTGGACCACAATATGAAGATTATACAACTACCAACTGAATTTCCTTACTGAATGTCTACGAATCTTCTCACGATCATCGTCTGAATTAGCCTCAAACTTTTCAGAGTAGTATCTCTCTTTCCATCCCTCTTCTCCTAGTTTAACCTGACAAAGCAAACAGGAGTTCAGAACAACAGGTTTTAAGCTAGGGTTGGCATCCAGTAAGAATAAGTCATATTGGATCAAATATGCTAAAAAAAAAAAAAAAGCATATTTGGGAAACTAACACTGATATATCACAAATTTTAGGAAAAGCAGAGACAATAAGGACTAAAGTAAAATACTCTAACATAGGTGCAATACACATATTCCACAGGTATCGGATGTACATGTCATCGAACAATGTTGAAATATCTTTTCAGAGGGCTTGCAGCATGCCCATTGCCCAATGGTAATAACTAGCCAAACAAGTCAAATGGGTTTTGTTTCTCTGTTTTTTTAATCACTATCATTTAGTAATTATCAGAACTCTTAACAAACCCTCTTTCCTTGTTTCCTTTTTCTTTAAAAAAAACTTTTGCATCTATCAACTTTGCAGTATATAGCTCTTATTTTCTTTTAAGGATTCCAAAGTTCCTTTCACATTTTTATTTACTGCTGCTGCAAAATGCATTAGAATAGATTTTTTTAATGGTACAAAGGTATTCCCCCCCCCCCCCCCCAGTGTCTTTCAATATTTATCTGAATTTCATTTTGATTACCTTTTCTAACCAAGTTTTATCATTAGGATCAAGAAGAAAGTTCTACAACAGATATCTCCATCTTGACCTCCTTTTATCTTTTCTTTTTCATGAAATGAAAAATATTACTTTATAAGCTTTTATCAGAAGTACGCATTGTGACATAACAGAATATTGACACCTCCAAGACAGTAAGTCTCAAAGAAAATTAGAAAAGGATAGGGCAGGGACACGTACGGTTATAAGTTATATATGAAATTTATATACATGAAAATAATTCACATTCTACGTACTAAACAAAAAGGTGACAATAAAAAGTCCTTGTACACGTTTCATAGAATGCCATTCATGAACAAGTTAATAGTTTATACCTCAAAATTTTCAAATTTAAATAACTAAAGAACGGAGGGCTTCAGATTCATAAATGTTAAGTCTAAATGCTTCTACATTATAAATGACTTTCAATTTCTTTTCCACACTAATAACGCATTGGACTCTCAAAATCTTGCTGTTGTAAGGGCTCCCAAGTTACTTATCTATAAGTTCCAATTCTAACAATTTAAAAATAACAGAACACATAAGGATGAGTGCTCAAGGTGTATTTGAAATTGTCCAATGGGTGTTAGTGTTCAAACATGATATGAAAGCATCTTAACAATGATTTGTCCTGTTTAACTATATTATAATGTTTATAGGTATGCAGTTTATTATTTTTTACATTATTGGTTGGTTTTCGGATAATTTAGGCTTATTTTATACATACTTTTAACTTTTTAAGCAATTTATTCACTTATAGTTATTGTGCTTTCTTTTCTTTTTATTGTGTAGGATCTAATAATCATCAATCCAATCCTTATAAACCTCTTCAACAATCCAAGATGGGACCCCAGTGTTGATAACCTTGAATGAGAATACAAATTAAACTGGAAGCTCACATTTTTGGACCAAATATGAACTAAAAGAAATAGACAAAAAATCCGCACCATTTTTCATTTTTCCATATTCAATTCTGAACTACTCAAACTATTAGAATAATACTACAGGGGAATCTCAACACTTGTAATAAGATTCCCGGTAATGAAGCAACCTTCATTTTCCCTTTTTGCCATCCAACAGGTTCCATGAGTTTGCTGCTAGGAGTAAAATAGGCCAAAACAGACAAGTAAAAGAGATGGATAAGGGAGGGTTGCCTTTAAGTAACCTGGTCAATAACATGATTCCCATCACTGTTTACTTGGTTTATTGAGCTTTGAATCTTCTCAATGCCAGACTGGTAAAATGACAAACATATGGCAAAGAATTTCAATAGATTAGATAAGTTTCCAAAACAGTAAAAAAGGAAAAGGGTCTCCAAAAGATTAACAGAAGATGCTCACATGAGTATGAGAAGCAAAACGAAGGTCCCTTTCTTTCTTCACCTGCAAAAAAGAACAATAACAAATGATATTCTTGTAGCTAAGCCAGGACCAGAGCTAATAAATGAACTACCCCCAAATATAAAGCACTTCACAGTTAAATGAAACTGCTTGATTCAAGTAGTCGTTCACTATTTTGTGGCCCTCTCTTACTTGAGCTCTCCTAAATGTGTGAGAAGTACCTCTATTAACATGGGTTATTTTTCTGACATCTATGTCAACCACTCACCCAGTAAGTATGTGGGTAATTGATCTTGGTATAATAACACTCCCATATTATGCATACATGTTATGTGCAATTTTCTAGTAACTAGTTTTCCTAGAAAATAAATGAAGAATGTGATGAATCTCTTATTATGGGTGATAAGAATATGAAGCAAAATTACTTAAGAAAGAACATGATGAAATATAAATTTATAACCATATTAGAAGAATCCGATGCTTAGAAATGAGAAAGCTTGTAGACATGTGTATACTGTGTTAGCTCATAAAAAGGTTGATCAAAGAATACTTAGTAATTTGAGAAATAATAGCCTCAGTGGATTAGCTATTCTCTAGACTAAATGGTTACCAGACAACTAAAATTCATAGAACCAACCTGTCATGTACCTAGGGTTCAAATTGGAATTTGGAAGGATCCGATAGAATTAAGACCAAGAACGAAGGGATTGGAGGGAGAGTTGCAGAAGAACAGAGAGGGAGAGAGATTAGGGAGAAAGCATAGGGAAAGCTGATTTCAATTATCAATTCAAAAGCATACATTCTCCAACTACCTCAGCCTATTTATAGGCTGTTCCAACCTATCTAATTGAGAAGTACAATTATTATCAGCAACCTAGAGTATGTAGCAATACATGTAACTAACTACTATTATAATGACCATGATAGCCTTGGGGATCCTTGAGGTTGTGACAATTCCTCCCTCCTTCAAAGGGTTCTTGTTCCCAAGAACTTACAACAATTGCGCCGTTGTTTCTTCATCCAATACCAGTGTCATGACCCCAAGGATATGATTGTAATTGGGGGAAAATCCATAGTGTATAAGTTGTAGAGCTAATTGCAGAAGTTTAGAGGTTAGGTAGGAATAACTAACTCTTGTATAAATAGTTAGCAAGGCTGTTAAGAGTAGTTAGTTGGTTGTATTTTCTGTTATTTCCTTCAATTGTAAGCCTATAAAGAGGCTGACATAGTTAGAGAAATGCATGATTTGAATAACAATTGAACTCCATTTCCCTCTCTCAATTCTCCTAGCTTTCCCTCGGTTTTCTCTCTTCTACCACCATTCTTTCTGTTCTCTCCTCTCTTTCCCTCCTTTTCTGTTCTCTCTTCCTCTAATTCTTACCAATCTACTTCCTAAACCCTAGCCAAACCCTAGGGTCATAACATTTTCCTCGGCGACGACTTTCTTTGTCGTTTCTCGGAATTAGAAGGCGACTTTAATAGCTGAATTCAGCAACATAAGGCCACGAAATTGATCGAGCGGTGACTTGTGTGATTCCGTGCAACAAAGGTGATTTTGTGCAACAAATTCCGAAGGTTGATTTTCGAAAATGGAAGGCTGTTGCGATCGAAAGCAAAGCCTTCAACGATTGAGATCACTGTTTAGAGGCAATTTTCGCAAGTGGCAATTTAAGCGGTCTTGTCCAGAAGCGAATTCCACAAGCAGTATCAGCAGAGCTCGACGAATCATAGAAGCAAGTTCCAAAGTTGATTCAAGAGATTTCCGAACGGTTGGATTTCAATTGTCGAAATTGATAGCGGTGAGTGTCGGCTCGGATCTGAAGGAGAAGTAGTTGGATTGGCTCGGCTCGACTAGGATTCTGGTGATTTTGTTCGGAATTGAGGACGAGCAAGCCAGGCGATTCAAGGAGCAGCGAATTTCGAAGAATTGAAGCAGGGCATTGAGCGAATCAAGAATTGAGGAGAATTCCAATCAGAGGTCGATGATTGGGTAAGTGGATGCAGGCTTGGGCAATTACCATAAGAATCCAAGCGATGCTGGAATCCGCAATGAATCAAATATAGAACGGGAGGATCGTGATCTGCATGCGGCCATAGGCTATTGCTCTCAGTGACGAAATCAAATCAGGTAAGGAGGAGTTACGCAGCGGAAGTTGCTTTCAAAAGCAAAACGTGGGACGGTGATTGGGTGCTGACTCCGCTGGGGCTAGCCTTAAATCAGTTTGATTGTAGCAAACTCGCTACATGTGATTGAGGCGAAAGGCAGGAGCGGTCGGGAGCGGAAATTTAGATTTCAGTTGCTACTTGTGAGTAGGCGAACTTGAAAGCCACACAAATTCGAACCTTGGTTGCTGAAGTGAGGTTGAGGCAAGAAGGAAGGTGCAGCCACTGCGTGTGACTTCGACTGTTGTTCCAAAGCAATTGGATCTTGGTCACTTCATGTGACCGAGTTGTGAAGGAAGGCGCGGTCAGACACGATCCATAAGGGAATTCTGAGCAGCTGAATGAGGGTGAGTCTCCTAGGCGACTACTGTGAAGTGATTTCAGACGGAATTTCGGTGACTTGAAAAAGTGAGAGTCGGTGATTCACAAGAAGTTGCAACGAGAGCCAATCAAACTCCTAAGAAGCTGAAATTTGGAAGGTGATAGTCCTTAGCTACTCCATCGTAACTAAGGCGGTGGTTTAGGGTGAGTTGGAAACAAAAAGTAGGCTGACTTGAAGGCCAAACAAACTGATCAGATTTCAGAAATTGATTTGGAGGCCATTCAGCAACAGCTAAAAAGATGATTCAGATATAGGCTACTGCTAGGGCAATGTCTGAAGCGGATTAAGGTTGCTGAATTGGAAGCAGCAATTACATTGGGTTGCTGATTTTTAGTACCGGAATAAATTTTCAAAGAAATCCTTAGAAGCTGAGCAAGAGGTTGTTACAGTAGTGAATTTTCAAGGAATTGGATGGAGGAGATGGTTGATGGACTATGTGCTGCAACAATGGGAGGGGAGGTTAGGTGGACTGACTTTGCTAAAGATCTGTGTGACCAATTTGGGGAGAAGAACATGATTGATGTGATTGAGAAATTCAACAAGCTTAAGCAGGAAGGATCAATGACTGAATATCAAGAGAGGTTTGAAGAATTAGGGGCATTGATGTGGAGCTTTCAGCTAACCTTGTCAGAACATTACTTTGTATCAAGATTCATTAATGGTCTTGACGATGCGTTAAGGCTCAGTGTGAAAATGTTCTACCCTATTACAATGGAACAAGCGGCGAAGAAAGCGAGGCTGCAAGAATTGGCACTAGAAGCCATTTGTAGAAAGTATGGATTGCCACCGGAAAGTTATCGTAAGAGCAACTCGCAAGTTTGTAAAGGACCATATGTAGCTAAAGGAGCTATAACGGAAAAATTCGGGCTGGAACTACTCAACGACAGTTCTAAGGAAGCTGATACTGAAGTTGTTGAAAGGAAACATGCAATCGATGAAGACTTAGACCAAAGGCAAAAACTGAAGGCTAAAGGCAAGAATGATTCTGAGGAAGCAAATTCTAAGAGAATGGCTTCCTTGCCTTTAGTTTTGGAAAAGACGGAGGGGTCACAGGTTAAGATAATTCTAGCCGAAGAAAACTCCCCTGTTGTTGTGAATAATTTGATATCGGGCACTATGACAGTATTGCTGCCATGTTACTTGGTCTAGACAAGATTTGGAAGGTGAAGGAAGAGAAGGGTGCTGTCATTTGGATGGGGAAGGGTGCTTCCATATGGTTCGGGAGCTTTGATATTGTGGAAGAGGAGGTTGCTGCCATTTGGTTCGGGAGATTTGACATTGGAGAATGAAGCCTTGATATGGTAATTCTCTTAGTCTACACTCCATTTGTGCAGGAAAAATAAAAGCAACAGAATTTAAGGGAAGACGGGACAAAGCTTAGAAGTAGGAGCGCCAGGAAAAAAAGGAGAAGAATAAATTAGATTGTTAAGCCCGGTATTGGATGAAGAACAGGTTAACAATTGTCAATTCTTGGGGACAAGAATTGTTTGAAGGGGTGAGGATTGTCATGACCCTGAGGATATGATTGTAATTGGGGGGAAATCCATAGTGTATAAGTTGTAGAGCTAATTGTAGAAGTTTAGAGGTTAGGTGGGAATAACTAACTCTTGTATAAACAGTTAGCAAGGCTGTTAGAGTAGTTAGTTGGTTGTATTTTCTGTTATTTCCTTCAATTGTAAACTTATAAAGAGGCTGGCATAGTTAGAGAAATGCATGATTTGATTAACAATTGAATTCCATTTCCCTCTCTCAATTCTCCTAGCTTTCCCTCGGTTTTCTCTCTTCTCCCACCATTCTTTCTTTCCCTCCTTTTCTGTTCTCTCTTCCTCTAATTCTTACCAGTCTACTTCCTAAACCCTAGCCAAACCCTAGGGTCGGAACAACCAGCTCTCTTGATCTAGTTTATTCCTTTTTCTTTCTTTCTCCATCTAGGCCTATCCCTCTTTGCCCTTATGTTCTCTACAACTGGAACAAAACCCCAGGTTGTTACCTCAGCTCGAACAATTGCAGTCAAGGCTACATCTACCTCAAAGGTGTAATAGACCATTTCCCTTCGGTTTGCAATAACTACCCAATTACGACTGCTGGTACTTGTAGTCTGAGGATCCTATATGATGCCAAAACCTGTCAATATATCCACATCAATTGCCTTTAATGAATTTAGCTGCTCCTTGTCATAGGTAGCAGTTGAAACTTGCTACCCTAAAGCCTTCAAATGATGATTGTAACATCCCGCATCGAGCGATAGGAAAGACCGGAACAACTTACCCTGATGGGCTTACGCGAACTTCCCAGGGGGTCACCTATCCTTGAGCTACCCTGGCTCAAGCACGCTTAACCCCGGAGTTCTTTGCCTACATTCAGTCCAAAAGGTATCTAGCTGGTGTTATTTCTTTTCTTATACTATCCTCGATATATACTAATCTCTCTGGGCTCTCGGGGAATTACAATGATCATTTTGAAATTCATCCATCCGATCGGTTACCACATATGTCCTCCTCTTGTCATCCTTTTCAAAAATGATAGCAACACAGTGACACTATTTAGGATTAGCAAGACTTCTTCCTACTGGTGTTGTCTTCACCTTATCGTTAGCTAAGGAGTCCTCAACATTATCCAAAACCAAAGGCAATGGAACAGTGTCCTTAGGAACTCCACTATCAATTCCATTTCTGACAGAATTTTGATCCGGGACACCACCCAATCCTTCAGTCCATGCACTAGTCACCAAGGGTAACGGGTGGCCTTGGCTTCCTCGATCACTTCATCAAATAATTCCCCATTTTCCTCCTGCAGCCTTTCGGTAGTTGCCTCTTGAGGTGTTATTTATGCTTCTAACTTCTCAATCACAACAGTGAAATTCCTCTCCAATTCCAGAAATTCCTTGTTGCCTCTTGTTATTATCCGATTGACTACATCATTCAACTCTAGTTTTGGGCTTCCGTGATTATCATTTGGAACATCCCCATCAAGAACTTCTTTTCCAAAAGGAATCGGGGTGTTCCTTTAATTCTCCTTTTGCCCAAACGCCTTGAATCAAACCTCCGAAACTACTGTTGCTGCTGCCATCGCCAGCACTGTCATTACAATCACATTCCTCGTCAATTCTGCTTAAAGCAAAACACTTCCTCTACCCAAAATTGGAGGTCATCAGTGAATCAATTTTTTGCCATCTTAACTGCTCATTCGGCTGCTCTATTTTAAGGAACTCTTCTTGGTTAAAACTTTTGCGATCATCATTTGAAACATTTCTACTTGGTTTATCAAAGAATTCAGCGAGAAAGCTAACTTGATACATTTTAGATAGCGTCAGCCAAAAATTCTGTATTTCTTCACGTATAACATTGTCAATCTCCTCACATATTCTGTTGACCTGATTATCTAAGTTCCTTTCCCATGTCTGATGCTTCAAGCCAAACTCCTCATGATTTTTGTTGTATCCAACAGAGAATGTAACATTCTTTTGCTGCAATTGAGAATCCATTTGTTTCATGTGTGCACTGCTTTTCATGGCCGATTTTTCACAAAACAGTATACTTCGAAGTCCAAGTAGCAGGAGTTCTATACATGATGAATCCCCCCTTTCGTAAGCTATTTTGCTCTAAATTAGAATTGCCTCGACATAATCAGTGATCTTCGATTTTCCAGCAAAATGAGCTGCCTATTGGTAATAGATCCAATTCCACCTCTAGGCTCGCCTGCTGCAACAATCTCCTATACTTGCCACAAAGAGCCCCCCACTCTTCTTTACCCCTTCAATTCGAACAAGGTTAACCAGATTTCAAACTGGAATATTTTCCCCCTTTACTCACAACCCAGACTTCAATTGAAATCACTGCCTGCGAAAAAGAACCTGAATCACGACTGCAGCAGCTGAAGTCCGCCGATTTCGTCACTGCTATGAGAACAGTCTTTGATCCCTTTACAAATAGATTAGAACCAATTGGCCACGTCACCTTTAATTATCAGCTTACACACCTCGTGTGTCAGAATCAATTTCAAGATTTACCCAGAAAATTCCTTGTTGCTTCTCTGTCTCCAACGCTGAATTCTTTGGAATTGTTGGAATTGCACCAGAAGAATAAACCAAAGGCTAAGGAATTGCCCTAAGAGTCGCCAAAACAAGTTTCTGATTGGCCTCCGAGATTCACTCGCTCCTTCACCTTCAAATTCAAACGAGAGGTGATCAAAATTACTGTACCGCCAAAGCTACCTGGCTTTGTTTCACCGCCACGATAGCTAGACTTTGAAAGTTCTTGTGATATAATTGGCTCAACTCAGCCTCTTACAAATCGCCCGCTCAGTGACACCTTTCGATTCAAAATCACCTAGGTTGTTCGTCTGCAATTTTTAACCAATGCTAACTAAATTTCACAACCTAGCCTCACAGCTGACTTCGCCTTCACATGCTGATTAATAGCTTCAGTTGAATCGGCGGTCAGAGTCGTTGCTAGGAGATCACCTCTAGCACCGCCTCGCCAAGGAATTGGCAACCTCCAGATCTAATCGCTCACTCTGTCACTTGCAAGTTGAAATGATATGCGGTCATCAGGCCCCATGCCTTCTTCATTTGGCTTCGTTACCTTCCTTCAAAGTCGTCTCAATCAGTTCCGAGGAACACCTCGCTTGGTGACGATCTGTCCTTGGTTCCTTAGGAATCAAATCAAACTTGTTGGCCGATCGGTTCTGTTGAAACTCCTCAACAGTTCGCTTGTATCACTGGAATTTCACACTGCGAACTGATTGACTCTCTTCGCCAAATTGTTGTATTTGCCTCAATTCACTACTAAAATCGAAGGATTCACAGCCGAGAAACGATGCTCTGATACCAATTTGTCGTGTACCTAGGTTTTACCTAGGGTCCGAATTGGAATTTGGAAGGATCCAATAGAATTAAGACCAAGAACAAAGGGATTGGAGGGAGAATTGGACAGAAATGAGGGAGAGTTGTAGAAGAACAGAGAGGGAGGGAGATTAGGGAGAAAGTAGAGGGAAAGTTGATTTCAATTATCAATTCAAAAGCATACATTCTCTAACTACCTTAGCCAATTTATAGGCTGTTCCAACCTATCTAATTGAGAAGTACAATTATTATCAGCAACCTAGAGTACAATATAGCAATACATGTAACTAACTACTATTATAATGACCATGATAGCCTTGGGGATCCTTGGGGTTGTGACACAACCCCACCTAGTGGAATTAAGGCTTTGGATTGTTGGTGTTGATAAATGGTTACTGATCCAGTTTATCAGTAACTTGCTCAGAGAACTCTTGTAATGCCAAATGATTTGGCCATCCATCACTGATGTCCTTGTAAACTTCCAGAGTATTGGGTCAGCGTTCTTTGGGATTTTTTTTTTTTTTTCTGTAGCAGAGATCAGCTTTATTTCATATGAATCTCGACAGAATTGCCCTTCCGAACAGAAGTTGTAACAAAAACAACTTGATGTCATCACAGATACCTGGCATGCATCAACTCCTTCAGATAATAAAACCCAATTTTAATTGAGCAATGTTTCTGTCGGGTAGCATTTCCTACTTATCCCCAGGATTCAACTCAAACTTGATAGATTATGAGTACATCCAAGTAAAAAGGCCACAGTGTTGGTATAGAACTCTGAACTCTTCAAGGACTGCCCATTGACAACATGGAGCAAAATAATGACATCTAAGCCAAGCCAATCTTTTTTATTTATCTATTTGCTTAGCCAGTGGCTGCTGATATATAATCCAATGGTTGGATTTTGTATAGGAATGGTTAACTAAATTCTATTTGGTTTTCATGTTACAGAAACCCCTCCAGCAATGAAGCTTTTTGGTGGTGTCACGAGAGGGACCATGGGTTACAGTATTTTTTAATTTTTTACTTTTACTGCTGTAATTGCTGTTATAGTTAGTTAGTTACTAGCCATGGGCTGCCATGTGCAAGAGGTTAGGGGTAGAGGCAGGTTGTTACAACCGTGTAGGGGTTGTAGGGGGAATCTTCCCCTTCAACGCCTTGTATAAACTTCTCAATCCCCTCATGAATGGATTATTGAAATATTGAAAAGAAATTCTAATCTCTATCTCTCCCATCTTCTCTCCCTTTCTCTTTTATTCTTTACTCTTTTCCTCTCCTCTTCATTATCCTTCTCTATTCTCTATTCTTGCAAGTGGCTTCCTAATTCAAACTGGATTAGGAAGAAGAACTTCGTCAGGCTTAAGTCATGACAGATCGGTATCAGAGCAACAATTCTCGGTCGAAGCTCTGTTTGGGACTGGATGGATGACAGAGAGAACCCGCATGAAGAATTTTGAGTCGCAGCTGCAATAAGTCAGCTAGACTATGATGGAATTCCAAAACAGAGTTGATCAACTGGAGATCAATACCACCCGGAATCATGAAACGATCATGGCAATGGATCGCAAGATGAAGAGTTCGATTGAAGGGCTGGAGCGGAGGTTGGATGGATCACTCGCGTGGATGCGAGAAGAAATGGGGCCCCAAATACAACAATTCATGGTGACGTTTACTTGTTGGTATTCAGTAAAGGTCTTTCCTAATTTTTCCCCTGGAGAGAGGACTGAACCAATTTTACAGGGGAATAGGATGAATAGGGTGAACGGAACCTTTGAAATTGAGGTAGATCCAGAGGAGGAATTAGAAGGGATGATGGACATAGGAAGGAGCAATCAAACCAATCCCCATCATCCGGGGTTTCCCATGCCCCGAATGGAGATTCCTGTGTTTGAGGGAATTAATCCCAAGTGGTGGTTGAGGAAGTGTGAGAGAATGTTCAATTGGTATAACATCCCGAGGGTGCAGAGTATCCTTAGCCATTGCATACTTCAATGAAGTAGTGGATGCATGGTTTCAAGGGTGCCTCGTAGTGAGAGAAGACTATACTTGGGAGGAATTCTCTAAAAAACTATGTGAGCGTGTTGGGGAAAGGAGTATGATGGACGTTATAGAAGAATTCAACAAGCTCAGATAGATTGGGGATGTAGGAGCCTACTTACGGAGGTTTGAAGAGTAGAGATCCCTTTTGATCAACCATAATCCCCCACCCCTCGGAAGCTACTTTGTGTTAAGCTTCATGAGTGGACTTAGTGAGGAGCTTCGACCCATGGTTAAAATGATGAGGCCCTGAACAGTGGAGCAGGCATCTGAGAGTGCTCGGCTATGAGAGATGGTTGTGAAAGCTTTAATGAAGAAGCAAAGACTGCAATAGAAGGGGATGGTTCTAGGGACATCCAATTTAGGAGGAAGGAGCTATAACTGGGATATGGTGAAGGGGAATAATGGGGTGGAAAACGTGGTTGGATCAAGTTCAACCCCATATGGAGGAAAACTAATTGAGCAAAGGAGACTAGCTAGTCTTTGCTACCGATGTGGGGATAAAAATCATCTTGGACATCAATGCAAGAGACAAATCTTACTGTTGGAAAGTGAGGATGAAGAAGTATAGGAGGATGCAAAGGAGGGAGACTGCGAAGAGATTGGAGAGGAGGACAATGGAGAGATCTTAATTCATGCCTTGAAAGGAGTAGTCAACAATAAAATCTTTAAGGTAGAGGGTCAAGTTAAGGGCTGCAACCTTATGATCCTAATTGGTAGTAGGAGCACCCACAACTTTCTTGATGAGAGCACTACCAAAAGATGTCAACTCACGAGAACACCACCCTTGAGTGTGACAATGGCCAATGGGAACTGGGTGGTAAGCAAATAGCCTGCAATGGCTTTTGTTGGGAAATGCAGGGGGAAAGGTTTGAGGCAGATCTAAGACTACTACAGTTGGGGGGTTGTGATGTAGTTCTTGGAGTAGATTGGATGAAGGGGTTAAGTCCCATTAGTTTTGATTCTAATCGAATGGAAATCATATTTGCGAGAGAAGGAAGGAAGATGACGTTAACAAGGGGAAAAGAAGTTGGAACATGCAAAATGATCACTGGGAAAGGTTGCGGAGGGCATTCAAGGGCAAGTGGAATCAGCTAGCACAACTATTCTCTATTGTGGCCATAGAGGAGGGCCATGGCAACAAGGAAGTACAAGGAGAATTCTACCTGATAGTCAGCATGCCCCAGGGAATGCATGATTAGGTACACCATTTAGATTTCATTAATAAATTGTTGGAAGAGTCTAAGGATCTTTTTATTGAACCCACAACCCTCACTCCTACCAGAATGTTTGACTATGCTATTAACCTAAAGCCTAATATTGAGCCTATCAACATTAGATCCTACTGTTTAACCCCAATCCAAAAGACTCAGATTGAGAAAATGGTTGGGAAAATGTTATAACAATCTATCATTAGACCTACCCAAAGCCCTTTTGCTTCTCTAGTCCTATTAGTCAAGAAAAAAAGATGGATCATGGCAGTTTTGTGTGGATTATCACCAACTTAATGCCATGATCATCAAGGATAAATTCCCCATACCCCTTGTGGAAGACCTTATGGACGAGCTACACCATGCCAAATTCTTTTCTAAGCTTGACCTACGCTCGGGCTATCACTAAATCAGAATGAAGCTCGGGGATATACATAAGATAGTCTTTAGAACACACCATGGGCATTTTGAATTTTTGGTAATGCTATTTGGGGTTACCAATGCCCCAACCACTTTTCAGTCCCTTATAAACAAAATTTTTTAACCCTATCTTCGAAAATTTATACTTGTATTCTTTGATGATATACTTATCTATAGCCCTACCTTTGAACAATATTTGGCTCACCTAAGGACCATCTTTGAGATCCTCAAGTCTAACCAACTTTTTATTAAGAAGTCTAAGTGTGCTTTTGGTCAAGGGTAGATGGAGTATTTGGGGCATATCATATCAAGGGATGGGATTAGTACAGACCCAAGAAAAGTAGAGGCCATGGTGTCTTGGGCAAGACCTACCACGGTGAAGGCTTTAAGGGGATTTCTAGGGTTAACCGAGTACTACCGCCGGTTTGTGAGGGGCTATGGGGTCATCAACAAATCCCTAACAGATATTTTTTAAGGGGGGATTTCAGTTGGGGATTAGAAGTAGAGGCAACTTTTGAGAAGCTAAAAGGGGATATGAGCAGGGTTCATGTCCTAGGGCTGCCTGATTTTAGCAAGCCCTTTGTTTTGGAAACAAATGCATGTGGGACAGGTATTGGGGCAATGTTAATGCAGGAAGGAAGACCATTGGCATTCCTAAGCCAGGTCTTGAGCCCTAAACACATGGGGCTCAGCATATATGAGAAGGAATTTATAGCTGTTTTGATGGCAGTTGACAAGTGGAGGCATTATTTGGAAAGGGGTAGGTTTATAATCAAAACAAATCATGAAAGTTTGAAGTTTTTGTTACAACAGAAACTACAAACTCGTTTGCAAAAGAAGGGAATAGCCAAATTGATGGGTTTGAATTATACCATACAATATAGAAAGTGCAAGGAGAATATAACAACTGATGCTCTCTCCAGGTGCCATGAAGAAGGCAATTCAACAGCTATAAATATGGTGGTCCTTGAGTGGTACCAAGAGGTGGTAAACAACTATGAAGATGATGAGAAGGTAAAGGAGCTGTTGGAAAGATTGGTTGTGGGGGTCAATGAGGCTAATGGATATACTTTGGTGGGGGGTATGTTGAGATATTAGGGAAGAATGGCAATTGGAACCAATGTAGATCTCAAGAGGAAGATAATGCAAGCCCTACACGAGTCTCCCTTGGGAGGGCACTCAAGAGTTCAAAATACCTATCTGCAAATTAGGCAATTATTTCATTGGCCTAGAATGAAGATAGAAGTTAAGGAATTTGTGCTAGCTTGTGACACCTGCAAGAGGTGTAAGTTTGAAACAGTGCCTTACCCAGGGCTATTGCAACCTCTACCTATCCCCAACCAAGCATGGTCTAGTGCGTCCATAGACTTTGTAGAGGGGTTGCCAAAATCAGAGGGTAAGGATAGTATATTGGTGGTGGTGGACCAACTAAGTAAGTTTGCTCACTTTATAGGTTGACTCATCCTTATACAACTCAAGAGATGGCTAGAGCCTTCTTGGATCAAGTGGTGAAACTACATGGGACCCCCCCAAGTCCATCTCAGATCGGGATAGGATCTTCACTAGTTTGATGTGGCAGGAGCTTATGAAGGCTATGGGGACCAAATTAAACATATTCACAACCTATCATCCCCAATCTGATGGGCAAACCGAAGGGGTGAACCAAATCCTAGAGACCTACTTAAGGTATATTTGCTTTCTACAACTGAAATGGTGGCATAGGTGGTTGTTTTTGGCTCAATGGTGGTATAACACTAATCGCAAGATCTCGCTTAAAATGTCCCCATTTGAGGCCCTCTTCGGGTACAAACCACCTGTTCTGCTTGTTGTGGGGGGAGGAACTAATGTGACAACAGTTGAAGAATAGAATGAAACAATTCGTTGATAGAAGAAGAAGTGAGAATGAAATTGCAGTTGGGGAAGAGGTGTATTTGAGACTGAGGTACCCTCATTTAAGGTCCATTACTCAAGGGAAAGTGTCTAAACTTAGCCCTAAGTATTATGGATTATTTCCCATTATGGTTAAGGTGGGAAGGGTAGCATATCGTCTACAGCTCCCAGAAGAATCACAAATCCACCCTATATTGCATGTTTCCCTCTTAAAGAGGTTAGTGGGCGCAAAACTAGTGAGTGTTACACTACCTATTCTTCCTAAAGAGGTCAACCAAAAGGTGGAACCTGAGGCCATACTAGAGAGAAGGGTGATATACAAGCAAGAGGCTTCTCTTATTTAGGTCTTGGTGAAATGGCAGCACAACTCAACAGATAGCAGTACTTGGGAGTACCTACCTGACCTGCTCAAGCAATTTCCGAGGTCTGCCAGCCCCAGCATTTCTTGAGGACGAGATATTGGTAAAGGAGGGAAAAATTGTCACGAGAGGGACCATGGGTTACAATATTTTCAATTTTTTACTTTTACTGTTGTAATTGCTGCTATAGTTAGTTAGTTACTAGCCATGGGCTACCAGTTGTCTAATGCTACAGAATCTATAGTTGTTGTTCATTGTACAACAACTATAGAATCTGAGGTTTATGTGTCTCCAAGAGCCCTCACTTTTCTAATGACAAAGGTTAAAAAAATAAACCAAGGGCAATGTTCTTGTTAGTGAACATGGTTGTCGAGCAAATTTGGTTTGAATGGGTCAAATTTCCAGAAATAATGTAGAAAAAAATAAAGTTCTTTCAAATTCCACATGCAAATATATATATATATATATCAGAACCGGTTTCAATCAAAGCAGAACATGGTGCATAAATTCTCCAGAAACCTGACTACGTTTTCTGAAAATTGCACTCTCATGAGAACCGACAGCTTGTACAAAGTGCTCCACACGTTCCAAATTTACCTACAAATTAAGCAAATAAAGAGTCACAATAGAACGTAATTTGAGAAGTAAATGTATGCTGCTGCTGTGTTATGGGACAGCAAGTAGATCAGTCAGATTCAGTCAAAGTGCATCCATTTAATGGCAGAGTCCACAAACGGTTTGCTCATGGAAAGAATAAGGCTTAGGGCAGGGCTAAGTGTCCTAATATTATGTTTAAAATATTCAGCTATGTTCTGTTTTCTTTTGTCAGTTTATTTTCTCTCTTTTTCTGTTGGTTACGTCAGTTATTAGTATTTCAATTTGTCTAGATCTGCTATTCTCTAGGAAGCAGTTCCTAGTTCTAAGATGGCAGTTATTTCTTCTAAGATAGCAGTTATTCCTCAACTTTCCTGTAAGTATATATATGCAGTTCAGAGGGGAGCAAACATTTTTATGCAGTAATTTTAAAAAAAAAATTGAGTACATACTCAAGGATATCATTGGGTTCTCTTGTGATGAGCCCAAAGTTTCAAGTCAAAATAGGTCAGAAAGGGAGAAGATCACAGAAGCATTCAGCAACTTCTTTTTCTGATTATTCTGTTTCAGGACCTATAACCAGATCTAGGGCTAGGGAACATACCATGCTGTCTCGCTGAAAGTTCTCAAGATTCACAAACAAGAACCCAAAGTTAAAAAGAGGAAGTAACTCAGGGCCTTTATTCTGATTACTGTATACGGAAGGGTAAGAAAATTCATTAAAGAGCACCAAAGCGGACTCAAGTACGCACCATGTACAAGTAAAAGCCAAGACCAAAAGAACAACCCGCTTGATAGTTCACATTGACTACCAAGTCAAGCAATGATGCAAGGAATAATTCGCCTTGAAATCCCCTGCTGAATAACAAACCTTAGGGACTGGAAGGTCATGGGCTCAAGTTGTAGAAACAGTCTCTTTGCACAAAAAGGGTAAGGCTGTGTACAAAACTGAACCTCCCTTGATCCTCATAAAGAGGTGATCTCCATGCATTAGGGACACCCTTTAGGAATTTTAAGTTTTTGTTCCTACTTCAATTTAAATTCTAAATTTATTTCTTACTTTTATTTGGATTATTGATTATTGAATGCATAATTTGGATTTTTCATTTCTTGATTCTTCCTCTCTTTTCTAATTCTTCTTCTTTTTTTTTTTTTTTCCTTTTTCTTCCGTCAAACCTCCTCCCCTTATTGTTATTTCTTCTCCTTCTACTCTCCGTTTTCTCCTTCTCCTCCTCCTATACATGCTTTATCAATTTTGGTATCAGATCAAACTCCAATCTGCCACAGCCAATGCAATTCCACATAAATGCAGAACCATCTCCTTGCATACCCCACCCTGCTCACTTGCCACAAATCTTCACTAAACCAGCATGATCAAAAGGCTGAGAAAAGCTCTGCATTGACAGGCACCATTTCTTTGTTAGACACAAACATAGCAGAACATCTTCTAGCAATTTCTTGATGCCATAATTATCACCTAGCAGTCAAGCTACTGCTAGAGGATTTGATTGAATCCCATTTTCTCATCGTGGTTGAGATATTGATACCTTAATGATCTGTTTAAGAAATATCTACTGTTCCCATCTGGGATAGTTCAAGTTATAGTATCACTTCAATACTCTGGAGGAGAGTTATACTCAACTAGGGCAAATGATGGAGATCAAGAATTTTAATTTGTAAGAAAATAATTATGGGAGAAAAACCTAAGAGAAGCTTAGAAAGAGAGAAATTTATATTATCTTACAAACTAATAGATTGTACACTATATATACAAATACTAAATGGACAATGGGTCATGACATAAGCCATGACATAACCCATGACATAATGCTAATCCTAAGTGTAATATACAAACATAACAATTATCTCTATATACAACTCAACATAATTATTCAGAACTTCATAATTTTAGTTGAGAAAAGTTTTAGCAATATAGGGATTTTGGAGTATTAGGAATTTGAAGTTGTTGCTCCTACTTTATTTTGAACTCTAAGTTTAATTAGCATAAATAATTTGGAAATTTTGATTATTTCAATAAATAATTGGAATTATTCTTTCTCGATTCAAATAAATAATTTGGATTCATCTTTTTCAATTCTTCCTATCCTCTTCTACTTAATGTTTTTCTTCTTCCTACATTCATCTTGTTCTGCTGATTTATTACTAAATAAATGGTCGAAAAAGTTATGTCTGGAAGTTAAGAGAGCATAGCACAATTAAAAATACGGGGAACTATTCATACAAGAAAACAAATAATTTAGAATAATGTTCTATAGAAAATAAAAAATGAAGTTTGAGCACATGCTGTGAGACTAGATAATAAAATTGATAAGATGAAATGGCCATAAAAATTTTAGTTGATATACCTCAAATGAATTAGTCAGATAGCCACACAATTAAAAATATGGGGAACTATTCATACAAGAAAACAAATAATTTAGAACGAATGTTCTATAGAAAATAAAAAATGAAGTTTGAGCACATGCTGTCATGCCAGGACTTAACATGTGTGAGACTAGATAATAAAATTGATAAGATGAAATGGCCATAAAAATTTTAGTTGATATACCTCAAATGAATTAGTCAGATAGCCGCCCATTTTAACAAATTCCTTCTTGTAGACAACCATTATTAGATCGATGGCCCCCTATTACCAAAAGGGACACATTTAGCCAACACTACTAAATTAAAAGAATACAACAAAATTGCAGAGTAGACAAAGTAAAATCAATATTAACTAAAAATAAATAAATTTCACAAATAGCAATACCCCTATTACTCTTGTAGTAGATCAACTGGATTTAGCCAGTGTTAACAATGCGCACCTGAGATATCTCCAAAGACGGCACATGAGGTAGAAAGTCATTTCCAACAAACATACACATGAAGACAAAATCATCAATTAGGCGTTCCAAATCTGCTGTTACTGTTGGATCTGGTATTCTCAACTCATATGCTAGATAGTCCCTGAGTACCCATACATGGAGAAACTGAAACAGAGCAGTAAAGAACAAAAGTTCACCACAGTTACAAAATTAAAATAAAAATCCGTAACTTATGGTCTGAGCAAATATTCGCCAGATCTACCCTCACATAACATGCACATGGGATATATATTAATATGAGCATTAGGGTACCATCTCTCATGATAAAGGCTTTATAGGATAAGGATTAATTTGCCAAATCATCCCCAAACTTGGACAGACATATTTTCATACTACATTTATCTATAAAATTGAAAAAAATGACAGTGATGTAATATAAAACATAAGAGCATAATAATATATAAATATCCACTATTGTTATAAAATTAACATCCAATTTAATACTCTTATTTTTAAAATTACAAATTATGTTATTATAACAACGTATATACTTCTTTTATAATGTCTTATTGATCATGATAATGCTATAATTATCATTTGCGACTATAATTATATGATAAAAAGTATATTATTTATTTGATACTATTACATTATATGTTTAAAACAATAACATTATGATAACACTTCCTCCTAATTTATGTCATGTACCTAGGGTTAACCTAGTGTTTAGAATGGAACTTGGGAGAAATCGGGGGAGATAGATCAGCAAGATAGGGAGAATTAGCAAAAGGAGAGGGATAATAGACAGAATTGAGAGGGAAGAATAGAGAAATCAAAAAGGAAATTGAGAGAATTGATGAGAGGGAAGCCTGAAATTCAAATATCATTCCACACAGATTCTCTAACTACTCGAGCCTATTTATAGGCTATTCTCTCCTTTCAGTTACAATATAACTGAAAGGTACAAACAAGGGAAGCAGCAAGTACAATAACTAACTAATACATGTAATATACTATGCCTAATATACCCTTGGGGTCGTGACAATTCCCCCTTCCTTGAGAGGTTTCTTGGCCTCAAGAAACTACAACACTTGGCCACTGTTCCTCATCCAATCCCCGCTTGCTCTTCTTCTTTTCCTTCCTCTAGTCCTTCCAAATATAATAGCTGTTTTCTGCACTGGTGGCCTGGGCTAAATTTTTCTCCACAGCAGTAACACAGCCCTAACTGTCTCTTTTGTTCCACCAAAAGAGATTTGGCTGAATTAGGGTTAGTATAAACCCTAGGCTGCAGATTTCCTTGGTGCATTCCTGAGGTTGTAGTCCAAGGATTGCCTTCCAACTGCAGACAGTTTGCAGGATAAATTTTGGTTAGGAGCTGGTGCTTTCTAAAAATTGCTTCCAATGCTAATTCTAGTAGCCTAGCTTTCTCAGCAGCTTGCTTGACCATAGCAGGCTGCATCATCTTCACTGCTGGCCTCAACTCCTTTTTTAGGCCACTAATAAAGCTAGATATGAAGTAGGACTCATTCAAAGTCGGATGATAAATGATCATCAACGACTTTAATGCTTCAAATTTGACCAAATAGTCCACGACAAAGCCTTCTTGTCGCAACTTGTTGAATTCTTCGACCACGTCTGTGTCATGACCCAAGGAACATTAAAGGAGTAATATAGTAATAGACTTATGAAAATTGTTAGGAGATATTTTAGTAATTGATTTGGAGCACATGGGTGAGTTGGGATGCTGTTAGGAGTCTGATATGCTTATAAAAGGCTGCTATAAATAGATGGGATGGCTCATGCTTGAATTGATAAACAAAGATCTTAATTCTCTCTCTACAATTTTCTCTCAATCTCCCTCCAAATCTCCCTCTCTTTCTCTCATTTCCCCCTAAATCTTCTTCTCTATATTGTTCTCCCTTAATTCCCTCCCTCAATTCCTTCTAATTCCTCTTTTAACCTATCACAAACCCTAGATTTGTGACAAATGGTATCAGAGCAATTGTTCTTCAGCTATGGTTTGTGCAATTTTGATAACCGATTCAAACGATTCTCGGCGGAATTGATTGAGTAGAGCAGCTGATCGTTTTCTGGAAGCTAATCGGAGATCGGCGATTACAGAAACCGGTAATAGTCAGGCCATGCCATTCCCCTCAAACCTCACCAGTAAACATTCGACCATACTGTTATTCACCCACCCAAAAGGCTGAGATTGAGAAACAAATTTCCAACATGTTAGCCACTTCCTTTATACAACCCAGCCAAAGCTCTTTCGCATCACCCGTGTTGTTGGTTAAAAAGAAGGATGGCTCGTGGAGATTTTGTGTTGACTACCGTCAACTCAATTCTCACACCATCAAGAACAAATTCCCTATTCCCCTTATAGACGAATTGTTGGATGAGTTGGCAGGAGCAAAAATTTTCTCTAAGCTAGACCTCCGATCCAGTTATCATCAAATCCAGATGAAACCCACTGATATTCCCAAAATAGCCTTTCGAACCCACCAAGGACTATATGAATTTGTAGTCATGCCCTTCGGTCTTACTAATGCTCCTACTACCTTTCAAGCACTCATGAACCAAGTTTTTGCTCTCTACCTTCGAAAGTTTATCCTAGTGTTTTTTGACGATATACTCATCTATAGCCCAAACTTGGAACAACACCTAACCCACCTTCAAACCACATTTGAAATCCTTAGATCAAACCAGTTGTATTTCAAGCTATCTAAGTGTATTTTTCCCAGGAATGAGGTGGGATATTTGGGGCACATTATTTCAGAGGAAGGGGTTAAAACAGACCCCAGCAAGGTCACAGCAATGGTGGAGTGGCCAAGACCTAGATCTGTAAGAGAACTGAGGGGATTCTTGGGATTAACAGGCTATTATCGAAAATTTATAAGGCACTACAGGGTAATTAGCAAGCCTCTGACAGATCTATTTAAGAAAGATGGGTTTCATTGGAATCCCCAAGCAGAAGCAACCTTCCTAACTCTCAAAACAACAATGACCAAAGCACCAGTATTAGCCCTACCCGATTTCTCCAAACAATTCACAATGGAGACGGATGCTTGTGACAAAGGAATAGGGGTTGTATTGATGCAGGAGGGACGACTTATAGCCTATATCAATCAAGCTCTGGGACCTAAGCACTTGGGGTGGAGTGTGTATGAGAAGAAGCTGCTAGCAATGTTGAAGGCTGTTGAAAAATGGAGGCACTATTTAGAAGGCAACCCATTTGTGATTAAAACAAATCATGAAAGTCTCAGATTCCTGTCACAACAAAGGTTACAGTCTCAGCTACAGAAGAAAGGGGTATCCAAGCTCATGGGACTGGATTATTCCATACTCTATCGAAATGGGAAGGAGAATATAGCATCGGATGCCCTATCTAGAAGGGAAGATAAGAGACAGGGAGGGCTAATGCCACACAATCACAGCAGTGGTGCCTAAATGGATGAAAGAAGTGGTACAAAGCTACGAGAATACAAAGTGGGTGAAAGAACTCTTAACCCAATTGGCAGTACAAAACGCAAATGAGAAAGGCCACTCAATGTCCCACAGCCTCATTAGATTTCAGGGTAGACTAGTGGTGAGAGATGATAAAGGGTTGAAAGAAAAATATTGCGATCATTGCATTGCTCACCAATAGGGGGCACTCCGAGATCTGGGCTACCTACCACAAGGTCCGACAAGTGTTCTATTGGCCAAAACAAAAGCAAGAAGTCGTAGAATTTGTGTTAGCCTACGAGACATGTCAAAGATGTAAGCACGAGCAAGTGTCATACCCAGGCATGTTGTAGCCTTTGGAAGTTCCAGAACAGGCATGGGAAGGTATATCTATGGATTTTGTGGAAGGGTTACCAAAATCTGAAAGTAAAGACGTGATTCTAGTGGTGGTGGACAAACTAACAAAATTTGGGCATTTTATCAGCCTCACACACCCCTTCTCAGGCCAAGAGGTGGCTAGAATTTTCTTGGATTTAGTGGGAAAGCTACACGGGGTCCCTAAAACAATAGAATCTGACAGGGATAAAATATTCACTAGTAATTTCTAGCAAGAATTGTTCAAGAAGCTAGGAATTGGATTGCAGTTGTCTACTGCCTACCACCCTCAAATCGATGGCTAAACAGAGAGGGTCAACCAATGTTTAGAAGCATACCTAAGGTGCATGTGTTTTACAAGGCCCAAAAGTTGGAATCAGCGGCTGCCGCTAGCCTAGTGGTGGTACAACTCTTGTTTTCATAGTGCCATCAAGAGAAGTCCTTTCGAGGCTGTATTTGGATACAAACCCCCTTTACTGCCGGCTATAGCTAGCACTTCCTCTAGCTTAGCGGACATAGAGCAGTACCTACAACAAAGGAAGGATATGCTTTATGTTCTGAATAAAGAATTGGCTGGTGTTCAAAACCGGAAGAAACAAGTAGCCGACAGGAAGAGGAGTGACAGGACTTTTGAGATCAGAGACAAGGTGTTCCTTAAAGTTAGAAGGTCCTTGCAGAAAACATTCACTTCTAGTCTGACATCAAAGCTCAGTCCTAAGTACTTTGGGCCCTATATCATTGAAGCTAAAATGAGAAAGGTAGCCTACAAGCTAAGGTTACATGAAGGAATCAACATGCACCGATGTTCCACGTGTCACTTCTCAAGAAATCCCTTGACCCAAGGGCTACCAGTAGCCAACAACTACCGACAGCAGAGGATGAGCTTGAAGAGACCCTAGAGACGTGGGCCATTTAGACAAGAGGGTAGTATATTAGGGAGCAGCACCCCTAAGAGAAGTTCTAGTCCAATGGTTAGAATTACAACCAGACCATACTACATGGGAATACCTACCCGAATTGCTAACAAGATTTCCACAAGTGGTCGGCCAACTGTGAAGGATTCTTGAGGATAAGAATGTAATTGAAGGGGGGGAGAATGTCACAACCCCAGGGACTGCATTGTAATTTTCATTTGCATTTTAAATTTCAGTTGTAGAATGGGAGGGAAATAACTGATTCTGTTAGTAGGTTTATCATAACATCCTCGGGTTCATGTAAACCACGAGGAAGCGCCTATATAAGGCTGTTTAGCGGGAGGACGAGAATCAATCTTGGAATGAGAATTGAATTCTTTCCCTCTAATTTTCTCTCCAATCTCTTTTCTCACTTTCCCTCCAAAATTCTCTATCTGATCTCTCCCTCTCTTTCTCTTTTCAACTAGTTAAACCCAAGCCTCTTTCTCGAGGCTTGACACAATCTTGCTTTGTACCAATCTAGAGATCCATCAGACCTATATTTCATAGTATAGACCCATTTACAACCTACTGGATGTTTTCCTTTAAGCAATTTTATCACTTCCCAAGTTTGGTTTTTTTCCAAGGCTACCATCTCAGCTTCCATGGCATCCTTCCAATTCTTATTCCCTATAGCTTCAGAAAAACTTTTTGGAATAGGGATGGTATGTAGGCTGGTAAGAAAGACTTTATGGGTAGGAGACAGCTTAATAAAGGAAAGAAATAGGTGTAACGGATGTTTGGTACAAGTTCTTTTCCCTTTTCTTAGAGCAATAGGCCAATCAAGGTCATAGGTATCTAGCTGCAGTAGCTTCAATAGGTTTTGTAGAGCTCATATGAGTAATATCAAGAGAATTAGTTGCAGGAATAACTAGCGATGACTCTAAAAGGTAGGATTGTCAATGTTATTCCTGCTTGTAGAGACCGTAGGACATATAGGACTTGTAAAGGATGCAGGAGCTTGCATAGGACTAGATTCGGTTTTCTTCCTCCTTAAGCATACATGCATAGGCCAAGGAGTAGAAGGTGAAGCTTTCTCAGGTGTCATGTTTGTCGAGTCCTTCCATTTAGGAGATGGGTTCAAGGATAGCATATTAGGGTCAGGAAAAAAGGAGGAATCCCTATTAATCAAGGTCCAATTTTGTTCTAAAATAGTTCATGATCTGAAGTACGACTCATTTTCAACAAATGTAACATCAGCAAATACAAAATATTTCTTTGGAGGAGGATGATAGCATCGATAACCTTTTTGTGTAGATGAATATCCAATAAATACACATTTTAAGGCACGAGGATCTAGTTTCTCTCTATTGGCTGTTAGAATATAAACATAGGCCGTGCACCCAAATATCTTGGACTACCAATTACTAGTCACATGGAAGACAAGAAAATGACTCATCAATAGTTGAATAGGACTTTGAGATTCTAGGATTTTAGTTGGCAATCTGTTGATAAAAGTGACGGTGGCAATTAGGGTTGCTTCTCCCCAATAATGTTGAGGGACATTATGGTGAAAAAGAAGTGCTCGAATAATAGCTAAAAGAAGACCCATTTTTCTCTCGGCCACCCCATTTTGTTGAGGGATGTAAGGGCAAGAAGACTCATGAATAATACCTTTTTGTTGAAAGAAAGCGGATAATGTGTGATTGAAGAAATCTCTAGCATTATCAGATCTAAACTGTTTTACATTTACCCCAAATTGAGTTTTAACCATGTTGTAAAAATTGAGAAAAACATGGCTTACTTCTGACTTGGCTTTTAACAAATATAACCACACCACTCTAGTACAATCATCAACAAATAAGACAAACCATCTTACCCCAAAAATATTGGAAACACTTGATTGACCCCAAATGTCACTATGGATTAAAGAGAAGGCGAAATCAGTCATCTTATTAGAAAGAGGGAAAGAAACCCTTTTATGTTTAGCAAGTTCACAATCAGCACAATGAAAGTGACTAAAATCAAGACCTTTAGCTAAATTAGGAAACATTAATTTGAGAATAAGAAAGAAGGGATGACCCATTCTATAATGTTGTAACCACATCTTATCCTCGTTAGACTGAGCTAGGCATGACATAGGAGGAAAAGAATCCTTCTTGTCCAGCCCTACTAATTCCTTGAGGTAATAAAGCCCCTTTCTAACCCTAGCAAGCCCAACCATCCTATTCTTGCCTTGTTCCTGTATCTCACAAACATTAGAATAAAAAGATACACTGCAATTAGTATCCTCGAATAAGTTTTTGAACAGATATAAGATTAGCAAATAATTTGGGGACATGAAAGACATTCTTGAGGGTTAGGTGATCATTGAGAAGAATATCTCCTTGACAAGCAATAGTAATGAGTGAGCCATCTGCCATGTAATTTTTCTAGAGCTAGGACAAGGATTATAGGAAGTAAACAATTGTGGATGGGATGTCATGTGGTCTGAAGTCCCGAGTCTAGGATCCAACAATGTTGGTGTAAAGTTTCTGAAGCATGTAGGGAAAAAGTCGAGGAAGCAATACCTGTGAGAACAAGAGAACTACCTTTCTTTGCCTTTTTGTCTAGAGATCCCAAAAAAAATTTTAGTCTTTCAATTTCTGCCTTGTTGAGTTCAAGAGACTCTCCCCCATGCTCCAGTCCTCTTGGTTCAAGTTGCTGCTGATTGTTGGTTGTTGCTATATGTACTTGACTCCTTGATGTTCCCCCTTGGATGGCTTTCCATGGAGCTTCTAGCACTTCTCTAGGTTTTTTACAAAAGGTACACCATAAAAAATTAGTGTTCTAAAATGCATTAGGCGCTAGTCAAGTGCCAGATTGGGGCCTAGCGCCTAGGCGGATTGCTTTTTTTAAAAAAGTTTAATATAATTTTATGTTATTTTCAGATAAATCAAAGTTAAAAAGATAGATAAAACTTATATATATATATGTTTATATATCTATCTGTTAATATATATATATAAACAGATTTACAAATATATTGTGTGTATATATATATATATATATCTAGCCATCCTCACCTGATGGCAGCTCGTGAGCTCAAGTGGGAGGGCCACCAAGTGGTGATCTTCAAGTGCTACAACCAGATCGGTGGCATCTGGGTCTACAACCCCTGAGTCGAGTCCAATTTGCTCAGTCTGGACCTGAATTGGGATCTAATTCTCGACAACGCCTATCTCTCTCTCCAGACGAACCTTCCCCAACCGATCATGAGCTTCACAGACTACCCATTCTGCATGAGGACAGAGACGGACTCGTACTTCCCAAGCTACTCTTTCTCTGCCCCAGCCATCCTAGTAGCGATGAGGTATCAAGGGCATTGAGGCGGCGGCGGCCTTGGGCTAGAGAAGGGGGAGATGGCTGAGAGGTAAGTAAAAAATTAGGCGTCCTAGGTGGCTAGGCGCCGCCTAGGAGCCGCCAGCAGCCGATTTATCGGGCCGACGCCTAGGAGGCTGACTAGGCCAAATTCACGACGGCCACCTAGGCCAATTTTTAGAACACTGTAAAGAATCCCTATCCACTAGTTTCTTTTAATCCCTAGGGCCTTTGTTTTGATTATGAGTTTTTAAAGACACTAGGGCTGAACTCTCACCGGAGATAGCTTCTAGCATCACACCCCTTCTCCCTTCTTTTGCCCTTATTAAGGAGAGTACCTCATTCAAGGAAGGTAAATCCTCCTTGCTAAGAATCTGCACTCTGACCGCATCAAATTCACTGTTGAGACCAGCTAAGAAGTCATATATCCGCTCCTTCTCAACAAATCTCTTATGGAGTGTAGCATCCTCAATACATTTCATCTTCAAACATTGGTAGTGATCTAGCTCATGCCATAGAGTTTGCAACATATTTGCATACTCCGTGATGGTCTTCGAGCCTTGTTTGGTTGTTGCCACCCTTGCCTGTATTTCATAGATTTAGACTGTATCTTTAACCTTGGAATAAGTCAAGTTTATGGCCTCCAAAATATCCTTGGTTGTGGTAAAAAACATGACAGTATCACTGATCTCTGAAACCATAGAATTCTAGAGCCAGGACATTACCAAGGAATCTTCCTCGTCTCATGCTGTAAATACTGGATCACACCTTCTTTGGGCCTGTTCCTAACAAGTGGCTAAGTTTCCCCTTCTCTTTAAGAAAGATCCAGATCAGCTGTGACCACGAAAGATCCGGATCAGCTGTGACCACTTTAAGTAGTTTGTCCCGTTCAAACGATAGGCTGCCTGGAGACTTTGCAATTCTCCTCCCAAGGCCCTATTTTGAGTTCCAGCAATTGGAACTTCTAAGGTAGGGCAGGAATTGGTTGTATCGGATGCAGGTTCTTGGACGGAAGACATCTCTTGACCAAGGTTTGGATGACAAACGAAAGGTGGGAAGACTGGTAAGGATAGGCTTCGTAGATCCCAAAGAATTGTAGAACATAAACAATCCCCAAGGCTCTAATACAATGTTAAGTTTTGGAAAAAAAATAAAATAACCTTACTGTCTCACTTTTTTATTCACAAGAAAAGCTTGATTTATACAAGCTTCTTTACAAGATTAGGAAGCAACTAACTTTATGAAAGAATCCTAAGATCTATACAATTTAGGTTACAACCAAGATAGGAAACATAAACTAATCTAGAAGATACAATTTTACTTTAAGGAAACAATATATGCAGTCAATCAATCTAGGAAACATATATAATCAATCATCAATATCAGTTGTCATCTTTCCCAATACAAAAACAATACTCTTGTTGTTGTTTCTTGTTACTTAGGAAAACCCCTAATTGCTGACACATAGCCCTACCATGGAGCAACACTTGAACCATCTCAAAACCACATTCCAAGTCCTCAAATCTAATCGGTTGTTTGTAAATAAGTTTAAATGTACTTTTGCAAAGGGAAAGGTGGAGTACCTAGGGCACATTATCACTGGTGAAGGAGTGACTACAAACCCTAAGAAAGTCATTGCCATGGTAGAGTGGCCAACTCCCACAACCATTAAGGAGTTTAGGGGTTTTCTTGGGCTAACAGGCTATTATAGAAAGTTTATTACGAGCTATGGGATGATCAGCAAGCCCTTGGCAAAGCTGCTTAAGAAGAATGGGTTTGAATGGAGTGACAAGGCAAAGGCAGCCTTCAATTCTCTAAAGAGAGCTATGACCCAAGCTCCTATATTAGCCTTGTCGGATTTCACCAAACCCTTCATCCTAGAAACAGATGCATGCGACACGAGAGTGGGGGCTATGTTAGTTCAAGAAGGCAAGTCTATAGCCTTCCTTAGTCAAGCCTTAGCTCCCAAACACTTGGGGGCTAAGTATATCTATGACAAGGAGCTAATAGCAGTACTCATGGCAGTTGAGAAATTGAGGTATTATTTGGAGGGGAATCCATTTGTCATCAAGATGGATCGCGAAAGCCTTAAGTTCCTAGGGGAACAGAGGTTGCACACGTAGCCACAAAGGAAGGGAGTAACCAAGTTGCTTGGATTGGGTTACACCATCCAATACAGGAAGGGTAAGGAAAATACAGTGGTTGATGTATTGTTGAGAAGGGAGGAAATGGGGGAGTGTTAAGCAATTTCAATGGTAGTCCCAGATTGGATCAAGGAAGTGTTGAATAGCTATGAGCAAACATCATGAGCCAGGGACCTTATGACCTAGTTGGCAACTAGACCGCAGGAGCATAAGGGGTAGACATTGAAGGCAGGGTTATTGAAATACAAGGGAAGGCTGGTAATTGGGGATGACACTCAGCTCAAGAAAAGAATACTACAAGTCTTGCACGCCTCACCCATTGGGGGACACTCGGGTTTGAATGTCACTTACAATAAGGTGAGGCAGCTATTTTATTGGCTAGGGATGAAAAATAGGTGATTGCCTTTGTGTTAGAGAAATCCAAACAAGCATGGCAACAAATATCCATGGACTTTGTGGAGGGGCTCCCAAGATCTAAAGGGAAGAACAGTATCATGGTAGTGGTGGATAGGTTCACTAAATTCGATTATTTCCTAAACCTAGCCCACCCTTTTACAGCCCCTTATGTGGCTAGGTGGTTGGACTCAGTGGTGAAAGTGCATGAACTACTAGTGTCCATCACTTTAGATAGGGACAAGGCGTTCACTAGTAATTTTTGGAGGGAATTGTTCAAGTAGTTAAGGGTTGGTTTGCAAATGCACACCGCATACCACCCTGAAACAGATGGGCAAACCGAACGAGTGAATCAATGTCTAGAAGCCGATCTCACGTGCGTATGTTTCTCAAAACCTAAGAGTTGGAATAAGTGGTTATCACTTGCTTAGTGGTGCTACAATTCTAACTACCATAGTTCCCTCAAAAGGTCCCCCTTTGAGGCACTCTTTGGCTATGTAACAAGCAAATATACCTTGCCCCTTTGGTTTATTCTCTATTTATAACCTCATAAATTATAGCTTAGAAATTTTAAACAAAAAGAAAGAATACAAAAGTCATCAATTACAACTCATATACAAAAGTCATCCTTGATTGCCTCCACAGAATCTGTCATTTATAGCTGTAACAAATGTCTACTGCCTTATCCCTTTATTTTCCAGTCATGAGATTAGGAGATAAATCCAACTGTTACTTGAATTATCCTTTGAATGAATTGTGATATTTTCAACACTCCCCTTGTGAGTGGATATTCTCCATTCTCTTGCATGTAATTTCTTCAAATCTAATTGTAGAAAGACCTTTTGTAAAGACATCTACCCATTGATTATTTGAAGAGACATGGTATGGAGATAAGGCCATTGCCTAGTTTCTCTTTGATGAAATATCGATCAATCTCTATATGTTAAGTTTGATCATGCTGCACTGGGTTATGTGCTATGCTTATTGCTGACTTGTTATCACAATATAATCTCATAGGTTTTGCTCCTTTGATCTCAAATCATTGAGAATAATTCTCAGCCATAACAACTCATAAATTACACGAGACATTGCTCTTAGTTCTGCCTTAGCCCTAGATCTGGATACCACTAGTTGTTTTTTACTCCTCCAAGAAATATACAATAACATGTAATAGATCTTCTATTTATCAATGATCCGGCATAGGTAGCATCCGTACAAGTGTCACAGTTATGTTGTGACAACTACAACTCTCCTAATTCGGTGTGAATTAGAGGGAATTGCTAAAGAACTGTAGAAAGAAAGAAGAAGAGATTGGAAGAGAGAGTAAGGGAGGAGGAGAGAAAGTAGAGAGAATAGGAATCTGATTTTGATATAAATGTTCGATAGATTTACAAGAGGCTGCCATAGTTTATATAGTAGACTCGTAGGTGCTGCCACAGCAGATCACATCTCCTATAACAAATTATTTTGTCCTATTCTAGCCCCCTTTACGCCTACCAGCTGAAAAATATAAAAGTTACAATTAATAGCAGTAAAGGAAACAGCTCAAACTCCACAGCAAAATTGGCCCAAATTTCAACCTTCCTTTCATTTTGTGACAATAAGCTTCCATAGTCAATTTTTCCACTTCTTTTAAACAAAATTCGTCTCCCTAGTGTTGCTTTCAAATACTATAAGATGTTGTGGACAGCTTAGATATGTTTTTCTCTAGGATCATGCATAAATCTGCTAACAACCCCTAACGAGTAGGCAACATCAGGTGATAGGTAAATTAACCTTCTTACCAATCTTTGATATTGGCCTCTATCAACAGTACCTCCGCCTTCTTGTCCTCCCAATTTGTGATTTTACTCAATTAGAGTACTGGAAGCTCAACATCATTGCTTCCTTGTTTCTTTGAGCAAATCAAGAACATATTTCCCTTGGGAAATAAATATGCCGTATTTAAAGTAGGCAACTACAATCCCTAAAAAATATCTCAATCTTCTCAAATTTTTAATTTCAAACTCTTTAACCAGCAAAATCTTCAATTTTTTCTTTTTCAATATCATCATTCCCAATTACAATTATATCATCAACAAATACTAGGAGGATAGTGAGTTTACCTTTCTTCGAGTATTTGGTGAAAAGAGTATGATCTCCTTGGCTTTGTCGATATCCCATCCATAGTAGCTTCAATAAATCTACCAAACCATGCTCTAAGGAACTACTTTAGTCCATAGAGAGCTTTCCTCATCTTGCAGACTTTGTTTGGCCCAAATTTATCATCAAAACTTGGTGGTAATTCCATGAAGACTTTTTCTTTTAAATCTCCATGTAGGAAGGCATTTTTAACATCAAACTGTTGCAAATTCCAGTCAAAGCAAGCTGCAAGAGATAATAGAATTCTAACAATATTCGAGCAAAAGTTTCTTGATAGTCGATCTCATAGGTTTGAGTATAGCCTTTTGCAACTAAGCGAGCTTTATACTTTTCCAATGACCCATCAGCTTTGTATTTGAGCGTATAAACCCATTTACAACCTACTAACCTTTTTCCTTTTGGTTGATCAATCACCTCCCAAGTCTTGTTTTTTTCTAGGGCATTCATTTCATCCCTCATAGCAAGAGTCCAATTCTTATCTTTTAACGCTTCATGAACAATTCTTGGGATAGTTATGGAGTCAAGTTTTGGAAGAAAGCCTAAATGCTATAAAGATAACCGGTGAGAGGAAACAAATTGAGAAATAGGGGGTTGAGTACACTTACAGGTACCCTTCCTCAATGCAATAGGCCACTCAAGATCAGTAGGGTTCTAAAAGTCAGAACAACCAGTTTCCAAAGAATCATTACCCAATGTCGAGTCGAAATTGGTGAGTAGCTCTTGGTCCAAATTAGGTTGTGGTCTTCTTGAGTATACAAGTGTAGGCTCCTTATGCTTCCTTGTCTCTTGTTGATTTAGAGATTTCAACGGTGAGGCTAGCATAGGGGAGGACTAATAGCTGGTCATAGAAAGGCCATTGTCATGATCAGTGGCTATAGGCAAAGGCAAAGGCTGGTCTTGGTCAGTGGTTGTAGGCAAAGGCTAGTCTGCAGGCTGGTCTTGGTTAGTGGATGTAGGTAGTGGTTTGAACAGTAATGAAGGCTATAACAACACCAAAAAGCCTTAAGGATGGCGGTGGGAAAAATTAGGGTTCCAAGAAAAAAGGCTCTAATACCAACAAACAATAATAGCAAGCAAAGACACCTTGCCCCTTTGGTTTATTTTCTATTTATAACCTCATAAATTACAGCTTAAGAATCTTAAACAAAAAGAAATAATACAAAAGTCATCAATTACAACTCATATACAAAAGTCATCATTGATTGTCTCCGTAGAATCTGCCATTTACAACTGTAACAGCTGTTTGCTACCTTATCCCTTTATTTTCCAACCATAAGATTAGGAGATAAATCCAACCGTTACTTGAATTATCCTTTGAGTAAATTGTGATATTTCTAATAGGCTACAAACCCCCATTGATAATAGCAATGATGCACTATTCCAATTAAGGATGGCAATTGCAACCGAAACCGTGGGGAACCGAATCGAAACCGAATCAGTCAACGCAGTTAAAAACTGTTTGACTGGGTAATGGTTTGATTTGGGAAAAAACCAAATACTGTTTCAATGGGTATTGTTTGGTTATGATTTTCACTAAAACCAAACCAAAACCCGAACAGAAACTGAACCGTTGTGTGGGTAACTAAACCAAATCGAACCGAATATATAAATATATATAATATATTATATATTAGAGGGGCGGCTGCGAAACCCAACCCTAACCCCAAACCCAGCCCACTTGCAAACCCAGCCCACTTGCAAACCCACCCCACCCCACTTACAAACCCTTCTCTTCTCCTTCCTCTCTCGACCTCGCTCTCGCTCTCTCTCTCTCACCCTCGCTGCCTCTCGCTCTCTGCCTCATCTCTCTTGCTTGTTCGCTCCCGCTCGCGCTCGCCCTCGCTCTCTACCTCTCTCTTGCAGTCTCGCTTGCCCTTGCTCTCTGCCTCTATTACTCTCGCTCGCCCTCGCTCTCGGCCCCTCTTGCTCGCTCTCGCCCTCGTTCTCTGCCTCTTTCTTGCTCTCGCTCTGCCCCCTCTTACAAACAACAGCAAACCTTTCTCCCTCTCACCCTCTCCCCTTCTCTCTCGATCCGTTCTATTGCTCGCCCTCGGTCGCTGGCCCTTGCTCTTGCTCGCTGCCTATCTCGCCCTCCCTCACCCTCTCTGTAATACAAATACAGTTTTGAGAGCAATAATCGAAACACAAGAAGCGTCGACCAAGCGAGTCGGGAGTCGTGGACCTTCATTTTCTGAGCATCACACTTGAATTGCCTTCTACAATTTATCTCTGTATGCCGACAACAAGGTCTCCCCCCCCCCCCCCCCTCTCTCTCTCTCTCTCTCTCGACAACTCACAAATTAGGGTTTCTGACTTGATTTATTATTTTGGTTTGATTGATGCGCAAATGCCTAAATCTAAATCTAACTTCCATTCTATATTTTTATGTAAATCTGTAATGTTTAAGAATGTGTTTGTGTTTGCTATTTCTTTCTTTACTCCTCTGTTTTGGTTCTTTTTCCCCTTAATGCAATGAATTGGAAGGTCAAACTTTATGTTTCCTCCCTCCGTGCTTGCATCGATTTTTTTTATCAAATATTAATATATATTGTGGGTGTGTTTGTGTGTCACTTATATGTATAAATAAACTAAATTATTGCAATTTAGGAGGCATTGTCAATTTGAAGCTAAAAGCATGGGGTTAATGTTAGGATTTTCATCTAATAGTTAGATATATGTTTGCATAATGTTATCGTTGCCTCTCGGCTCTCATCATATCTTCTCAGTTGGTCGAATTTAAATTTATAGTTGCTACATATCTTCTCAGTTGAGTGCACTAATAATGTATACCAACTTGTTGCCATAATGTCAATTAATACATAGTGATAATAGCTTAGTTACACTTGTTAACTTTGTAGCTAGCTTTGATCTATGTTTGTCCCTCCTTTCTGAGTATGAGCCATCATTTTTTTTTTTTTTGGGCTTGAAATGAGCCATAATTTTTTTAGTTCAATTTGACATCCATGTGTTTGTTTATTGCTGATGTATAATTTATGATATGAAAGTAATTCATTTTTGAATTCTATCATTTTGATGATTTTTCCTATTAATAACTGTACTTTTTTTTAATGAATAACCAGCCAAATCCAGGATTGCCTTCTACCCATCATCGTAGGGTGGCTTGCTCTTTCAAGGATCAGTCACTTTTCCAAATCTTTCAAATATCGCTGACTTCCCTATGTCAACCTAAAAATGATGGTAGCATGTTTACTCTGTAATTGCAGCATTAGTTCTAGCCTTTTCTTTATAACTTCCTTTTGCGATCGTAATGTTACTTTCTCAATTCAAATGCAGCTGGAAGCAAGTTGCAAGAATCTGCACTTTCATTGTCACTCAAATGCTTATCATTTGATTTTATGGGGACATCATATGATGAAAGCTCAGATGATTTTGGCTCTATTCAGGTGCACTTTAACTTTTTCTATAGCAAATGTGGTGCTTGTTTCACTTATAGTTTTACTTAACTTCCTCGGTAAAGGTTTTGCTATTTTCTTGGTTTTGACTCTGAAACATTCTTGCTGAGCTATATAGATTCCATCTTCGTGGAGTTATCAAAAATTTGTGTTTGTTTGTTGTGGAGTTATCAAAAATTTTTATGAATGCTATTTGCAAGAGTTTGTCTTTATTTGTTGGTATGGATCAAACTAAAAAAACCATAGTTAAAATCGAAACCGAATGGTTTGGTTATGGTTTTGAATTTTTAAAACCAATGGGTTAATGGTTTGGTTTTTATTTTAGTATTTTAAGTTTGGTTTGGTTATGGTTTTGGCAAAAACCGAAACCAAACTGGACCATTGTCAACCCTAATTCCAATGTGGA